>NW_027527387.1:438705-623951 GCF_008692635.1 Crocuta crocuta
GACCCGTTTCCAGAGACGGCTCTGTTTATTGGATGTCCTGTCCCGTTGAACTGGCAAAATGAGGCTTTTGTCCCCTTGTGGCTGCTTCTGAACTTTTCCCTCCCCACATTTGAAGTGGGGGCTTGGAAAGGCTTGTGCAGGACCTCAGGCCCACCCTGTTCCCTTAGGGCAGCGCCGGGAGAAGCCACGGTGTCGGGGGCGCTCGCCCCCTCTCCTGCTTCCCAGAACCCTAGCTTCCCCCGAACATTCCCTTCCTTTCTCTTGTAGGGTGGTCCAACGCTTTGGAAGCTTCTTTTAGAATTCCTCTTTAATGATTTCCTCAGCTGACCTTTGCATTTGCAGGTTAGCTGGGAGAGAAAAAAAAGAAAGAAAGAAAATAAATTAAATATATATATTTTTAAAAGAGCGGTCAAGAAAAATCTTGTCAATGGGGAAGGAGGGAAGAAAGCAGGTTAGGGGCAGCCCTGTCTTTGTTAGTCATCCTCTACTCTCAAATGCACGCAAATATGTGTTAAGTAGGGAGAAGCTAAGTTCAGAGGACAACTGCAAAATGATTTACATGCATTTTACCTTAACGAATATGATGATAGAATCAGGTTTACAAAAATTTTAAGTGACTATTCCTTGCATTCCACCCCACCGAGCAACAGCCTTTCTTTTTCATTCTTGCCAGTACTGCTAACCAATACATTGGTAATGTCAAAGCAGTAGTGTGTGTGAGTTTCCTTTCCCTCCCCCTTTGTTTTTACAGGAGAAAAATACTAGGAATATAACGAATTCATAAAACTTACACCCATCCAAAAGGTCCGATGATATCACAAGGCACCACATAGCCTGACAATTGAGTGCTTAGGGATGTCTCTGGAATCATGCATTTCCTTATTTTACCATTTCCGAAGAGTTTTGTTTGTGGGGGTGTTATAAGATTTTAATCAACTCCCCACCTCCAAAAAACGAACAGATATGCTTTCATCAATTCCTAATGTAAAACGTCTGCTTCTCTTCTCTCTTGCTTATTGCTTTATAATAATCTGTTAATGAAACAGAAAAAATAAAGACCTTCTCTACAGTAATAATTTGATCTCCAGACAGCAGTAAAATACCTCATTGCTGGGTGGTGAGATTGTGACATTCGGGGGAACTCAAGCCAATCAGCATACAGATAATATGGGTTAATTTACATATTGTATTTCTATTGGACACACTGAGGTAAAGCTTTCTCTGTTTAAAGCTTAAAAATGAATACTTCACTGTCATGGTGTCACAGTCATTACACAAAGCCCTATGTTGGTAATACTGAAATGATGTTACATTTTCCTGATTTGTTTGGGGATGTCCTAAACCCATTTAAGAAAAAGGATAATGATTTGTTTAAAAAAAAAAAAAGAAGAAGAAGAAGAAGAATGCATATGAAACACCTAACTTTCACATTCCCTTAACCTAGAAAAATCAATCCTACAGCAATCCTGGAAGTAACTTGAGGGCATTTCCATTTAAGTGAAGCATTCCACTTTTTTGCAAAACAAATAAATTCAGAAGAACTCAAAACTATATGATGGTTTGCAAATTTTAAGTGAAATGTCAAATTCATTTTTGTGAAACTACAAGTCAATCCAAATTCGTTCTGTTTTACCTCCCAATTAGTGTCTCAATGTACCTTGCAAAGAGTTATTATTTCCTAAAATTTTACAGTTAAAATATCTATAGAATAAGAGATTTTTAAAAAGTTTACTGAAGATTCACGATTGGCCGGGTCTTAGGTTATAGATTAGGGAAAAGCTATTTAAAAGTAAATTAAAAGGGCAAATGCACTGCCAGGCCATGAGGCAATAATTTACTCTGCCAAAAGGTATAGGGCCAAGATCCAAGGGTTTAACTATCCTCATACTTTAAGACACAGGTATTGATTCCTTAAAAATAAGAGAGGGAATGTGTGTGTATGCAGTATTCTTTCATATCTACATCTCAGGGTATTGTATTAGAACTATTATTTTCCTTTGCAATTGAGTGCAGTTACATCCACTAGTTCTTCAGTTTTTCCAGCTGTTAGATGAGAATGTCATTTTCTTGCCTCACAAGGGGGCTCAAGAAATTAATGAGATATTTTTCATTCAGTTCATTAACTCCACTGGAGAAAACATTGAAGTCTGCATCTTCAATCAATAGGAATTTTGAAAAAATGCATTTAATAGCTGACAAAAATTTCATATCATCTGTAAATTCTCAAATGTAAAGCTGTGCTTCAAAAGGGCCAGATTATAACCTTATTTGATATTAGCTAATTTCTTGTTGATTTCTTACATCACCTAACCTAGAAAAATTGATTATAAGCTTAGGAGTGTAAAGGGACAGAACATACAACAGTGAAATACTATACACCTGGGTATAGTATTGAAGATACACCTGGGTTTGAAGGAGTCCAAAGGTTTTCAAGCTCTTAGCAGATTACATTAACTCTGTTGATCAGTGCATTAGGAAGACCAATGTAATTAGCTTAATCTGATTCTTATAATAAATACATCCAATTTTATTTAAAGCACCGATGATCTTCTTCTCAAAATTAGACAGACACATCAAATTTTTGCCAAGTGATATACATCTCATGGTGGGCAAATACGGTATTTTTGTTCTACACATTGTTTATGTAAAAACGTGTGTCAGGGAGTAAACAATCCTTGGCAAATGCAGAGAAAGCTAGGCTAGGATAAAATGTTCTAAGAAAAGATTTTTTAATCATTCATTTAAAGTGCTGCCCTACCCACTTAAAGCTTTTCTTTAAAACTTTAAAAACATGTATCTCTGGTACTCTCATTTTGTACCAAAATCTAAAACTATGCATGAAAAAGAGGCTTTTTATAAATGTTCTGGAAGTTATTTTGATAAGAAAGGCTCCCATCAGGGACTTACATAAAAACATTTTCTAAGAACTTATTTTAAAAATTCACTAACCTGGAAGAGGTGACCAATAGAAAGGGAAATTATGCATTTACTTTTGATAATGGGTTTCACCTCCTAGTCTGTGGCAAAAAAGTGACCTTTTTCATAGTGACATCTAAGTACCTGAGAGTTTCTAGGGCTTTGTGTTCCACCTACTTGAGGAACAACATCGTGAAAGAATACTCTAGCCCCCAAAACTGCCACCAGATTTTAAAAATCGTGCCTCTGGAGTTAGGAATCACTGTAATGGCGAAGACCTCAGTGAGATTTGTTCAGAATTTTAATGAGCTTTAAAAAGATTAAGAATCAGGCATGTTCCTTTCCAAAATGCTAAAAAGTTCATTTGTTAGATTTTTCTCTCTACTCCGTCACATAACAGGTTTCAAAGTGTTAATATAATTCATTTTTAATTCTAAGGCTAACATCTCTAAGACCTTCTCTTCAATTTAAGAACCAGGCTTTTAAAAATTTAGTGATTTACCTTCTCTGACCTTTATGTTGACCATTCCCTTCTTTCTGAAAGTGTATTCCTTTATTGAATTTGTTTAGTAAATATTTGTTGAGGTTCTACTCTGTAGGAGTCATAGTGCTAGATCTTGTAAGAAATGAAAAATCAAAAGATAGGACCAGTGTGCAGGTAGTTGCATCAATGTAGGGAAAGCCTGATGGTACAAGCAGAGGGGGTAGGATGAACAGAAACAAAGGGGTGTATCTGATTGTTAAGAGGAAGTAGTAGCTATATATATGTATTTTAATCAAGTGATTAAATAAAGGGAAGCAAAGGAGATTGCAAAGTAATCTAAGGTTTGGAGCTTGGGGAGTTGGGAGGCAGGAGACACCATTAACTGGGGGAGCATAAGTTAAAAAAGAGAGGGTTGGTTTGGTAGGGAAGATTCTGAGCTAATTTTAGACATATTGAATGTGAAATGCTGGTGGAACATTCAAGTGTTGCTGTCATATATGCAGTTGGAAGTGAAGAGCCTAAAGTTAAGAAGTACCCAGAGATGCTGGTAGAGCTAGGGTAAGCATTGGGTGACATTGCCAAGGGGGATATTGTTGAGAGAGAAGGTTGAGATAAATAGATTAAAAAAGCAAAAATCAAACAAACAAGCAAAAACCATGCCAATCCCTCCATCTCGGAAAACTGAAAAATGAAGGGAATGCTTGCATTTAAGAAACAGGAAGATACTTGGAAGCACCAGAAATAGAAAAACTGTGAAGAAAGAGGAATACCAGTGTCAAAGACTCAAGGGATTAACAAGTGAGGGGTGCAGGTTTAAAGATTTATAAAGTTGGGCTAAGAAATATTTTGCTGTTAATGACAGCAATGTCTTGATGATAAAGGTTTTAATGGATTCCCTTGATGTTTTAAAAACCAAGTGATAGTTATTTAAGTAAGTATAGCATGCCTTCTTCCTTTAGAAGTCTTTTTTTTTAAATTTTTAAAATGTTTTATTTATTTCTGAGAGAGAAAGAGAGAGACAGTGTGTGCTCAGAGGAGGGTCAGAGGGAGAGGGAGACACAGAATCCAAAGCAGGCTCCAGGCTCTGAGCTGTTAGCACAGAGCCCGACATGGGGCTCGAACCCACGAACACGAGATCATGACCGAAGCCGAAGTCAGACACTCAACCGACTGAGCCACCCAGGCACCCCTTCCTTTAGAAGTCTTTAAAACTCTTCTTCTATTATACATTATTTAAATATGATCCCGTGAATGAACACAGCAAATGCAAGTTTCCCTACTAATGTCTGGTAAAACTTTAGAGCTTTTATCAAGAGTTTTGGTCTATTAAAATATTCAAAATAATCTCATTTTCCTTTACCTTTTTTTTTTTTAATGAAGTCAGTCTTAACCATGAAAAAAGCAAAGTGACCCATGTGGGTGTGGCTTGAGAGTGGGTGGCATGTGTGTGTGAGTGTGTGTGTGTGCGTATGAGTGTGTGTGTGATTGCGTGTGTGTATATGTATTGGGAAGAGGTGGGAAAGCAAAGTAAGTGTTGGTAAAATGATTAAGGAATGGAAAGTTTAATTTCATACTCAGGTTAATGGAGAGTCATACAGATTTTACGTGGATTGTAAATTTTCACGGAATAAAAATGCAATATAATTTTTAAGACTCAGGACATATAGGGCATTTTTTCTTTGATTATTCAGTGGTTACTTCAGTCTTACAATGCATTAAGACCATTATTATGAGCACCAGTTATATGATAATATGAGTAGATTATGGTTATTTAAGCTTTTGTGGTGTTTAGCTTTTTGACAAATGGGCATAATTAAAACATGGCTGAAAGTAAAGAATGTTAACTTAGACTCTAATTTAAGAGCTTCCCATATTAACTGTCCAGTCCTGCATTCTGATTTTCTGGTTAGCCCTTCTATTTTCATATTTTCTTAACTCTTTAAACTTTATAATTTTCTCTTTACAGAGTAATACTTTCCAAAATCAAAGACAAAATAAAATTCCCATATCTCATAAATATGGTTACTAGTTTAACTTGGTTAACACTTGTTAAGAATAAAAGTGTGATATTATCCACCTGATTTTACATTAAAAATGATTTAAGAATAAATTCTGGGGCAACATTATCTCAACCATTTAACAAACTCTTAGACTCAGCTGGAATATGAACCCTATGAGAACGCAGACATGGTCTTATTTTGCCCTGTTCCTCCTGGTGCCCAAACAGAACTGGGCACAGAGAGGGCACTCCATGCATTTCTATTTGAATGTTTGATTACAAACCTGCCACATAAAGAGTGCTGTGTTGGGCACTATGAGGAAGATATAAAAGAAAATGAAGTAAAAAACAATGACACAGCCTCCAAGTGAACTCTATTTCTTAATTTAATGAGGTTGGGATAATTATTTATATTATGGGCAGAAAGTTTCCTTGGCCAAGGATTTACTCTGGATTTGGGAGAATTTTGTTTGCTTCTTAGCTTTATTACATTAGCATTTACATTATTCTTTATTTGGCTTACTATTCAGTAATTTCAAACCAGTTTCTAGTAACTTAATGATTCCCATGCAGACTGTAAGCTGAGGACAGCTATTTTATGCTTTGATCCCCTAACCTGGTGCTCAGGTATGTAACAAAATATCTGTAGTTTTTACTTGGATTAGGATAAAATTCTGATAATTAGGTTTTTTTTAATAGCCAAGAGGGTGGTATATTCGGAAAACAATATTGAAACTGATTTATCAATACAGAAGTAAAAACCTCAATAATAAAAAAAGAAAATCTTAAATGACAAATACCCTCTGCTCTAGTTTTGCCTATGGGTTATTCACAATTATCTATAGGACAAACAGGAAAAGGGTTGAAATAGAAACTGGCCATTTAGCTATTTGGAAAAAGACTTCACAAGGATGATGTTACTCTTAGGTAAAAATCAGGATTATAGTCCTTACTTTTTCTTTGTCTTCTTCGTAGAAGATATTTCTTTCCCTTCTCTACCAGGCATAAATGAGAGCTGAATATAAGAGGTTCTTATATCAAACAGTGCTGATTCATCTTACTAATTGAATACAGTAAAAAGCTACCAGCCAAATCACTCTTTAAGTCCTCTTAGCTTGAACAAAGGCCAGAACTGATGATAGTTTGTAATCTCTGGAACAAAGATAAGTGTAGGATAATGCTTCCAACAACTTGAAACAGGATGGTAGCTCATTCTCAGAAGGTAGTGATGGCTGGGGCTGGGTGTTCACAATTTCACTGTGTAGAAGAACCTGGTCAGGATTGCCTTTCTCCTTTACTTGATCCAGAATTATGGCGTTTTGTATTGGCAGTGGTATGTGATTTATAGCAGTTGTTTTCTGGCATGGGTATTGTTAAGGAATCATTAATCATTTCCATGGAGTATAAGGAATACTGTTGTATGCATGCATTACGACAAGTGTAAGCTCTGTTTATAAAGATTCAAAATACAAAATGCCATACATCTACAAACTCTATAATCTGTACTTCTGCTGTTACCTTCATCTCTTGGAATGTTTCTGTGCTGCAAAGAGTTGGGCAGGTGAACAGGCTTAAGAGATAGATGTAGAAGTGGTTCTATGCCAAGAATTCCAATACTGAAAATATTTTTGACTATGGATTTCATATCACCTAACCCCAATTAAAACTGTAGATTACAGGTATGATTCTAAAATTTTCAGAAGTAGTTGCTAGTTGTTTGGGCAAGCAGTTGTCTTAAGTAAGATGGAGGAATAAAGACCAATGTTAAGCCTCCAGGGAAATAATTTGTTTTCCTGTGAGAATTCTTAATGTAGCAATTTCTGGCTGTACCTGTATAGGTAATATAGTGTCTCCTATAGTTACTATTAGAGTTGTGGTATGCAGATGCAGGACTGCTATCATTTTGTCCAGCTGATATTAAATCCCTTGACAACCACAGCTCTTTTTAAGCTCCAAGGATTTGTTTTGTTTTGTTGTGTTTTAGCATGTTTCTTCCAAGGGAATCATGGGTTTCTTGCATTTCTTTCACAGTAAATCTAGCCAGTTAATTAAAAACACCTCTATCACATGAAATTAAAAATTCTCTATCAATTAGGTATTTACTCATTCAGCTATGTCCTTGATACAGGCTCTGGAGTATTTTCTGCTTAGCATTATACAAAACACATTCATCTACATTGGTCTTTCTGCACCCAGAAAGTTTATAAGTTCTGGAGCTAGAGACTAAAACCTAGTTGGCCTGTAGACTCCCAGCCCAAGGAATGTTTTCCACTGCACCTTTCCAACATTCAGCCTCCATTAAGCCAAGACAGTACATGCTTAGTCTGTCCCCCACTTATAATTTAAACAGTTCTAAAATTTAACTTCAAAAGACTCTTACCAAAAATAAGTGCAAAATTTGAACTTTTATCATATGAGGGTCTTCAAGATTTCACTTTTCAGTTAAGGATCTTTTTTCACATTCATGCTCTATTAATTCTCATAAATTCTAATGGGAATTAGGCACATAAATCCTTGGCACTTGGTTGAAAGCCTAGGAATCATGTGGAGACAGCACTTTTGTATATAGCCTACTTGTAATCCGCTCTATAAACGGTTTGTTTTTCTGCCATCTGGCATTGAATAGGTGAGATTCTTGCTGGGGTTTCATGATGAGTCTTATTACTGCAGAAGATCATACATACACCGACATTTAGTGAAGTGATCGACTGAATTTTTGATCCCACTTGCAGACTAAATTCAAAATTATGTTTTAGTAAAAAGTAAAAAAGATCTGGATTGATGATACCAATATAACCATCTAACTTGGTTATATATATATATAGGTATTTGATATTTAATGTACTCTCTCAATAATTTTGTTACTGCATACCCTCATGAAGGCAAAATTTCTGTCTATGTTGATTATGTTTACATCCCTGATACTAGAATAGTGCCTAGCACATAATAGACACTTAGTAACTATTAGGGAAATAAATGAAAACATGTATCCATTGAAAAAAATCATCCGAAGAATTAAATGCGTTCTCTTTTACATCTATTATTCCAATAAATCTCCAAGTATGCATGGTATTTTGAAAATAAATTAAAAAATAATCTCTTCCATACCCTCAAGAGTTGTACCATATATTGTGCCTGAAATCTTTTCTTGCACTATGTTCAAATATTTTTTTAAACAAATGTTTTTGTTCATTTTGAGAGAGAGAAAGAGAGAGAGAAAGAGAGAAGGAGAGAGGAGAGCAAGCAGGGAGAGGGACAGAGAAATGGGGAGAGAGAATCCTAGGCAGGCTCCTTGAGCCAGCACAGAGCCTGACATGGGGCTTGAACTCACAAACCAGATCATGATCTGAGCTGAAATCAAGAATCAGTCATGTAACCAGCTGAGCCACCCAGGCACCTCTCAAATACTTCTGAAGTACAATATGTTCTGGAAAGCTGCATGTCAACTTAAAAACTATGCAGTATCAAAATTATTGAGAGAGCAAGTTAAATGCCCCGGTATATGTGTGTAAACATGACTTTGAGAATAAGGCTGCCATCAATCCTGAGCTCTTCTGATGTTTTACTAAAAGGTCATTCTCAGCTTAGTCTTATTAAGATACGAAAGTATGCATAGTAGGCCAACCTACTGGCAATTTAGAATGAAGGAGTATGAATGCTGAACTCACATTTACCCTGGAGGACTGAAACTTTGTCATCACTATCAGGCTTGCATAGATTCAATGACTTTTAGAGCTGAGCAGTTACTAATATTTACCCAGTTTTTATGACTTGTAAATTAATTTTAAATACATGATTAGAGTGGATTCTAAACTTCATCCTGTGAAGTATCTATCCTTCTTTTAATGTAATAAAAAACAAGTTTAGAGATATGAATAATTAAGTTAAATGGTGCTTATAATGTGACAGGTGTTGTTCTTTGCATTTATTAACTTATTTGATTTTCATAAAACCTCATAAGGTAGGTAGTAGGATTCATTTTACTAATGAAAAAACATGAGCACAGAGAGATCCAGTAACTGGTCCAAAGTCGATGGAAATGTTGGGATTTGTGCTTAAGTGAGTTACCTCAAAAAGTGATAAAATCAGAAACATGATTTAGATTTTTTTGCCACTAGGTCTTATGCACTCTTGGTATACCACAGTGCCTTTAGAGTCTAAACTAGTCTGTTTATAGGTATTTAATGTGAGCCACATATGAAATTTAAAATTTTCCAGTAGCCAAAATACAAAAGTAAAAAGAAACAAGTAAAACTAACGTTAACAATACATTTTCTTTAAAGCAATATATCCAAAATAATATCCAAAATGTAAGTCAACACATAATCAATACAAAAGTATTAAGGAGATATATACCTTTTCTCACTAAGTCTTCCAAATCCAGTGTGTATTTTGGTATCTCAATTCAGACTAGCCACACTTTCAGGGCTGAAACCAGGTCTGAGCCATTAGGCCTAAATCCTTTGTATAGAGATAAGAATATTAAGTTTGGAGAAGTGAATCCTCATGCTTGAAGTTAATCAGGTGCTTAAACGTCAAGTTGGTGAGCAGACCTGAAGAGAAAAATCAATTGCCAAGACCTGAAGCTGGGATAAAGACTCTGCTGCCTTGTGTGTAGAGTGTGGGTCTGAGGCAGCTATCCTGCATGGTCCTCTCAGCAGCTGGTCTCCAAACCTAAATAACAGAACCCATCATACTGGCTCTCATTTCCTGCACTTAGAAGTCCAAGCCAGCTGGTTTCACTCTCCAGGCGAGCACATGTTAAACACTATTTGTTTATTTACTGTTGCAAAGGGGGCATAAAACAGAAAGAAAAAGCCAAAAGGTTTGAATCTCCAAAGACATAGGAGCTTGGAAACTCCCTCTTTTTATGTACAGATGAAATACAGATGGGCTCAAAAGCATATCATCATAATGTGTTTCAGTTTGGGAAGAAGGCTGGGATCCTAAGGACTTTAGAAGTGTTGTTTTAGGGACATTCCCCTACCTTATCACGAATGCTGTGGGCTCTTATTGGCTTACTACATTCTCCTGTTGACTGCTGCAAAACCCAGAATAATTTCTATGTTTTTACCCTAAATTCATTCAAATTCTTCAGGTTGCCAGAGCCACAATTGATCTAAAGATAAGTAGAAGCCTAAACTAGCAGTTTCTTTAGTACTATCTTAATAAGTACATTACTAGATTCCATAGGATTTGAATTTTAGAGTTGAGGATCTTAAAACGTCACCTAACTGACTTTCAAACTTTCTTTTCTTTTCTTTTCTTTTCTTAAATTTTTAATGCTTTTTAAAATTTATTATTGAGACAGAGAGAAACAGCATGAGCGGGGAAGGGGCTGAGAGAGAGGGAGACACAGAATCTGAAGCAGTCTGCAGGCTCTGACCTAGCTGTCAGCACAGAGCCCCATGCAGGGGCTCGAACTCACGAACCGTGAGATCATGACCGGAGCTGAAGTCGGACGCTTAATCCACTGAGCCACTCAGGCGCCCCCAAACTTATTTTTCTTAAGGTAATGTTACAACTGTTTTTTCAGAAGAGGTCATACTTGAAATTCACATATGAAGCAGATAGTGGTGGAGCTGCTGTGGGGAAAAGTAGGTCTGGGGACTGGAGCCATACTCTGTGCATCTTTTATTGTTTGATCTGGCAACTGTCAAGGCTACTCTGTGGAGTTTAGGGGTCTAATTAATACAGTTGAAAAACACTGATTTAGTTCATTTCCCCACTCCCATTTTTTTCTCCCTGTTAGGTGGATGAAAGCCAGAGACGTGCAATTCTGAAATGTTTGCATTTATGAAAATAAGTCCAGGCATGCATAGTAGAGTGATAGAACAATCAATAGAAAGAACTATCATGAGAAAGAACCAAAGTAGGCCCAAGGTAGGCCCACATTATTGCCTTCTTATGGAAATAGAACAAATCTGAGCTTGGTTGGCAAGTGGATTGATGGACACACACACACACACACACACACACACACACGCGGATAAATCTGACAAGACATTCAGTTTTGACAGGAATATGAGTTTAATTTTAGCAAATGAACATGAGGTGACAGCAATTTCACATGGCATCATTTATAAGTGCTAGCTGGTCTTGAATTGGAACCTGAAAAGCCATATGGGAGTTGTCTGCTCATAATGGAAACCCTGGGGCCAAAACAGACTGAGGAAGTGTGGAGACAGAAGAATTCTCTAAGAAAGAGTATGAAGAGAAGACCAACATCTGAGACTTGAAGAATGAATGAACATTAAGATATCAGAAGAGCAAGAGAAACCAGTTAAGATGATGGTGAAGGAATAGCGGAGAGGTAGGGGGTAAAAGATCCAACCATTTTCAGCCCTTCCCTGTGGCACCTTTGACAAAACAATTAGCCTCTCTTCCTAAAACCAATGCAATAGGCTCCTAATTGAACCAAGCATGTATCTTTTATTTATTGCTTTTATTAAAAATAAAAACATAAGTGAAAGTTCATTTTACCCTTACAATTCTTCATTGTAGTAAAGGTCTTTAAAATGACTATCGATTCTCTTAAATAGAATCATTTCCTTCCTTCCTCCCTCCCTTTCTTCCTTCTTGCCTTCTTTTATTTTTTAAGTCCTGTCATTTGAATATATTGAGGTGTATGCTCTCTTGTCAAGCTCAAGGTGGAAGGAGAACCTTTTTTTTGAGATAGGAGTGCTGTTGTTCACTTAAAAAACCACTACATTGACAATTTTATGCCAATGTTATAATGAAAAATAAAAGATACAAATTGGCAACAACCATTATAGTATAAAATCATGCAGTGTTCTTCCCTTGCTTTGATTTCATATTTTATGGTGATGCTACTAATTTGAATTTTATTTTGATTCTACTTAGTTTTTGTTAGGCTACCAAAGTAGATTATATATTTTCCTATAAAATCTTTCATTTTGTCATTTAAAGAATTTGTTTTTTTGTTTGTTTGGTGTGTGTGTGTGCGTGCGCGCGTAGGTGTGTTGGACAGAATCGTTAAGTCAACCTACAAATGTGTATTGAATATGTATTGTGTTATTTGCTTTATCATGGATGTTGAAGAATAATACAAAATAAGAAGACAAATTTTCTGCTTTTAAGACTGTTGCTATTAGGTTGACATGATTAATTTAATGGACTATAAGGCAAAAATTAAACATTCTTTTAAGCAAATCCAAACCTCAGTCATACAGTTTAACTGTCTATGTATTTGGGAGCATTGACCATCACTGTCCTCTTCCTCAGGAAATTTTATCCATCATCATCTTCCTAGTTCTAATCTGAAGAGTATAATTCTTATTCAGAGTTCCATTTGGAGGTTCTTCTTTTTAGTTTAAGGTGCAGACCCCAATTCATATTAACATTCAATAGAGGAATACTTCAAGACCTACAAAAGGCACCATTAACAGTGGAATTGCAGATATCACAAAATTACCAAAGAAAGTATAGCACATAGGCATTTTGTTTTTGGGTATTTCCTGCTGGCTTTCCTTAAGTAATGTCATCTGTCAAGGGCCTACTTCTGTCTATTCAAGGCTGGACCCACTTCTGGGTAACCCGCTTGCCAAGGCCTTACTTTACCTTGCACATCCTTCATCAAAGAGGAATTCTTGTTTGAAGTGCCTGTAAGTGGAATAGGTGTGTTTGGTAGTCCATTTCTACTCATTTGTATTTTCCTTTACGGAGTGAGAAAATGAGGCTCAGGTGAATTTGTAAGTGATTTGCCCAGGGCCCTATAACCTGTTTCCATGTAGCCAAAACTAGGATCTCTTTGTTGGTGTTCTTTTCACTATATCACACAGCCTTTCTGAGCTGTGTTTTCATAAACTTCTTCATGTACTTATGTCATGTAGCAACAGCACTGAGGAAAGAAACACTTCACTGTGTGGTTTGGTGTTATTATCATAACAATGATTAAATTAATAATATTTCTCGATAACTTTCATTATTGTTGACCACTAACAATAATAAGTGTAGGGGTCATTGAACAAGTAATGCTTACTTTCAATTATGAAAACCATAAGAATAATTTTGAAAACAAATTCTCAAGAACATATAATGATTTTTCTTTTCACTTCATATGCTCCCATTTAAAGACTCCTTATCATAAAGGTGCACAGTGACTCTGGGCCTTTTCTCAAGTAAGAGATTTGTCATCTTCTTACCCTGGATAGAAACCTTCCTTTCTACACATAGATTTCAAAGCCTTTTGTAATCCTAGACCTCTAGCATTTCTAGTACAGTACTGCATAGTAACCTTAATTCCCCTTCAGTTTGGAAAACATGCTTCTTTAGAGGCTCAGGACAACAGATACCTTATGAATACATTTGTGTACATATTTAAGTCTTCTGAATTATAATCTAAAAATTAATATTTAAAATTTAATTTCTAGGTTGGAACCATAGGTTCAAAGGATATGACTGTCTATTTGGCACTTGTGAAGAATGACTTATTTTGCTTATTACAGTGTAGTGTTATCAATAAAGGCAAGATGTTGGAAACCACTGATAGGTCCAGCATTATTATTATTATTATTTTTAAATATTTTTATTTATTTCTAGGAGAGAGAGAGAGAGACAGCGTGAGCAGGGGAGGGTCAGAGAGAGAGGGAGACGCAGACTCTGAAACAGGCTCCAGGCTCTGAGCTGGCAGTCAGCACAGAGCCCGACGTGGGGCTTGAACCCACGAACCGCGAGATCATGACCTAAGCGAAAGTCGGTCGCTTAACCGACTAAGCCACCCAGGCGCCCCAGGTCCAGTATTATTAAAGGAATAGATTTTGAATAAGTGATGACAAGGTTTCTGGGATAGAATATCACTTGGTTGTTAAAACATACATGAAATACTCAAAGGTTAAACAAAAATACTGGGGAAAATGGTATGTATGCTTTATTCCAGTTTTGGTAAATTTATGTCTGTGGAAGGTGGTATGCAAAAGTGAAATTAGTTTTCTACTTTCTGAGGACAGGTAAAGTATGGGTCATTTTGTTATTATGCTATATCATTATTTAATGTTATTTCATGATTCCTGTAGTCAAAAAAGTGGTACATTTCATACTGTAATAACCATTTAATTTGGTTTATAAGTTGCTGAAAAATTTGTTACATTGAAGTCACTTGTCATTCATTTTATCAAACTGTGTAAGTAACTTGACCTCTCCAAGCTTTAGTGTCTTCATCTGTAAAATGCAAGAGCACAGAGCTCTCATATAATTTGAGAATTAGCTCACCAAGTGGTTGTTCTTTCTATTTCTGGTCACCTTCCTTATTCATATGCAGGGCTCAGCTGTGATTTACTTCTGGTTCATTTCCAAAACCAAAAGTTCAATGATGGAGTCTTCTCCTCATTGGGGATATTTGAAGGAGCAAGTCAGGGGCCAAATATGTGTACCAAATGTGCTTTGAAAAATGGCAGCATCAATAAAATTAAGTCCACATTTTCTTAAGAGAACTCTTTTCTAGAGGCCCAAATATTTGGATGAACAAGTGAATATTTAAAAAGATGACTTTTGTTGCTTCTTTGTACTTTAGTCACACTGAAGTACTGAATTGATTTACCCTTCAGAAGTGGAAAGTCATGGGACCTAAGTGAAAGATCCAGCAGAACAGCAGCATAGAATTATGGAGTGGCTATGTGACAGTCCACTTGCCATGAGTAAAGGTGAGAAGTGGAACCCTATTCAGAGCTCTTAATTTGAGAGTTTTCTCTGGAAACATAGAAGGACTTGGTGCTCCAGGTATCTTTTCTCCTCTTCTTAATTTTTTCTTTTTTCTGATTAAGCTTTCCCACCTGAATGAAATGTAGGCTTTGACATTACCTGTCATCTAATATCACCCGTCACCTGATATCACCGTTAGCATCATCTAAGAACTACAATGTTTGACAACTGTCCTGTGATTGATTCATAATGGATTACATTTAGATTAAATATGAATTGCCAATTGCTTTCTGAAAAATAGAGTTCGGGGCACCTGGGTGGCTCAGTCAGTTAAGCATCTGACTTTGGCTCAGGTCATGATATTACAGTTTGTGGGTTCAAGCCCTGCATCAGATTCTGTGCTGACAGCTTGGAGCCTGGAGCCTGCTTCAGATTCTGTGTCTCCCCCTCTCTCAAAAATAAACAAACATGAAATAAAAAGAGGAAAACTCCATACCGATAGTGTTATTAAAAAGCACTAAGATTAGCTTCAATATTATATTTTTGTCAGCATATGGACCTGTTTATTCAATGCTACTATATTGATGTGTTCTCCAGGAGTTTTTAGGAACTGAATTCAATCTACGAATAAAGAAACAAGCATCCACTGAAACATCTAACAGCATGGACATGGTGTGTGAGTACTTGCACTTATAAAAAGACACAATCTTGATTTTAAGATTAAGATGTAGGTGATGGAGGAGAGGTGGATGGAAGGGAAAGGGTAGTGCAGGTAGTGGTGTAAAAGGGATAAGTATCTGAATGACTATTAAACAAGGCTGCATGAAATACATTACTACAGATATAAACAATGCACTGAGGATTCTGGAGGATGGATATCATTAACTTCTTTGGGAAAAGGCTTCTTGGAGGAGATGACATTTATAAAGTAAATGAAAAATGAGCACAGAGATATGGCAAGGCATTTGATTTCAGGCAGTCTGATGTTACTGGAGTATAGTATGGGTAAGAGAATGCGGAGATGGAGATCATCCTATGTTTGAGAATGGTAGATCATTTCTAAATAACAGAGCATTAAATATACATATACAATGCAAGCTTTTATAAAGTGTATATAATCACTCAAATCAGCTAACTAGAATACACATTAATATTTATTAAAATCATGTTCTGTAATTATGAGATGTCCAAGAAAATGATAGAATCTTGCATTGAGTCTCCGACCTATCCCATACTATCCCATATAAAATCTGAAAGGTTGGTAGAGCCGTGCTGAGTACAGTAAGGGCACATACATATAGGGTGAGTGCCAAGATGCTAGGACCCACTGTGTATCCTGTGGGCTGGGTTGTCCCTTTGCTACATTAATTCTGTATCACACATTCATTCTATAAAAGACTGAGTGAGCAGTAATTTATATATACTAGGCATTGTGCTAAAATCCAGGAATACAATAGTGAATTAGTAATTCAGTCCCTGACCTCAAGAGCTAAGAATCCTGAGATGGAGCTGAGGTTGGTGGAGATAAAAATAAGCAGAGATTCAAATACAGAGTGCTTGATAAGGGACATAAAGAATGCTGTGGGAGCACACAGTAGAATATGTATTTCAGACAGGATGGGTTGTGGAAGAGGTCCTAAAGAAGTGCTGTTCAAGCCTAGGAAGGTAGGAATGAGGCAGGTGACCTTGGAAAAACTATGCCAGAGGAAGTTACATGTAAATCTAGAGAGCAGAGTTAGTAGGGAAAATGAGAGGGAAAGAGAGAAGACGGAATATACATACATGGTGCTTTCTAGGAAGTGAAAAACAATATAGCTGAAAGCTATAGTGTAAGGTAGGTTGAGGGGGAACTTGGGGTTCTACTTGTGTTTATGAAAGATTGCAGAGGGTTAGGGCAGGAGGTGGGAAGACCAGCTAGGGTGCCTGTATGAATCTCATCCATATCATGATGGTGGTCTGAACTTGGGTAGGAGCCATGAGGATGGAGAGAAGTGAGTGAATCCTCAGCACAACTTGGAGATGATTCCTTAAGACCTAGGCATGGCCTGGAGGTGGAGTGTGAGGGAGAGGAAGGTGCTAAGCATCCTCCCACTGTCTGTCTTGGCCATTGGGACAGTGGTAACTGTTAGCTGAGTCCCATCGGTAGTGCCGGAAAAGACTGAGCCCATGAAACTGCAAGGTTGCTCGTTTCTGGATAGTGCCAGGCCGACGTCAATTAGCATGTGGGCTGTTTGCTGTGAGTGGGAGTGGCAGGGCTACGGTTTGTTTTTATTCTTCCTTCTTGAGACAATCTCTAATCATACTCGTTCAGTACAGAAAATGAGCTGCCCCCGCTTCACTCAATTGAAATCCAAAAATGTACCAAATGACTAGACGACGGCTTTTAGTGAGGAGTTCGAAAGGAAATCAGCTCCTCATGCTGCCGACTGAAAATGGGTAATTACAATATATTTAACACATTCGACTTTATTAGTTTTGAAATTAGTAAAGCTCTTTTTGTGGAGCCACAAAATTCTATCACTAGGAAACCTTTTTAGAGATTACTGACAAATGTTACAGATGAAGAAATTGTATAGGTTAAATTACAGGCTCAACGTCAATTGCCTGGTAGTTATTTTTTCTCTCTCTAAATTGCAGTGATGATGTCTTGAAAAAATGTTGATTAAACAAGTGAAAGCAGGCATATGTCATCATAGGACCCACAGAATTGTTTTATGTTGCTATTGAAATGCTCTGAAAATTTTTTGTGGTAAAATGAAAGGGTTGAAATACAATCAGTTGAAATAGACTATGGTATAGTTTCTTTTCTTGGTGATCATGCCTGCTTTTAGATTCTTTTAAGTGATTTATGTACATTTATCCAGGGCATAATTATCTTGATTAATATTGAGAAATATGGTATTTATAATCCCAATGTTTAACAAAGTGCTACATGATTAGTCCTTTAAAAATAATGAACCCTCTTGTATACATAATTTCATTTCAGATTATCAAGTGCCAACTAATATTTTCAAAATTTTAATAACCCATATATAATGGATTCAGAGGAAATATGTGAGGGGTATCATAGCTCTGATATTATAAATCAATGAGAAATTAAACCACATTTTAGTATACTGCAGCAGTCACATTTTTCTGGTCTTCTGTCTTTTGCATTTAGATACTAGATGTCTATTATTTAATCACAGAAATGATTTAGAAAAATGAAGTTATTAAAAATTAGAAAAATTTTAAATATGCCATTTTATACACATAATTATTGATTTGGCCCTGTTGTCACCAAAGAATAAAAGTCCGGTCTAGGATTAGTAAGTCTCAGTCAGGCCTCCAGCTCTATTCCCTAACATAGGAAAACAAACATTGAACATATTCTATGTTGCTTTTATCTTTATGACTTCTAAGGGAGATGAGATTTGTCAAGAGTTCTTTTCCTGGTGGAATACAGACCAGATCTTCTATTTTCCTGAACAAGCAGAACCAAATTCCTTGAATCTTCTTAAATGACCAAGCAGTTACTGCTAAGCTTTTGTGTCAATTAGTAAAGGCCCTGGGTCAACATGTTAGGAATTACTAAAACAGAATCAATTTTTTTCTTTCTTTCCCTTCAAAATTTGGGGAAGCTTTAGGGACGTCAAAGTTCCTTTTCTTCATGGGTATCTTTGAGTTTCATCAGTTTGTAAGCCTATATGGTAGAAGGAAATTATGATAAAACACTCAGGGAAAAAGTTAAAATTAAACTATAATGACTGCTTAATATGGGATTTACTTATGTAACTTTCTAAACTTTTAATATACAAATATAAAATTGATGTTTATTGAGTAGTTATTTCCTACTGTGTCTAGAAAATATCTCCAAATACCAATAATAATCTTAAGCATGCCAAGTCTTTCACATTTATTACTTCATGGATTCCTCATCTAAGAGGTAGGTAGTTACTATCCCCATTTAACAAATAGGGAGACAGAAATTTAAAAGAAGTGACTTGCTCAACATCAAATTTTAAGTGATGGAGGCTGGTTACCTATGACTGTTGGATTTCAGAGCTTAGGTTCTTCACCCCATTGTGATACCACCAAAGAGAATATTTGAGTCTCTGTGAAGGAGATGGTTTGTATTCAGAGTTCTCCCTTCATAATGTGCTTCTGGATATATAGCTGTACAGCTACATCATCTTTCCTACATCCAAATTTGGAAATGGCATTTGACAAGCTTCTGCAGAGCTTAGAAAGCCCAAGAGGGTAAAAGCGCATGTGATGTTTAGCTTTTGAGACTTCCTGGGCCTAGCTGGTTCTTTTGCAGTTGGTACATTTGGTATTGCATGTTTTTTTTTTTTTAATTTATTTTAATGTTTTATTTATTTCTAGGAGAGAGAGAGAGAGAGAGAGAGAGAGACAGTGTGAGCAGGAGAGGGTCATAGAGAGGAGACACAGACTCTGAAACAGGCTCCAGGCTCTGAGCTGGCAGTCAGCACAGAGCCCGACGCGGGGCTCGAACCCACAAACCGCGAGACCATGACCTAAGCAAAAGTCGGACGCTTAACCGACTAAGCCACCCAGGCGCCCCTAGTATTGCATGTTTTCTAAGAAGCTGCCCTTATGCTCTTGTTGCTGAGACAAAATATAGATACAGCTCACTTTTTTCAAACTTCAACTGTACTCCTGCATTCTTGATTGTTACTCATACTCCCTAGTTGAGCTTACTGAGTAAAGACAGAAATATGGGGTGCCTGGGTGGCTCAGTCAGTTAAGCGGCTGACTGCAGCTCAGGTCATGATCTCGCAGTTCGTGAGTTCGAGGCCCGCGTCAGGCTCTGTGCTGACAGCTCAGAGTCTGGAGCCTGCTTCAGATTCTGTGTCTCCCTCTCTCTCTGCCCCTCCCCTGCTCTTTCTCTCTCAAAAATAATAAATGTTAAAAAAAAAAATTAAAAAAAGTAATATGTTGGATAGGTGAAGAGGGGAAGCTGATGTGGACAAAACAGGACAAAAGTCTGTTTAATGAAGTACCTTGAGGGGCACATGGGTGGCTCAGTCGGTTGAGCGTCCGACTTCGGCTCAGGTCACGATCTTACGGTTTGTGGGCTCGAGCCCCTGCTGATGGCTCAGAGCCTGGAGCCTGCTTCAGATTCTGTGTCTCCCTCTTTCTGACCATCCCCTGCTCACGCGGTCTCTCTCTCTCTCAGAAATAAATAAAACATTAAAAAAAAAAAGTGCCTTGGATCAATTCTTTACCTGGCATTTCTCTCTCAAGAAAATTCACTCTTTAAATATGCACTGAGGAAACCCCTCCTCTTCCAGAAGATGCAGTAGACATCCTTTTTCCTATTTCTTCCACTAAGTACCACTAAAAACCCTGTACATTATGTATATAAAACAAACATAAGAAGATTCTGAAAGGTGGAAAGAAGGCAGACCTCAGGACCAGAAGCCAGAAGTAGTGGTGAATTCTCTGGATTTTCTTTTCCCTCATAGTTCTCTGACTAGGTACTAGGTACTCTGAAGCTAGCGACCGAGAAATGCCAATGGGCTCAGACATGTTCATGCATCAGCAGAGACCATGGAGAAAGGAGAAGGTCTGGACTTTCACTTCCACCCAGGAACCACACTGCACCCTACAGAATTCTGGGTCAGGGGAGGGCACGTGAGGAGGAGCAATGAGGCGTCCCTGGACTTCTACCTCTATGTGGCAGTAATGAGTCAACAATGTCCCCTGCCCTGAGGCAGCATTGTCAGAGGAGGCCTGCTAAAATAGCTTTAAAGATGACCCAGTCTTTTTAATATCATACCTAAAATGTGCAGGTATTAATGGAAAATCGCTCATCATTCCAAGGAAAATCTCAGCTTGAATGAGAAAAGACAATCAACAAATGCCAATACTGAAATGACATGGATGTTAACATTACCTGACAAGGATTTTGGAGCAGCCATGATAAAAGATCAAAGAACAATTACAAACATGCTTGACACAAATGAACATAGCAAGTCTCAGCAAAGAAACAGAAGCTACAAAGAAAAGTAAATGGAAAATTTAGAGCTAAAACATACATGGGCACAATCTGTGAACTTGGGGATAGAATGCTAGAAATTATCCAGTCTGAACAACAGAGAAAAGACTGAAAAGGAAAAAAAAAACCATAGGGCAAGTGGAACTGCAGCAAAAGATCTAACAACTGGGTCACTGGAGTCCCGGAAGTAAAGGAGAATAAAGGGATGGAGCTGAAAGACTGTTTGAAAAAATAATGGCTGAAAATTATCTACAATTGGGAAATGACATAAACCCATGGGTTCAAGAAGCTGAGTCAACCCCAAACAGGACAAACCCAAACATATTCATGCCAGGACACATCATCGCCAACCTTCTCTTAAGAATAGAGAAAAAAATCTTGAAAGCAGCCAGAAAGAAGCGATGTAGGAAATGCACTCATTTTTGGCATTAGAGGAATGGGTCGGTTATCAACACTTCTTGTTGATTTTAATTCTTAGTCTTCTGCCTTGGTAACTCAACTTATCTGAACATGCACAGAGCATTTACTAGACATCTATAAATTATGCTGGCACTTGGGGGACATGTATCAATCCCATTCTTCCTGTAACTGCTCCACAGTTACAGGTATTATCCGTCAGAGCAAATCAAGAAATTCCAGAATTTGAAAGAACCTCAAAAAACAAACAAATGAAAAAAACCCCATCAAGAACAGAAATTTTTAATTTGGGATTTCTGGATGGGCTTCTGCTCTGTGAACTAATTGAAATTAATCTAAAAATGCCGGCATGTATGTGGATTTTTCCAGGAAAAGAACCATAGTTTTCATCAGATTCTCAAAGGAGTTGGTGGCCCAAAAAAGTTAAAAGCCATTGTAAGCTTCCGATCTTTTCAGGCTAAACCATATAATCCAACCTAGGTAGAAAAGCAGCTAAAAGCAGAAAAGGTACTCCTCATATATGTTAAAATTCCTGAATGCTACCTCATAATTCTCTACTTTTTAAGGGAAAACTAAGAAAATGGCAGTTTTCTAATCCCTTCAAGTCACTTCTGGAAATACATGTTCATTAAAGAATATTTGCCTGTAGTCTTATTTTGATCATTTTAAAAATAGTACTTGAGGTGATTAAATGGCTAATGCACTGTGATTTCAAATGTACTTCAAGTTTGATTCCTCCCAATGCCAATGGAAAAGTTCAGACATACAAAGCAGCAGCAGCAATGTCTCGACATTAGTACCAATGGGCTGGTTTATGAGATATGACAAACTGTTCTACAATCTACATTTAAGTCCTATTAATTACAAAATGTGTAACTGCCAATTTACCTGAACAAAAAATGTTAGTGCATTCCCTTGTGAAAAAATAAAACAGCTAGGTCAAACAGATCCATTCAGTTTCTGTCTTCACAGCACAGCTGTCCCTCACTCCCTGTATCTTCTACCTGATCCGTAATACAAGTTAGGGGAGTTCATCTGCAGGAACACACTATAAACAGTTTTAGGTTGCTACAGCTTAAATTAATACATCAAAATTAATGCTCCAATGTCACCAGGAGAGCCAGAAATTGGATAATACATTATTTCAGTAAAAACTTGATTACCTGCTTCCAGTAGGTCCCTAAAGTAGTTTGATTTACTCAGATATTCTCCACTGGCTCTATCTACAGAATCAAAGAATCACCAAGGAAGCGCCTTCGTTAAACATACAACTCCAGGCTCTAGCCTCAAATTAACCACAATGCAACTAGAAGGATTTGGGAATCTGAAAGTTTTATCAAGTCCTTCAGGTGACTCTTGAGCTCACACAGGTTAGTCTTCTTAAACTTGAATATGCATACAAATTATTCTAGGTTCTTGATACAAATGCAGATTCTGATCCAATTGGTCTGGAAGGGGCCTGAGATTCTGCATTTCTAACAAGCCCCCAGGTGATACTGCTACTTTGAGGACACTTGAGTTGTATGATCAGAGAGTGTATTTTTCACCTGGTTAATGTGTAAATCATTATAGGCCATTATATTTTCCTTCTGTATCTGGATTCTCTAACAGGGAATTGTACCTTGATACTGCCCATTTCTCACTTATCACTGATAGTGTCTCTAGAAGCTAGTGTGATCACTTGAGGTAAGGCATTTAGCTGACATACAAGTTCACAAAAAGACAGCCTGAAATAGAAATGAACATCACACATTAACTTACAACATAATGGGTTTATATTTAATATAGTACGTCTCACCGTGGAGATGTTACTCAGTTAATATAGAGGTTTTTTTTTTTTTAACATTAAGTCTCTTCTCCATTTAACTGTCCGTATAAAGTATTTTTTTACATTATATATTTTCTCCATTTTAACATTAGATACACTGAGTATATTTTTGTTACCTCCCCCCAACCAAAGAAATAAAAATTTTAATTTCTGAATATATTTGATATCTAAGTGCAATATTAACTGGGATATAACAAAACAAAAATCTAATAAAAATATGGAGAAAAGACTCCTTGGTGATGCAGGAGGCAGTGGTAATTTCCAAGGATTCTGGATAAGGGTTTCCTTCTTCCGATTTCATGCGCTTTGAGAATTCCAAAACTTTGAAATAATATGTAAATTTCAGTCATCTGACTTCTTTGAGCCTGTTTCTAACTAATACATATGAATTATACACTGCTTTTTTTCAGCGCATTTTTTGTTGTGAAAACATTTTTTTCCCCATTTAACATATATCAGTTTGTTCCCATTTACAGGGAGACAAGAATGTGAAAATATCCTATTTCTTCTGAACTTTCAGACACTAAAGATCAGTTTTTAACCTCAATAATTCACAAAGATTTTCTGGGCAAGGTCTGATTCGGAAGGCCCATCAAAATCACATTTGTCCATTTCTCTTTCGTGCATATACCCCCAAACAAGCACAAATGCCTGTAATGCTGAGAGCCACACCTAACAAGAGAGCGATTGCATCTCCAGCTTCTACTGCTTCAACAACAGGCAGCACCAAAAGCAGTGAAATGAGGACCAAGAACAACTGTGCTGAAATTGAAGCCATGATGTTGGGATCTTCAGGTATCTGGATCTTGAGGGCAGAAAGTTCCTAGAAGTCAAACATGGCAACAAAAAAGGAATCATTAAAATTTCCCACCTTTTCAAATGACACTATGAATACATAAATAACAATCCATATAACCTTTTAAATTTAAATTTCAGAGCCATTTCCCTATTTGAAAGGTAGAAAAAGTTTACATAAAAAGTTTTAAAGATGGTCATTTGAGGCTAACCTCCCCTTCCCATGATAATTCCTTGACTCTAGCAATGTTTCCACATGCTATCATGCCAACACCGTGTGAATCAACTAAGCAAATTGAACAGAATATAACTAAGAACAAACAGAAAACACCACCAGACACTCGGAAACTTACAATATCCTAATATTTTGAGTAAATGTTAAGAATCACATTTTCTTAGGATTTCTCCCACCCAGGAAATTCAGACAAATCTGGCAAAAGTCACGCAATATATAAGTCTGTAAAGTTGTGGGGAATTAGTAAGACTTACCAAAGAAAGTATTTATGTATAATCCTATCTGATTCGAAATACTCCCTTCCTGGAGTTCCGGATGCTGAGGCTAAGAGGTTCCACGTGACAGAGCCTAGTATCAGAAGGAGGTAGGATTTAGGAATTACTCACCATCATCATCATCATCATTATTATTTTAAGGACACAGCCACAGTGCAGAAGGAGGAAGTCGTTCGGAAGAGAGAGGAATGGATAATAACTAGAGAAAACAGTTCGTTCAGGCAGGGGAACTAGACTTAAAGTTGGTCAGTTCGCCGGCACAGGAAAAGCTAAAAATAAATCGAACCCAGAGAAAGTTTGTGCCAGGGGTTGATAGGATTTTTAAAAAACAATCCATGCTTTGTCCCGGATAGGTGCAAATATCCTTGTTTTACAAATATACTGAGGTAATCTTAAGTTTCCTTGGGAGAGGAGTTCGTACATTACCTTCCTGGAAGCAGCCATTACAGGAATGGCGAGGAGGGCGGGGTCTCCAAACTACACTTCCCACAATCCCCGCTGCCGACGTCTCCCAGGATGTGCCGGCGCGCTCCCCGGTAACTGGCTGAGGGAGTGACGAGCACGCGCTACCGGAGACGAGGAGGAGCTCGCCTGCGGGTCTTCCTCACAGCGCGCAGAATTTTACTGGTAAAGTGGTTTACAGTTTGTACAAACGCTCTCTCAAAAATGAGATAAAGAAATGACAGCACATGGTTTTTACCCTGCTTAAGGTTTCGAGACACACACATAGTTATGTCTTCTTCGAGTGAAATGAAGACACAGCAGCGGAAAGATAGCCCCCGAGCAGAGTCATTTGTCTCGGACGTTTTTAAATTAGCGGCTTCCAACATTGTGAAGCAGGGAATTCCCTGTCACCATCTTCCCTTACCTTATGACGTTTTGTTAATTCTTTTCAAGCAATAGGGAAAACACATTTAATTAGACATTTTGGAAAATGTTAAAACCGTTTGTAGGGAAAAGCAAAGTTCAGGAAAAAGGGTTTATAGGAAGATATGCATTCAGGTTCTAGAGTTGAGTTTCCCCATTAGTTCAAGAGTGTTAGTGATTCTTTTCAATTATGTTTTTGTAATACCCACCCTAACTGCCCCCAAATACTTATGAAAAGATATGAAACTATTACTTTTAAATCGTAAGTGTATTGTTTCCATATGTAAGCCAATCCTTTCCGAAAGACACTCGAGTTCTAGTACCTGTGAAGCCCTTAAATGAAACTTTCTAGTCACCCAGTTTTCTGAACTCTCATTTGCTGATTCGGCTATTTATTTGGCACCGTCAGATGGTAAGTTATTAATGACGTGGGTTAGGGATGAAGTCACTACGCTGTCTGAAAGCCAGTCTCTGGGATATTGCAGGTACATTCAGCTCGGTGCCCACAATTAGCACGTAATCTTGTATTGCACATTATCCTTTTCCATAAATGTTACCAATCTCTCTAAACTGATAGCAAAACCTTATATTCTTATCTCCTAACACAAACCCAGCACTAAAGTGGGCTAATCATAATCATTTGAATACATACATGTGCCAACAAGGTTTCATGAGACAAAGAAGCGCCAAATAAACCAAACCAAGGTCTCTTGCATATTAGAAGTCTGAGGATAACTACACAGTAATATTGTTTGCATTGCTTCTCTAAACTTGATTGTTTTAACATAGTTTTGTCTGCTCATTTGCTTTGAACTGCTTTTAGTTTTGTACCTTTCTAATCAAGTATATTTGAAACATATTACAAAATATCCTCTTGTATTCTAGTGTGAACACTTGGGGGATTTTATTTTTCCCTTTATGTTTATTAAAGCTAGCTAAAACAACAGACTATTTTAACGTTAGTGTTAACTGCAGGCTTGTTTCTGGATGTGTCAACATTAAAGATAATGGTTTGATTTTAAGTTTCAAGAGTCTGTGGATGGTAAAATGCTTTTTCTTTAAAATATTAAGAGGTCCCTTAATGACCTGAATCATCTGAAACAGAGTGGTAGGAGTTTGTGCAGGAGTGTTTTGGGCCCAAGTCGTTTTAATTAATTAATTATTTTTTTAAATTAAATGTTCTTATTTTTGAGAGTAAGAGAGAGTGGGGGAGGGGCAGAGAGAGAGAAAGGGACACACAAGATCCAAAGCAGGTTCCATAATGATGACAGCCAGCCCAATGTGGGCCTTGAATTCACTAACCATGAGATCTTGACCTAAGAGGATGTCAGACACTCAACTGACTGAGCCACCCAGGTGCCCCCAAGTAGTTTTAAATAAAGTTGATTAACTTCCCCTAACCATCCACCCATCCCAGTCAGGCAGTTTAACAACCAAATTGATATATATATGCTTTTGTGTGCTTTTTTCTAATCCTAGTAGCCAAGTAGTATGGTATTCTAGTTCTCAGTTTTTTTTTTACTACTCTAGTGATTTAAAAAAATCAGATAATTTATTCTTTGCTTAAAACTCTCCAGTTCCAACAAATTAAGCTGAAGTCCAGACTCTTTAAAAAACATTTTAATGTTTTATTTATTTCTGAGAGAGAGACAGCATGAGCAGGGGAGGGTCGGAGAGAGAGGGAGACACAGAATCTGAAACAGGCTCCAGGCTCTGAGCTAGCTGTCATCACAGAGCCTGATGCAGGGCTTGAACCCACGAACCGTGAGATTATGACCTGAGCCGAAGTTGGATGCTTAACTGACTGAGCCACCCAGGTGCCCCTGAAGTCCAGACTCCTTATCAAGGCTCCCAAAACCCTATGCATTCTGGCCTCTTTCTGAATTTTTGATGTCAATCCACCACTCACTCACCCATGCTTGTTCCATTCCAGTCACATTCATCTGTTTGCTCTATCTTAAACATGCCAGTTTTGTTGTTTCCTATTGAATTTGCCCTTGCCCTTATTTCTGCCAATAATACTTTTCTCATGGACATTTTCTTTTTTTTCTTCCTCTTTTTTTTACTTTTTATTTAAATTTTAGTTAACGTACGGTGCAATATTGGTTTCAGGAATAGAATTCAGTGATTCATCACTTACATACAACACTCAGTGCTCATCATGACAAGGGCCCTTTTTTATACCCATCACTCATCTAGCCCATCCCCCACCCACCACCCTCTATTACCCCTCACTTTACTGTCTGTCATTAGGAGTCTTTTGTGGTTTGTTTCCCTCTCTCCTCTTTCTTCCCCTTTCCAATATGTTCATCTGTTTTGTTTCTTAAATTCCACAGACAAATGTAGTCATATGGTATTTGTCTTTCTTGGATTGACTTATTTCACAAAGCATAATACATTTTAGTTCCGTCCACCTCACTGCAAATGGCAAAGTTTTATTCTTTTTGATGGCTGAGTAATATTCCAGTGTGTGTGTGTGTATACATGACATCTACTTTATCCATTCATTGGTTGATGGACATTTGGGTTCTTTATATAATTTGGCTATTGTAGATAATGCTGCTGTAAACATTAAGGTGCACATACCCCTTCCAATCTGTATTTTTGTATCCTTGGGTAAATACCTACTAGTGCAATTGCTGGATCATAGGCTAGTTCTATTTTTAGTTTTGTGAGGAGCCTCCATACTATTCTCTGGAGTAGCTGTACCAGTTTGGATTCCCACCAGCAGTGCAAGAGAGTTCCACTTTTTCTGCATCCTTGCCAATACCTGTTGTTTCTTTTGTTAATTTTAGCCATTCTGAAAGGTGTGAGGTGGTATCTCATCATGATTTTGATTTGTATTTCCTTGATGATGAGTGATGTTAATTTAAGCATCTTTTCATGTGTCTGTTAGCCATCTAGATGTCTTCTTTGGTAAAGTGTCTATTCATGTCTTCTGCCCATTTTGAAACTGGGTTATTTGCTTTTTGAGTGTTGAGTTTGATAAACTCTTCATAGATTTTGGCTACTAACCCTTTATCAGATATGCCACTTACAAATGTCTTCTCCCATTCCATAGACTGCCTTTTAGTTTTGTTGATTGTTTCCTTTGCTGTACTGAAGCTAGCTATTTATTTATTTATAAATGTTTATTTATTTAATGAGAGAGAGAGAGACAGACAGAGAGACAGACAGAGAGAGAGGAGGGGCAGAGAGAGAGGGAAAGTGAGAAATCCTGTGCAAGCTCTGCACTGTCAGCACAGAACCTGACGCCAGGCTTGAGCCCATGAACTGTAAGATCATGACCTGAGCTGAAATCAAGAGTTGGACGCTTAACCTACTGAGCCATCTAGGTGCCCCTGAAAGCCTTTTATTTAGATGCAGTCCCGATAGTTTATTTTTGCTTTTGTTTCTCTTGCCTCAGGAGACATATCTAGAAAAAAGTTGCTATGGCCGATGTCGGAGAAATTACTGCCTGTGGTCCTTTCTAGAATTTTTGTGGTTTCAGATCTCACATTTAGATCTTTAATCCATTTTGAACTTATTTTTGTGTATGGTATAAGAAAATAATCCAATTTCATTCTTTTGCATGTTGCTGTTCAGTTTTCCCAGCACCATTTGTTGAAGAGACTATTTTTATCCATTGGATATTCTTTCCTGCTTTGTCAAAGATTAGTTGACCATATAGCTGTGGGTCTATTTCTGGGTTTTCTGTTCTGTTCCACTAATCTGTGTGTCTGTTTTTGTGCCAGTACAATGTTGTCTTGATGACTATAGCCTTGTAATATAGCTTGAAATCTGGAATCGTCATGCTTCCAGTTGTTTTTTTTTTTTTTTTTTTTTTTCTTCAGGATTGCTTTGGCTCTTCAGAGTCTCTTGTGGTTCCATACAAATTTTAGGATTGTTTGTTCTGTCTCTGTGAAAAATGCCGTTGGTATTTTGATAGGAATTGCATTAAATGTATAGATTGCTTTGGGTACTATGGATATTTTAACAATGTTTGTTCTTCCAGTCCATGAGAATGGAATGTTTTTCCATTTCTTTGTGTCCTCTTCAATTACTTTCATAAGTATTTAATAGTTTTCAGAGTACAGATCTCTTACCTCTTTAGTTAGGTTTATTCCTAGGTATCTTATTGTTTTTGGTACAGTTGTAAATGGGATCGATTCCTTGATTTTTTTCTGCTGCTTTGTTATTAGTGCACAAAAATGCAACAGATTTCTGTAAGTTAGTTTTATATCCTGCGACTTTGCTGAATTTATGTATTAGTTCTAGCAATTATTTGGTAGAGGCTTTTGGATTTTCTCCATAGAGTATTATGTTGTCTGCAAGTAGTGAAAGTTTGACCTCTTGCTTGCTGATTTGGATGTCTTTTATTTTTTGTTGTTATTGTTGTCATCTGATTGCTGAGGCTAAGACTTCCTGGACTATGTTAAATAGTAATTCCCACCATCTTTTTAATGGCTGTTTTCTCAGGGTCATTCAAGGTTCTGCTCAAATGTCATCTTCTTCCCTGAGCACATCACAAAAGCTATCTCTTCCATGACAATCTGTCCACTTGCCTGCCTTATTTTTTCCTTATAGTACCTATCACTAACTGAAATTACATTATGTATGTATTTGTTTATATGTGTAGTAGGTAAACAAATACAGTAAAGTGAAAATTCCATAAAGAGCAGGAAATATTTCTGTCATTTTATTTACTACTGAGTTCCCAGATGCTACAACAGCATCTACAACAATAATACTTAGGAGATATTTTGTGAATTAATGAATGCTAGTATAAGACTACAATTTGATTAATATTTACTTGCCTATATACTGTTCGTGGCAGAAACTACCTTATATGTAGGAAGCATTTGGGCTCAAGTATGAAGATACTTGATTATCTAGACTGAGATTAGTTTGAGTCTTCATTCAAAATTTGGTCTTACATATTTCCCCCATAATATTATTAACAAGAATTTACATTTATGTATATATAGGTTGTAGTAGCATCTGAAACAGGAACAACTTTGTTCAAGAACTTGTCTGTAATGGCGCCTCCTTACTTCGTCTGCCCACTGGGAGCATCAGGATCTTGACAACAAATGTTGATTAAGTCTACCTGAATCATGTGTTTTTTTCTTCCCCATACTTGAAATGTTTCCTTTAAATACTTCTTAATGTTGGATGAATGGTATTGGCTTTTTTGGTCAGATAGTGCTTTGTTGTGCAGACGCAATTTTGCAGGATCTTTGGCACCCCGAGCCCATTCCCACTAGATGGGATCAATAGGATCAATAGGACCCCCAGGCCCGGGGACAACCAGCTGCCCTCACACATTGCCAAATACTCTTTTGTTGTGGATACCGTTCCTAGTTGAGAACCACTCCAGGTTTCACGAACAAAATGAAAGGTGTAGATGAGAGCAGAATGAAACAAAATAACAAAGAATTCACACACGTGTATATGTGTATACACACACACACAAACATATATACAAACACACCAGCCCTGCAGTGTCTTAATGACCTGGAACTTCTTCCTCTAAGTATGCTGGTTTTATGTTTTGTGCTATTTACAGATTCTTTTCTTTTCTGTGCCAGCTCTTTGCCAGACAGCTTCCACTGGTCACTTTTCTTACAACAGCACTAATATGTAGATTGAAGTGAGATTTCTGCCTTTGTATCTGCCACTCAGTTTAGTCTTGAAGTTGCAGAGAGGTAATATGATATAGTATTAGGAATGTTAGTTTTTCCCCTTGGTGGCTTTGTGAATTTGGGTATTTATTTAATCTCTCTGAGACTCAGTTTTCTTTCACAAATATGTTGTGTGAGGATTAAATGAAATGTTTTTAAAGTGACTGAAAAACTGATCAGACATCAGTACTTCTCAAATCCTCCTTTAATTGTATTTCTATATCTCTGGTTAGTGGTTAAGAGTTAGGATATCTGGGGTCAGACTGGTTGATTAGATTCCTACCTCTGCTGCTTACTACATTATTTATTCATAAAATTGGGTATAATTGTATCTACTTGGTGTGTATAGTACGAGAATTAAATACATTAATTCCTGGAATTAGTAGCTGGCATGTAGTAAGCCTTCACTGAGTATTAACTATTTGATTTTTACTATTTTCTGTTAATCAAATCCATGAAATATGAAGTCTTTAGGATGTGGTTTTCTCTCTACTGTGAAGGTGCTATTGTGCACATGCACATAATAAATAACTGATGGCTGAGGAAAATTTGGATACAGACACATTTTAGACCCCATAGGCCTTGGGTTGAGGGCTGATTAGAAACATTTCTCTATTGGGGCGCCTGGGTGGCTTAGTCGGTTAAGCGGCCGACTTTCGCTTAGGTCATGATCTCGCAGTTAGTGGGTTCGAGCCCCGCGTCGGGCTCTGTGCTGACTGCCAGCTCAGAGCCTGGAGCCTGTTTCAGTCTGTGACTCCCTCTCTCTCTGACCCTCCCCTGCTCATGCTGTCTCTCTCTCTCTCTCCTAGAAATAAATAAAAATCTTTAAAAAAAAAAAAAAAAAAAAAAAAAAAAAAAAAAAAGAAACATTTCTCTATTACTTTAAAGCTGTCATAGTTGTTTTATAAAACCACCCAGTTTTATAAACTGGGCAAACCATTGATTGCCCTGATGGCATTTTCTATTGAACTATTTCCTACCCATTGGGGGTTATATTTATGTTTAAAACATACTATCCATCTAGCTGGATAATCATTATACCATTAATTTATCATATTGAGTTCTGGAAGTTTTAAAAGTATGTATAAGAGGGTTTAGATATGAGTGAATAGCCTCAAGAAATCATTTGGCTAGAATGATCTCTAGGGTAACCTTAACAAAACCCAACATACAAAGAAGCAAACTCTTAATTTGCTTTGAATTCTGTTTCTAATTACAGTAGCTAATCTGTGATTCTGTACTGCTTTTCTCATAAATTACAGCAAAGTAAAAGGCAGCATTAGAAGCTTTGCTAAAAGGGAATTATAATTGAGACTCTGAGCTCAGAGGAATGTATGACTTTTGGTAGATTGTTATGGGATAATTAATTGCAGATCTTGTAGAACAGGTAGAAATACTTTTATATTATGCCCCCCAAATGAAACTTCACACAGTGGTTGAACATAGTACCAAGAATTTTACCTTACTTCCTTGGCTTCAGTAACATTGACTGTCTGAGGAAGACAAATATTCTCCTTGTGACCTCTACTTGGAATTCATTTGCTTGTACCCTACAGATGAAAGAGATCTATTATGTTAGATAGCTTACAAAAAATCATGTTTGTTTCTTTTCAAACTTTATCTTTGACTTATAAGTCAAGGGTTGTATAAATGGTTTTCATTAATTTATGAGGTACACTATAATTTGAAATGTAAACCCAGGGATTACTAGTATTAAGTGATGTAGAGGCAGGGATTAATTTGTGGAATACAATAAATATAATAATCTCTTCCACTCCTTTGACCCCAACCTCCTTTTTGATTTTTAACATGCCTAAAAGCTATCCTAATGAACTATTATTATCTAGCTGTAACTCAGACTTAGATATTTTGTCTAGATCACAGATGCGGACAATAACTGCCATGTTGTACATACGTAGTCCCTCATCTAAAAGAGAACCATCATTTCCTTAGCAGTGCTAGAGAGATGAGCAGCTTCTTCTGTGTCCAGCATCTGCCAGCAAGAAAGTTCTCCCTGTGAACATATTTGGAAGCAACATGAACCACAATTCTTCTGAAGCATTGCCATATTCCAGTTTGTCTCTCAAGCTGTCTGAAATGCTTCTATAGGCTTCTGTATGGTTCTTCCTTAGCATTAAGTATCTAAGGTTATCAAATTTAGAATTTAGTCTCTCAATTCAAGAGAACATAAGCCTAACCACCCTTCACTAAAATAGAGACCACTGGTAGCCAGTAATAGTTAGAGATAAAGAACATTACTTTTAGTTATTTATCTGAGTGGTGGAGGGTAAAATTTACCAAGTCAGTTGTTACCAAGAAATGGTTTCAGAGAAGAATGGAAAAATGGTTCTGCTTATTTTATAACTATTAGAAGTGAATAATTGGTAGGCCCTGAAGGAAGGCACTTCTGGGATCCATCAGAAGAAGGAGGATGAGTTGACAGCAAGATTTTGCAGTGATTGGTGTGTGTGTCAGGGAATTCTTAAAAATTGAGATTTTCTCATTAGTAATTGAGTGAAGCCAAGTGAGTAGAGACATTTTATTGCAGCTTCACAATTAAAAAAGAGCAACCCAGAGCTGGTCAGTATTTCCCATCCATAATAGGACATTTATCATTGATATCATTACATTAGAGCTAATTAATCATTAGGTTAACAGGATGGGATAAGTTGTACCTTACAGAGCTGTTCAGCTGCTGCAGAAAAAACATCTGCTGAGGCTAAACTGCCTGGTGCCGGTATTTTACAGAGGTATATGGGCAAGCTACAAATGTCATTGTTCCAGGCACCATCTAGAGCCCATTATGGATGTGTCTTTCCCACCAATGAACCTCAGTAATCTGTGGTAATCAATTATACACACATGTCTGTGGTGTCCAGGGAAGTAGAGAAACCACACCCACAGGTTCTGATAGATTAAAATTTTACCTACACTACTGGGTTTCCAGGAGCAGATTAAGAATTCTTGGATGAGACAAATTATAGTTTTGAAAAGTTGCAAGATTATTTCTTTATATTGCACTTTATTCATGGTAATGGACATTGTCTTTGGAAATGCCATTGGATGGCTCCAAATTTATTTTCCACTTACCTAATTCTGTAATTTTGTACTGATTATCCAATTTCTTTTTTTAAATATAATTTATTGTCAAATTGCCTTACATACAACACCCACTACTCATCCCAACAAGTGCTCTCCTCAATGCCCATCACCCAATCTCCCTTCTTCCCTACCCCAACCCCATCAACCCTCAGTTTGTTCTTTCTATTTAAGAGTCTCTTATGGTTTGCCTCCCTCCCTCTCTATTTGTAACTATTTTTTCCCCCTGTCCCTTATCCCATGGTCTTCTGTTAAGTTTCTCAAGTTCCACATATGAGTGAAAACATATGCTGTCTTTCTCTGACTTTACTTATTTTACTTAGCATAATACCCTCCAGTTCCATTCATGTTGCTACAAATGGCCAGATTCCATTCTTTCTCATTGCCAGGTAGTATTCCGTTGTATATATAAGCCACACCTTCTTTATCCATTCATCAGTTGATGGGCATTTAGGCTCTTTCTATAATTTGGCTATTGTTGAAAGTGCTGCTATAAACATGGGGGTACATGTGCCCCTATGCAACAGCACTCCTGTATCCCTTGGGTAAATTCCTAACAGTGCTATTGCTGGGTCGTAGGGCAGTTCAATTTTTAACTTTTTGAGGAACCTCCACACTGTTTTCCAGAGTGGCTGCACCAGTTTGTATCCCCACCAACAGTGCAAGAGAGTTCCTGTTTCTCCACATCCTCACCAGCATCTATAGTTTCCTGGTTTGTACATTTTAGCCACTCTCACCAGTGTGTAGTAGTGTTTCAGTGTGGTTTTGATTTTTATTTCCCTGATGATGAGTGACGTTGAGCATCTTCTCATGTGTTTGTTGGCCATCTGGATGTCGTCTTTGGATAAGTGTCTATTCATGTCTTTTGTCCATTTCTTCATTGGATTATTTGTTTTTCAGGTGTGTAGTTTGGTGAGTTCTTTATAGATTTTGGGTACTAGCCCTTTATCTGATATGTCATTTGCAACTATCTTTTCCCATTCCATTGGTTGACTTTTAGTTTTGTTGATTGTTTCCTTTGCAGTGCAGAAGCTTTTTATCTTGATGAGGTCCCAATAGTTCATTTTTGCTTTTAATTCCCTTGCTTTCGGAGATGTGTTAAGTAAGAAATTGCTGGGGCACCTGGGTGGCTCAGTCTGTTAAGTGTCTGACTTTGGCTCAGGTCATGATCTTGCAGTCCATGAGTTCAAGCCCCGCATTGAGCTCTGTGCTGACAACTCAGAGCCTGGAACTTGCTTCAGATTCTGTCTCCCTCTCTCTCTTCCCTTCCCTGACTAGTGCTCTGTCTCTCTCTCTCTCTCAAAAATAAATACACATTAAAAAAAAAAAAAGAAATTGCTGTGGCTGAGGTCAGAGAGGTTGTTGCCTGCTTTCTCCTCTAGCATCAGCAATCAGATAACTAAATGAATAAAAAGCATAAAAATTGGCAAAGAAGAAGTCAAACTTTCATGTCACAGATGACATGATAACTCTACTTGGAAAACCCGAAAGACTCCATCAAAAGACTGCTAGAACTGATACAGGAATTCAGCAAAGTCACAGGGTATAAAGTCAATGTACAGAAATCGGTTGTATTTTTATACACCAATAATGAGGCAACAGAAAGAGAAATAAAGAAACTGATCCCATTTACAGTTGTACCAAGAACCAAGAAATACCTAGGAATAAACCTAGATGTAAACCAAGGTATAAAAGATCTATATGCTGAAAAGTATAGAAAGCTTATGGAGGAAATTGAAGAAGATACAAAGAAATGAAAAAACATTCCATGTTTATGGATTGGAAAAACAAATATTGTTAAAATGTCAATTCTACCCAAAGCAATCTATGCATTCAACACAATCACAATCAAAATTGCACTGGGGTTCTTCTCAAAGCTAGAACAAGCAATCCTAAAATTTGTATGGAGCCATACAAAACCCCAAATAGCCCAAGTAATACTGAAAAAGAAAACCAAAGCAGGAGGCACCACAAACCCAGACTTTAGCTTCTGCTACAAAGCTGTAATCATCAAGACAGTATGGTATTGGCACAAAAACAGGCACATAGACCAATGGAATAGAATAGGCAATCCAGAATTGGACCCATGAATGTATAGCCAACTAATCTTTGACAAAGCAGGAAGGGTATCCAATGGGAAAAAGTCTCCCTAGCAACTTATCTAATTTCTTAAAATACTGAAATATTTTACTCCCTAAAATAATTCGCTGAGGCAGATACTATTATTATCCCCTGTCACAGATGAGGAAACTGAGACATGCTTGAATTATTTATTCAAGGTTACATAACTAGTGAGTGGTAGAGTCAGGATAGAACCTAGGAATTCTGACAAAGTCTATGCCATTAATCATTGCACATATGCTTTAAAAATTTCTAATTAAAGTATAGTTGATGTACAAACCCATATGCTTTTATATGGAAAATGTCCACAGGATCAAATGTCATTTTAATTTTCTGTGAAATAAGGTGCTCTAGTACTGCTTAGGAAAGCTATCCATGGTGTGTCACTGAAGAGTTATAGGTATTTGTTTACTTTTGTCCATGCCCTAGTTTAGTGAATGAGTGAGTACCAGTATTTGCCTAATTTGTCAACTGACTTTGGCTTAGATTTAATAAATATTTACAAAAAAGTGTTTTTTTTTTTTTTAAAGAAAGTATGTCTGACCAGGCTGAGAAACACATGTACTCGTAGGTATAGATACTACATGTCAGAAAATATAGATTGTGATGTGTTGGCAAATCTCAGCTCTCACAAAACCACTGAAGTCCATATAATGTATAAAATTGAAAAAGGAAGAAAAGAAAGTCAGAACCATTCGAAAATCTTTGCTTATAGGTCAGAAACTTAAACTAGTCACTGTCAAAGTATAAAGAAATTATTAACAATTTAGTATATGCAGTTCATAAGGAAATATTAATTCCTCTGTATAGACCAGGTGTTCACTATGATTAAAAGCTGGTAACCATGGAAACAGCATGAAATTTATAAAATTAAAAAAATAGCAGAAGCAAATGCAAATAACATAGGAGAATGAATCATACCCTGCTTGGTCTTAGTTTGATTTCCCTTGAATCTAAAATCTTGTAAAATTTATATCTGAGTAATTTTCTGAGTAAAACACTTATTTTTCAGACTCTGAATTTCTGCTTTGCATATTTCAACTTGTTCATTTGATAATGCCTTTTATCTAGAGTCAATTTATACATGATAGAATATATAGGATTACAGTTTTCAGAGTAATCAATAGCTGGGAAGTGATGATTTTAAATTGAGGTTGGAAACTTGAATGGGTATCTGAACTTTCATGTAGACATTTACTGTGAATTTTCAGTTGACATATTGTGATTGGTCACTTGTAGTTTTTAAATCTTTTTCTGTTGCTAAATCATATGGATGGTCAAGGTACAAAACTTTGTAGTATAACATCAGTTGCTATATCATGGAATGATTTATTTATCTATGAAATGGTGAGCTGGAGAGCAATAATAAAGTTTCTTTACTCTTGCCTATAATATTTTGATTGTTTATAAATATTTTCTATGAGTCCATTATGCCAACTGGCCATTTGTCTGTAGATATTCTAAGAGTGGTATTATTAGAATTAAAGTTATTCATAAAAAATTGTGATACAATGATCTTACTTGCTGGAAGAATGATTTTACTCAAGGAAGTTGGTAGATTTTTCCCTCAAGGGAAAATTCTTTATTTTAAAAGTAGATTAAGTTATTAAAAAATGATTACAACCAGTTGCAATCCTATACAATGCTATTCACAGTTTAGTTTGATTTTGATTTATACCTGTTTTCATGCATTTTAAGCTCTCATTTCTCAGGAGAGTCAAAGTAAGTAGTTGACCTCAATCTGACAGTCATAGTGAAGCACTACCTTTGCAAGCATGCCTATCAACTCTAGGATGTATAAAAGTGAATGTGATATGCTATATAAGAGCAAAGACCTAGTCTTTTTATTTGCTGCTCTTTAGTAGGACCCTTGGTGAGAATACCCTAACGACCTTTGGTCACCAGGCTTTAAAAGGGATCTGAGAGATAGCAGAGAGCCCAAGGGTGAGTGGCAGAGTTAATTAAAGTGATCCAAAAATTGGCCCTGGAAGAGTATTCTCACTGTGTGTTCTGTGGTCTACTTCCCAATTACATAGGTAGTTTATTTAAAAATGCAAACTTCTAAAACAGGTTCTCCAGGTAGTTCTTAGGTTTACCTGATCTTAGAACCTTTATCATTGGGGGAAGTGTTATTGAAGCTGATTATTTGGGTAGAGGAAACATAAGGGCAATTGAATAATGACCTTTAACTTAATTAAGAATAAATATTTAATAAGACCCCGTTAGAATTATCTGTCTTACTCTGAAGGACCCCTTATCAATTATTGATGAAACAGAAAATACAAATATTTCTTGCCATTGTGCATATATTAAATGGCATTTTTATCTTATTTCTCATAGACTTATCTTTCTCTAAAACTTACATACTTTTAAAAGTGTATAAAACTATTCTGATGATTTCTACCTTCAGAATGTAGAGGCATCCCATTCCTCAGAGGAAACCAAGAGTGAAAGAGATTCTGAATAATAAAATGGGCAATATCCTCAGTTTTAAAACATACCCATCCAGTTTAAAACATAAGAAGTAATATGGTTACTTATTACAACAATCTTCTGATAAAGATTAGGACAAAAATTAAATGCAACTCACTGAAGGTAATTAGAAAGATGTTGTGTGGTGGGTTCCTAACATGTAGCTTTCTCGTGATTCAATATTAACCAAGGATTGAGTTTGTAAGGCCTTGGGCCTATTTTTCCTAAACATTTCTTCTCTCAGTAGGTACTTGGAATGGAGCTAGATAACCTGGAATGGAGCTAGACAACCTGGAGTGCTGATATTCTAAATTGCTGGTGAAAGGCCCATCCATATGCTTTGGAACTGAGACCAGTAAGCAAGATAGTTATTCTATTATGAAAATTGAGTAGGTCTAACAAGTGTTCTTGCCACACAGCTATTGCTGGATAAACTGGGGCTTGGGCCCAGGGTCTCAGGTGTTTCAGTTATATCTCACTGATTTTTTTACTGCCTCTAATATTATAGTATTTGTGTAGCAGCATTCCATAGATATATATATTGAGTAAATTAACAACTAAGACTTTATAGTTTTAGTCTACATAAAGCCCAATTTGAATAAACATGTGTGACAGAGCAGTGAAAACAGTGAGTATAATCTTGGGTTGCAGGAATAGATGTGAATTACCTAGAATGGGAAAGGTAAGTTCTGCTTTGCTATTTCCAGTTTGGACCATACCTAGCAATACAGTGTTCTTTTATGGGTTCTCCACTTTTTGAGAAACATTAACAAACTGGATATTAACCAGGACTCTGATAAGACTAGAATCATTAAAGAACATAGTTGAAAGGCTATGGATGTAAATGAGAAGACTCATTGAGACTAACTAGTATTTTTGATGATTCATTCCGTAGGAGAGGTACGAAAAAGAAAAGAACTGGACTTGTGCAGGTTGGCCAGTGGTTGGGAGTGATACAGAAGTATGTTTTAGCACAGTATAAGGAAAAGCTTTCTAATGTTCTAACAGGAAATTGACTGTGTTGGTGAGCATTGAACTCTTGATCAGAATAGGTTGGCTTAATGAATACTTGGCATGATGTTGTAGAGCGGAATCAGACTTCAAAAGGATGATTGGCTTAGTAGATGTCCTTGAAGGTTTTCTCTCAACTTGACATTCTCTGATTCTCTTATCTCCTCCTTTCACAACCCCAAGGTCTTATGCTAGTAGTCTGATGTTTATTATAAGGGTTCAGTTCAAGTCTTTGGGACACTGCTATTTATCTTTCTGAAAGCATTATTCTTAGTATTTCTTTATTTCTTTCAAATTGGAAGGAAGTAATGGACTTTTTTCTTTCTGAAAAGGAAACCTTTTAAATAACCTTTTAATACTTATAAATACATAAAACTTATACTATTTCATAAGGTATCATGTAGGCTGAAGTGAACAGATGAAAAATGATTATGTATATTTTATTTAGAGTAACAAAAGTTTATAGTCTAAGGATCAATTATAAACTTAGTCAAGCTTTTGTGATATGTCCTGAAAATGAATTCATTATGGAATACCTCCAAAATGCTTCCTGCCATCAGTCGGAATGGTCTTAACAGATTTGTGAATATCAAGTCATTGCACTGTAGTTTTCTGGGTGATTAAATCTTAGACCAAAGTAAGTTTTCATAATTATTATTGTTATAAATTTCATATTGTGCTTTTCTGGGAAATTAACTGTTTTCATTTAATTTCTGAGTGAGTTAATACCTTAAACATTGAACATAAAAATCTATTTGACTTTTGAGAATGTGGGTACCAAAATATGTGCAGAATATAAAACTGGAAACATGTTAACACTGTTTATTATACTGCCTAGATACTTAGCTACTCAGGGAGGCAAAACCTGTTAAAAAAGATATAGGTTAAACTTGTGATATTATATTTTCTAAGTAATTCCTTGTAATCTGTTGTTTAGGTCAGAGATTTTCTCCCTGGATTGCTTGAGAGCTTGGAAACAAAATATTCAAATTCTTTCTATAATTATTTCCCCCTAGATAATAAGAAATACATATTTACTTAAATTTACCTTGTGTTTTTACACTGGTGCTCAGTAGTGCCCACATGTCAGTCATGGGCTCTGAAGAGTCCCCTGACACTATTCTAGGGTAGAGTGGGAGCCAACCATAGTGCCCATATTTGTGAGGTCACTTTCAACATATAACAGTTTATTTTAGTGTTTTTGTATGTCTGGTTAAGTGCATAAGCATATGGTACTATCCAGGTTTAGCTTAATTAAACTTCAAAGATTTTAACCAAAAACTATGGATTGAATATACTAATCACTCAAATGATTGTAAGGTGAATGTCATGATTTAATAAATGCAGCCAATAATGTTTGGATCTTCAAATAGCTTCATCTATTTGGATCTATTTATCTTTGAGCAGCATTTTCTTTGTTAGATTATGACGACCATAATTGAATTTAGAACTAGACTTTTGATTCATAACATCAATAAATGTTAGGCAAAGATCAAAAGAAATTATGTATATTTGTATCAATCTCTACTTTAAAATTATTAATAAGAATATTTTAATGTGAAGAAAGAATTTTGGGCCATTAGTTAACAAACCAAAGAACATAAAGTTTCAATTTTTAAATTTTTTTATTTTGAAAACATTTCTACTATTCTATGTTTTGAAATATATCTACTAGCACAGTAATACATGGATATAATTTGTATGTTTTATGTACATGTATGTGAATATTCAAAATATCTGTACACATAAGGTATATGGTATAAAAATTTGGAAACACTGGTCTAGATTTGATTCACTAGAAGTGAAACGGAAAGGGAAACACGTAATATCATTTTACTTTTTCCAGAAAACATGAAAAGAATGGGTTTCTGCCCCTATTTGCATCTGTTCCTTTCTATCACAAGAGCAGGGCTTTGTCATTCAGTTATTGGAAATCACTGTCAAGTTAGTGATTTTTCTGTACTTAACTGAAACCTCTACTTAAATAAACAGAAGTTTCATTTGCTTAAATATAATTTATTGTCAAATTGGTTAACATAGTGTGTAAGGTGTGCTCTTGGTTTTTGGGTAGATTCCCGTGGTTCATCACATCACTCAGTGCTCATCACAACAAGTCCTCTCCTCAATGCCTATCACCCATTTTCCCCTCTTCCCCATCAACTCTCAGTTTGTTCTTTGTATTTAAGAGTCTCTTATGGTTTGCCTCCCTCCCTCTCTGTTTGTGACTATTTTTTCCACCTTCCCTTCTCCCATGGTCTTCTGTTAAGTTTCTCAAGTTCCACATATGAATGAAAACATGCTATCTGTCTTTCCATGACTGACTTATTTCACTCAACATAATACCTCCCAGTTCCATCCGTGTTGCTGCAAATGGCATGATTTCATTCTTTCTCATTGACAGGTAGTATTCCGTTGTATATATAAACCACACCTTTATCCTTTTATCAGTTGATGGACATTTAGGCTCTTTCTCTAATTTGGCTATTGTTGAAAGTGCTGCTATAAACATGGGGGTACATGTGCCCCTATGCAACAGCACTCCTGTATCCCTTGGGTAAATTCCTAGCAGTGCTATTGCTGGGTCGTAGGGTAGTTCAATTTTTAACTTTTTGAGGAACCTCCATACTGTTTTACAGAGTGGCTGCACCAGTTTGTATCCCCACCAACAGTGCAAGAGAGTTCCTGTTTCTCCACATCCTTGTCAGCATCTATTGCTTCCTGAGTTGTTAATTTTAGGCACACTCACTAGTGAGAGGTAGTATCTCAGTGTGGTTTTGATTTGTATTTCCCTGATGATGAGTGACATTGAGCATCTTTTCACGTATCTGTTGGCCATCTGGATGTCTTCTTTGGAAAAGTTTCTATTCATGACAGAAGTTTCATTTTTGTGGGCAAGTTTCCTTTACTGTGTGGCAAACTGACCATATATAAAAGTTGTATTTTCTTAAAGGCATGGTGCATCTGCATCTGTTTGCTCTTGTACCCTATTTAGTTTTCTTTCTGTCTATATGCTTCTGAAGAGAAGCTTAAGTCTGAAACAAGTGAGACTGCCATTAAGTGGACCAGGTGATTTAATTTCTACTCTTCAAAATGCTAGTACCAAAACAACAATAAAACTCAAAAAGACAAGGACCTTCAAACCTAGAATCCTTTTATATAATTTAGATAGAGAAATAGATGGGATAAAAGAGTCATTTGATTCAATGGCAACCTTTCATTCATTGCAAAAGGAGATTATTTTATTTTATTTTATATGGTTTTGTTTTGTTTTGCTTTACTCTTTTTCATTTTAGAGAGAGAGTGCAAGTAGGGGAGAGAGGCAGAGAGAGAGAGAAAATCTTAAGCAGGCTCTATGTTCAGTGAGGAATCCAAAGTGGGGCTCAATCCCTTGACCCTCGGGTCATGACCTGAGCTGAAATCAAGAATTGGATGCTCAACTGACTGAGCTACCCAGCTGCCCCTCAAAAGGATATTTTAAAAGATTGATTGAGAACATGAGAAGTAAATGCTATTCTAATTCTTTTCATTTTTATCAGAAAAGACCTGAATCTTAATAGGTCCAATAAAATACATTTCCCATATCTTTGAGAACATAGTGCTATGGACAAAGCATTTTTGTTCTTTTCTATTTGTGCTCTTTCAACTAGAATTTTACTAGAATATTACTCTTCTTAAAATTGGGTGATGATAAAATTATCCAATGATTTTTGCCAAACATTCAAAATTGTTCAGAATAAAGGGTAGAAATTAAAGGTGAGAAATAAAACTCACTTTTAATACCAGTGAGTTGATTTCTAAATTTTGTTGTGGTTAAAAGGCAACTGGAGTCAGCTGGGTTAGAGTAAGTTCCAGATCTTGCCTCTGCCTCCATTAATAGATTCATATCTTTAATGGAAGACCAAGGCAGAGGTATGATGAAGTTAGCAAAACTGTATACTGCTGTTTTTGCATTATGCAAGTATTGATGAGTCTTAGATTAGGTTGCTTTGGAAATAGATTCTGAGATGCAGAGTTGCATGTGAAAGGTTTTTTGAGAACTGGTCTCAAGAAATGCACGTGAAAGGAAATGAGAAAGAGGATTGGGAAGAGCAAGAAGCTGGTATACAATGCAAATGAGGTATCAGTGGAACCTGTAGGGAGCTCTGGAGCTGGGATGTCCCTTCAGAGTTGTTCCAAATTGAAGCAGAGAAGCCTTTGTTCCTCTGTATGAATTGGTTGTTGACTGTTGGCTTTCCCATGGAGGGACCTTAACCTTAAGTGAGGTAGTTCCTTGTGGCCAAGAGACACAACTGTAAACTGTCAGCAAATGGTATCTCTGACAGTTGAGGGAAGAATGCTTTAATCAGAAGAGAGAGTCTGGGTGGAACATCCAGTAGCAACTGCACTCAGCCATACAGAATACAGAATAGCAGCTTGGCAGGAAAGGTGAGTCTTTGTGGATTATGGCTTCTGCTACTGGCAAGATTAATTAAAAGTGTGCTTACTGGAGGCACCTGGGTGGCTCAGTCAGTTAGGCGTCCGACTTTGGCTCAGGTCATGATCTCACGGTTTGTGGGTTCGGGCCCTGCATTGGGCTCTGTGCTGACAGCTAGTTTAGACCCTGGAGCCTGCTTCCAATTCTGTGTCTCCCTCTCTGACCCTCCCCTGCTCACTCTCTCTCTCTCTCTTTCTCTTTCTCTCAGAAATAAATAAAAAAACATTTAAAAAGTTTTAAAAATGTGCTTACTAGAATTGTTACCTATGAACCATAAGGGCAAGCAGAGAATATTCACACATAGCCCTCTTCCCCATGTATCACAATCAAAACCAAAGCTTAGATATTGTGTTTGAGAGATGAACCTTAGATTTCTTATCCAAGGGATTGTTGTAAATTGGAAAAATACTTTATCTTGATGCCAACTGTGTATCACAGAATTAAGCTTTAACATTATGAACTTCGAAGTTTTGAGCCACCTCTAATGGGTTCTAATTGTTTTGTTTAAAAATAAAGCTTATTTTTAAGCTTGAAGATATTTTTTTTTGTTTTTGTTAGATAACTGGTTTCATGTTAGTCATTGAGAAAATGGTATTTCTTTTGATTGAGTTTGCTTCTAGTTATCACACTTGTTTAGTTTTGGATAACATGAAGTGTGTCAGAGCTGGATGATTCTCTACCCTCTGTTAACCAGGTAGTTCCTAACTGCTGTGAGAAGCAGTTGATCAGCTTTTAGTTATGTCACTGGGATGATTCTGGAACAATAAAGGTTGACTTTTATATTAATAAAACTAGACATCTCCTAGTAAACTCATGTCTTGGTGTTCTAGAAATATAAACCTATGTATTTTTATATTTAAAGACCTTGCATTTGATGATATCAGGGTCCCTCTCAACCCTTAATAGCATAGAGTTGAAATGATCTGGGTGTATGTATGTCCTAATATTTGAATGTAGGATGCAAAGCTGAGCAGCTTCATTCATTGTTAGTTATCTTGGATCTGCATATATATATACTATAATCGAACCAGTTGTGCAGCAAAATGACTTGAATTTTTCCGTATTTTTGCAACAAATACTTACTGACCTTTGGGGGAAGCTAAAAGTAAACACCCACTTTGGTGACAATCAGTTTCTATGGGAACATCAAGTGGGTAGGATAGAAGGTATCCTGGAGGAACTAACATCTGGAATGAATTCTTTAAATTGATTCAAAATCAGTTATGTTAAAGGCAGGGATATGACAGGGAGGGTTTTCTAGTTAGGAGGGTCAATGGGTGCAAAGGCCTCAAAACTTCTCTGTAGTTCATGGTGGTTAAAACAGGCTACATTTGTAAGAATTATTAAGAAAGGAGACTAAGAGATAAGCATGTGTGATTATAAAAACATGTATTATGAGCATACAAGACTTTATCCTAAGAACATTGGGAGCCATTGAAGTGCCTTAAGAGATTTTGATACTTCCTGATGTGGGGATTGGATGGGTCATGGCTGATGGCGAAAGTTAAGAGTTTTTGGTTCCCAACTCCAAGTAAGTCACCTTCATATAATGAATTTTTTATCCTAGGAGATGCACTCTTTATTAAATCATTTTAAAATTTCTCCAAATAATACTGACTTGCATATTCTCTTTTATCTGTTTATATTCTAACCATTCTCACTACAAGTTTCATTATAATAAGTAGAGAAATGTCATTATAATTATTCTGTGCAATTTCATGATTAATGTGTACACCTAATTAAAATAATTTTATTAAACGTTTTTCCACTAAATAATTTTATTTTTCTTAATGAAAAACACTTTTAAGACTCATTATAAAGAAATTTGAGATTATTCAAAGTCAAAGAACTAGATTTATAGCCTCTGCTGGTGTATTGAAGACAGTACGTTTAATGATCTAGGAAGTCTGTGATCAGTTTTAGTAACAGAATTTCCCTTTTTCTTAAATTGATTGTTAGGGACAGCAGTAGAAATTTGACTTTGGAAGGGAATAAATAACCATTTCCAGGAAGATGCTTGAGTGTATAAGTGTTAGTAATATGTAGATGTTACATACTAAACAGGTTAAACAAAGGTGTTCTTTTTCAAGTCTGAGGGTTTGTATTTATAAATAATATTGTCTTGTAGACATTAGGCATTACATTTAGGAAAAAATGATGTCTATGTAAACACATTGGTTAAAAAAGTGTGCTTTCGCTTAAAAATATCAATACTTGTGACTGAGGCAGTGAGGCTTCCAAACATAAGATATTATGAGGTAATTTAAAATCCTTTAGAAGAGCAGTAGGAAGTGCCTGATGCACAGACCCCTAACTGTGAATCTCAAGATGATATCCTATAGGATATCATTATAGGAAATGCTAGAGTCTAGTGTAGAACTAATAGACTTCTAATATACTCATATGCTTCTCCAGGCATAATGAGCATCAATTCTGTGCCTCAGGTGGGGCTAGATGGGGCATGATGACATGGCCACAGATAGTGGTATAAAACCACAGCACTTCTTATAGTTTTATTGTAGATCACTATTTTGTTTCCTACCTTCATCTTTCTGTGACCCCAATTGCCTTTTTGTGCTTACGTATTTTAATGGAGGAACTAGCAGCTAATAAATTCCTGTTATGCTTTTAATGCCTTCAGGGGTCCACGTGTTTATCTTGTCCCTCCTCACTTCACACTGAAACTATTTGTTCTGCTGTATTCCTGTCACTTTGCACTGGGGAAACATTCATTTCAAGTAATATGTGATTCACTGGAAAATATCTGTTCACATTCAGTTTGAGGTGTATTCTCCTTCAGCCCTTCTCTGATCTCCCCTGGTTAGGGCTAATCACTCCGGCCTTGGATCCCCAATAAATGTTGTACGTGTTTCTTTTATAACCACATAGTCCTTTATTGCACTCGTCCTTCTTCTCCACCTCCACTCCAGAATATAAGCCTTTTCGGGATGGGAAGTGTGTCTTAGTCATTCTTAATGCTCCTATGCCTAGCACCATGCCTAGCCAGTTCTGCACTGACAAATGTATACATTTATGTTTTCTGTTTTCCTGGACAGATTATTTAAAACAGGAAAGCCTGATGAGTAGGAAGATAGGCATATCTAGTTCATCACCAAGTTCTGCCTCTTCTGCTATCTAGACATGCATTATTTCCACGTTTTCCACTTTGCTCTCTCTACCGAAGTTTAGGTTCTCATCCTCTCTTTGCTGAATATTAAAACTATCTCCTTACTGTACTGTACACTTAAGAATTGTTAGGAGGGTAAATTTATGTTATGTGTGGTTTTTTTTTTTTACCACAATAGCAAAAACAACAACAACACTGACAACTGTCTCCTAATGGACCCGTTTCCCATTAGTTTTAACCCATATCCGTCCTTCACATAGCTGACATAATCATTTATAAATGTACAAATCTTCAATATCCCTCCATAGTTTATAGGATAAATTATAAGATCCTTAGAATGCTACACAAGATCTTTTGTGATCTGGCCCATAATTCTCCAATTTCCTCTCTTGTTGTTTCCTCTCTAGCCATATTATACTTTTTATATTGTCCCATTCAGTGCAGTTTCTTGCCTTTCCCTTGCTCTTCTTCACTTCACTTTTCTGGTAGACTCTTATTCATGTGCAGCAAATTATAGAGATTATAAGAGAACAAATTCATATCCTGGTTCTGTCACCTACTTATAAACTCTTGAAGCTTGGACAAGTTGCTCACCTTTCTGTGCTTCATTTTTCTCATCTGTAAATCAGGGCTAATAATAGTATCTGCCCAGTAAGCACACAAATGTAAGCTATTATTATTTATTTTTTTCCTTAAGACTTAAAGAATCCTATTCCTCCAAGAAACTTTTTAGGATTTCCCAGGATGGATTAGGTTTCCTTCCTACATGCTCCATAACTTTTTATGTATCTCTGTTCTTGGACTCAGCACATTTTTTATGGATGGTCTCTTTATGTAACTTCCTTCTCACCAGTCTGTGAGTCCCTTGAAGGAAGAAATCATGTTTTGTTTTATTTAATTTAATATTTTTAGCATAATGCTTGTCCAGAGTAAATTCTCAATAAATGTTTGATGACTGAATGACTTGTATAGTGGGAAGAATTCATGCTTTGGCATCAGACAGATATATTCATGTGCAATACTTACTATCTCTACATCTATAGGAAAGTAACTTAATTTCTTTCACACTATTTCCATATGAATAAATAGGGATGATGTACCCCTGCTTTTAGGATTAGTGATAGTATGTTGAATACTGGAGTACTGGAATACATGGCAATTGTTATTGTTATTATTATTTGCCTGAAAATATATAATAATCTTATCTCAAAATTAGAGTTAGTAGGCAGATAGACTTTTTACTCCTTAAGAATCACCTTAACTCTGAAGAATATATACTCTAGTACTTGAGCTTTTAAAAAACTAATCTCCTATTGAATTTCCCCTGAAGTCTCCATGGCTTACTGAATTCCCGTATTGTCTGTTAACACTCAGTGGACATGTAGCATTTTTCCTTGCAGTTTTACCAATATCATTGTGTTTGCTTTGTCTGTGAAAATAGGTGATGAGACTTTTGAGGACAATAGTCATGTCTTATCTATCTTTTTGTTTTCTATCTTTCTGTTCATTGCTCTTGCCCACTTTTCCTAATATAAACTAACAGATCAATAAATAAATGTGAATTGATAATGATGAGTGGAAGCCCAGGAGGAGGCAAGGATAACTGTAATGTTTTGGCTCTGGGAGCGTCATCTCATTTTAGGTAGACCCTCACTCAACAGTTAATGCAAAAATTACATTGGACATGGAGGAGAACATGGAAGAAATATAAAAGATGGTCCCTTTCTTCAGGAGCTGACAATCTACTTGGCAGGATAAAGCATGCTCAACCTGAACTGTTAACAAACAGCACTGGATGGAATGTAACTAAGCTTATACAGTGTTCAGAGGGGTAGAAGTTAGAAATTCATGCAGTTGAGGTTGAAGTCCAGAGATTGTTGAAAGGCTCAAAGGGGAAAGAGAGAGAACCTTATAGATATTTGAATGCTTTTGATGTGCCAGGCATTGTGATGAGTGATGAATGTGTATTCTGTGTGTGTGTGAGCACGCGCACGCGCACGCTTGCACCTGTGCATGTGATAGGAACTTTTTATTCATACATTAATTTAAAAAACATTTTTAAAAAAATGTGGTAAAAAACACAGAACATAAAATTTACCATTGTAACCATTTAATTTTTATTTATTTATTTATTTAAACTTTTTTTTAAATGTTTTATTTATTTCTGAGAGCGAGAGAGAGAGGATGAGCAGGGGAGGGTCAGAGAGAAAGAGGGAGACACAGAATCTGAAGCAGGCTCCAGGCTGAGCTGGTTGTCAGCACAGAGCCCAATGCGGAACTCGAACCCACAAACTGTGAGAACATGACCTAAGCCGAAGTCAGACGCTTAACAGATAGCCACCCAGGTGCCCACCCCCTCCACTGTAACTATTTTAAATGTACAGTTCATATGTTTACATTGTTGTTCAATAGATTTCCAGAACTCTTTGAGCTTGCAAAACTGAAACTATGTACTCACTTAACAACCACTCCCTGTTTCCTGTATTGCCTTGAACATGTATTGTTTTATCTAATTACTACAACAAAGTATGAGATAATGTTAGGAATGCTGTTTTAATTAAATGAGGCTTAGAGGTTGAAGAAAATTTCCCAAGGTCTTATAATTAATATAGAACCACATAAGCCTTGGATCAGGAAGAGAACGAACTATTAAGAACCCATGGTTTCAGGCAAGATAGAGGAAGAGCTGTATTTTTCATTTATGTCAGAGTTGGTTTTTATTGGCCATTCATGGACATGGTGGCTCTTGCTTCTAAAATGTTCCGTAAGCGTCAGCTCTACCTTCAATAACTCTCCTTCCTAGTCTTAAGGTTTTTTGCCTAGAATGCCGTTGCTGGATTGAGAACATCAGAAAAATTGTAGTGGATTCCTGTGTTTGCTTTTTGGGCATGTGATCCTTTCAGGACACAAGGTATTGAACACTGTTCTTTAGAGTGAAGTGTGTTGAATCAAGTTTGAAATCTTTCTAGAAATGTTCTTGAAGTAGACTGAAGTGATTTGAATGTATCTTAATAGAAAGCTGACCTATTGAGTTGACGGTGGTAAGGACAAGGAAATATGTAGATGATTTATTTTTTTGCCAGATTTTCAGGATGACAGGGAGAAATGGAAATGAAAATATAAAAGCCAAATATGGTACCCAACTTAGAGCTCCCTGTTGGTTGAGGTCTTATAAATAGATTTTTCCTGCTGAGATATATTCTGGCAATAGATGAGGCCACACATGGAGTTCTACAGAGTCGTTGTTTAAGGAAGGCTCTGGGGGTGGCAGATGTACTTGGGAGGATGAATCAGGAGCGGAAACCATTAATTGTGAAATAATGCATTTTGTTAAGCACTATGTAAAATGCTTTATATACATTTTGTCTAATTCTCAAGATATCTTCTTGTGGTAGACATTAGTGTCCTAATTTGACAAACTGTGTCTCAAAAACATAAAGAACTTGCCCTAGATTGATTGGACTGGTTATTAAACTATCATCTCTCAGCTTCGAAGCCACTGTTCTATATTTTACTTTTGGATACTGGGCTGGGTGTCTACAAGTCATGTTTCTGATTTGTCAGTTGGTTAAATTCTGGCAGTGGGGGGTGTTACAGAGAGATTGCAAGCAGAAGGAGGTAGATGGAACATGCTCCTTCCCCTTTGCTGTTGTTTTCTGTTTTTCTTCCTATTTACTTTCTGTCGGCCTTCTTTTTCCATGAGTAACACCCCAGCAACACTTTTTCACCCCTGCAGCAACCGTGAGTCCCGTTAGCAGCAGTTTGAACCCTGTTTGTAGCTTTTCTCCAATAGCCATAGAGCCAGCCCTTATGCCGGTACCAGCTGGCCACCACACCCTGTTCATGGGACTCAGTCCCATGTCACTCCTCCTCCTTCTGAGCTCAGATTCCCCACACCTCTGAATATCCCCACCTCCTCAGAAGTCTGAATTTCAGAACTATGAAGTCTATCCTCTAGACTTCAAACTGTTTATAATTCCAGATTTTCTTTGTTGCTCCAAAGTTAGGGATGGCAGCTATGTCTTACAGTTTCTGTATCTCTGATACCCTAGAGTTCTTTATTTATCTTTTTAGTACCTCATTAATGACTTTTACTGAATTAAATCTTTTTATTAATTTCTTCCTGTTTACATAACTAATGTAATTTCAATCTCTTGGTCAAAGCCTGAAACAGTGATATGAGTCATCATCGTATCATCATCATAATCAGGGCCTCCATTTATTTTTTATTTAAAAAATTTTTTAAGGTTATTTATTTATTTTGAGAGAGTGAGCACGGGCAGGGGAGGGCCAGAGAGAGAGAGAGAGAGGGAGAGAGAGAGAGAGTCCCAAGCAAGCTATGCACTATCAGCACCGATCCCATTATGGGGCTTGAATTCAGGAACAGTGAGATCATGACCTGAGCCGAAACCAAAAGTCAGATGCTTAACTGATGAGCCAACCAGGTGCTCCTCCATTTATTTTTTATAAGGTATTTATACACATTTCTCTTCATGCCACCAATTTGGCGGTCTGTGGCCTAGAACGGATTTTTTCCCACGGGTACAGGCAGCTTTATCTTCCTAGCACTTACTGTCTACAGGTCTTATCTTGATAAACTTTTTTAACCTATATATTTACTATTATTTATGCCCCCAACATTTCTAGCAAAGCTCTCCTTAAGTAAGGCAAGGAACATTCTTATTTTTCCCCATTGAATCCATAAGGCTAGTAACAGTGTCTAGCATTGTTTTGTAGATGTTATTAGTATGCATTTATGGACAAAGGATTGGATAAATGAGTGACTGAATGAGAAAGGCTCAGCTAGAACTTTATCCTTTCTGGTGGGTGGATTCTAGAAACTGACTTCCTGGATTTCTAAACTTATTGGTGATTTGTACTTCTGTTCCCATCAAGACTTGATCTGGAACCTATGATGTTTGACTGAGGCATGACAGCCATTCTAGAACTTGTCAATCTCGTGTTTCTTATTCCGTTTACTATCTACACTCTTTGAGCTATTGGCTAGGGCTGTGCTTCCAACCAGGTGGAGCATCCTTGAACCATAGTCTCTACCTACTGCTGGATTCCATTCTAGATGTTTGTGTGGAAGTAATCTCCCCTGAGCACTGGAAAAGTACCCATTGTCATTAGGATTAGATTAGCAGCCAACCTCACATATTCTCTACATCCAGCTGGGTGAGTCCCCTCTGTCTTTACCCTCACCCCAGCCCCCTATGCCCTGGGATTCTGGCCCATGCTATTCTCTTTGCCAGCCTTTGGAGTTTCTACATGTCTGTGGTTATGGCTTCACTGTCTAGGATGTTTATAATTCAGATATTTTTCATTGGTCCTTATTGTATGCAGCACAAGGCAAGAAAGCAGACTTTCTCCTTAATCTCACCTCAGAGGTGAACTAAAAATCACTTTTGTGTTTATTTTTTTTCTTTTATAGTTTATTGTTAAGTTGGTTTCCATATAACATCCAGTGCTCATCCCAACAAGTGCCCTCTTCCATGACTATCACCCCTCTTCCCCTCTTCTCCACCCCCATCAACCCTCAGTTTGTTCTGAGTATTCAAGAGTCTCTCATGGTTTGCCTCCCTCCCTCTCCCCAACTATTTTTTCCCCTTCTCCTCCCCCATGGTCCTCTGTTAAGTTTCTCCTGATCCACTTATAAGTGAAAACATATGGTATCTATCTTTCTCTGCTTGACTTAATTCGCTCAGCATAACACCCTCGAGTTCCATCCACGTTGCTACAAATGGCCAGATTCCATTCTTTCTCATTGCCATGTAGTATTCCATTGTATAGATAAACCACATCTTGATCCACTTGTCAGTTGATGGACACTTAGGCTCTTTCCATGTTTTAGCTATTGTTGAGAGTGCTGCTATGAACATTGGGGTACATGTGTCCCTATGCATCAGCACTTCTGTATCCCTTGGGTAAATTCCTAGCAGTGTTATTTTTGGGTCATAGGGGAGTTCTATTGTTACTTTTGAGGAACCTCCACACTGTTTTCCAGAGGAGCTGCACCAGTTTACATTCCCACAACAGTTTAGGAGGATGCCGTTTCTCCACATCCTCGCTAGCATTTATAGTCTCCTATAGCCACTCTGACCTGCATGAGGTGATATCTGATTGTAGTTTTGATCTGTGTTTCCCTGATGATGAGGGACGCTGAGCATCATTTCGTGTGTCTATTGGCCATCTGGATGTCCTCTTTGGAGAAGTGTCTGTTCATGTCTTCTGCCCATTTCTTCACTGGATTACTTGTTTTTCAGGTGTGGAGTTTGGTGAATTCCTTAAATTCCTTATAGATTCTGGATACTAGTCCTTTATCTGATAGGTCATTTGCAACTATCTTTTCCCATTCCATCGGTTGCCTACTAGTTTTATTGATTGTTTCTTTTGCGTGCAGAAGCTTTTTATCTTGAGAGGTCCCAGTAATTCATTTTTGCTCTTGATTCCCTTGCCTTTGGGGATGTGTCAAGTAAGAAATTGCTGCAGTTGACATCAAGGAGGTTGTTTCCTGCCTTCTCCTCTAGGGTTTTGATGGTTTCCTGTCTCATGTTCAGGTCCTTTATCCATTTTGAGTTTATTTTTGTGTATGGTGTGAGAAAGTGATCTATTTTCATCTTTCTGCATGTTGCTGTCCAGTTCTCCCAGTGACATCTGTTAAAGAGGCTGTCTTTTTTCCATTGGATACTCTTTCCCGCTTTGTCAAAGATTAGTTGGCCATACATTTCTGGGTCCAATTCTGAGTTCTCTCTTCTATTCCATTGGTCTATGTGTCTGTTTTTGTGCCAATACCGTACTGTCTTGATGATTATAGCTTTGTAGTAGAGGCTAAAGTCCGGAATGGTGATGCCTCCCATTTTGGTTTTCTTCTTGGATATTACTATGGCTATTTGGGGTCTTTTGTGGTTTCACACAAATTTTAGGATAGTTTGTTCTAGCTTTGAGAAGAATGGTGGTGCAATTTTGATTGGGATTGTACTGAATGTGTAGATTGCTTTGGGTAGTAATGACATTTTCACTATATTTTTTCTTCCCATCCATGAGCATGGAATGTTTTTCCATTTGTTTGTGTCTTCTTCAATTTCCTTCATAAGTTTTCTATAGTTTCATTATATAGATCTCCTGTATCTTTGGTTAGGTTTATTCCTAGGTATTTTATGGTTTTTTGTGCAATTGTGAATGGGATCAGTTTCTTGATTTTTCTTTCTGTTGCTTCATTATTGCTGTACAAGAATGCAACTGATTTCTGTATGTTGTTTTTGTACTTGCAACTTTGATGAATTCGTGGATCAGTTCTAGTAGGCTTCTGGTGGAGTCTGTCGGATTTTCTATGTAGAGTATCATGTCGTCTGTGAAAAGTGAAAGTTTGACGTCTTCTTTGCCGATCTGATGCCTTTTATTTCCTTTTGTTGTCTGATGGCTGATGCTAGGACTTCCAGTACTATGTTAAACAAAAGTGCTGAGAGTGGACATCCCTGTTGTGTTCCTGATCTCTGGGGGAAAGCTCTCAGCTTTTCACCATTGAGGATGATGTTAGCTGAGGGCTTCTCATAAATGGCTTTTATGATGTTTAAGTAGGTTCATTCTATCCTGACTTCCTCGAGGGTCTTTATTAAGAATGGATGCTGTATTTTGTCAAATGCTTTTTCTGCATCTATCGACAGGATCATATGGTTTTTATCTTTTCTTTGGGTGATGTGATGTATCGCATTGATTGATTTGTGAATGTTGAACCAGCCCTGTAACCCAGGAATGAATCCCACTTGATCATGGTGGATAATCATTTTTATGTGCTGTTGCATTTGATTTGCAAGGATCTTGTTGAGGATTTTTGCATCCGTATTCATCAAGGATATTGGCCTGTAGTTCTCCTTTTTTGCTGAGTCTCTGTCTGGTTTGGGAATCAAAGTGACGCTGGCTTCGTAGAACGAGTTCAGAAGTTTTTCTTCCATTTCTGTTTTTTGGAATAGCTTGAGCAGAATGGGTATTAACTCTGATTTAAATGTCTGTTAGAATTCCCCAGGGAAGCCACCTGGCCCAGGGCTCTTATCTGTTGGGAGGTTTTTGATAACTGATTCAATTTCTTCACTAATTATGGGTCTGTTCAGATTTTCTATCTCTTTCTGTGTGAATTTTGGTAGTGCGTGTGTGTTTAGGAATCTGTCCGTTTCTTCTAAGTTGTGAGTTTGTTGGCATATAATTTTTCATAGTATTCCCTGATAATTGCTTGTATTTTTGAGGGATTGGTTGTAATAAATCCATATTCATTCATGGTATTGTCTACTTGGGTGCTCTCTCTTTTGTTTTTGTGAAGCCTGGCTAGAAGTGTATCAGTTTTGTTTAAGTTTTCAAAAAACCAACTCTTGGTTTCATTGATCTGTTCAACTGTTTCTTTGGATTCTATATTATTTATTTCTGTCCTGATTTTTATTATTTTCTTCTATTGGTTTGGGGTGCTCTTGCTGCTCTGCTTCTAGTTCCTTTAGTTGTGCTGTTAGATTTTTATGCTTGTGCTTTTTCTAATTTCTTGAAATAGGCCTAGAATGTAATGTACTTTCCTCTTAGGACTGCCTTTGCCGCATCTCATAGAGTTTGAATTGTTGGATTTTCATTTTCATTTGTTTCCATATAGTTTTTAATTGCTTCTCTAATTACCTGATTGGCCCATTCAGTCTCCATGTTTTTGGAGGTTTTCCAGAGTTCTTCTTGTGGTTGATTTCAAGTTTCATAGCATTGAGATCTGAAGGTGTGCATGGTATGATCTCAATTCTTTTGTATTTATTGAGGGCTGCTTTATGTCCAAGTATGTGATCTTTCTTGGAGAATGTACCATGCACACTTGAGAAGAAAGTGAATTCCATGGACTCAGGATGTAGAGTTCTAAATATATCTGTCAAATCTATCTCAATGTGTCATTTAAGTCTATTGTTTCTTAAGTGATTTTCTGTCTAGTTGATCTGTCCCTTGCTGTAAATGGAGTATTAAAGTCCCCTGCTATCCATAAGATTGTTTCTGTTTGTGATTGTTTTTTGTATTTGTGTGCTTCCATATCGATATGTAGACATTTATAATTGTTAGCTCTTCCTGATTGATAGACCCAGTAATTATTATATAATGCCCTTCATCTCGTTACTGCCTTTACTTTAAAGTCCAATTTGTCTGATATAAGTATGCGTATTCCAGCTTTCTTTTGACTTCCAGTAGCATGATAGATATTTCTCCATCCCCTCACTTTAAATCTGAATGTGTCCTCCAGTCTAAAATGAGTTTCTTGTAGACAGCAAATAGATGGATTTTGTTTTTTTATCCATTCTGTTACCCTATGTCTTTTGATTGGAGCATTTAGTCTATTTACATTCAGTGTTATTATTGAAAAATATGGGTTTAAAGTCATTGTGTTCTCTGTAGGATCCATGCTTGTGGTGGTGTCTTTGGTATCTGTGTTCCTTGCAACATTTCCCTCATAAAGCCCTCCTTAGGATTTCTTATAAGGCTGGTTTAGTGGTGATGAATTCTTTCAGCTTTTGTTTATTTGAGAAGACTTTTATCTCTCCTTCTATTCTGAATGATAGGCTTGCTGGATTAAAGATTCTTAGCTGCATATTTTTTCTGTTCATCACATTGAAGATCTCCTGCCATTCCTTTCTGGCCTGCCAAGTTTCACTTGATAGGTCTGCAACTACTCTGATAGGTCTCCCTTGGTATGGGGCCCTTTTTTCCCTTGCTGCTTTCAGAATTCTCTCTTTGTCCTTATATTTTGCCAGTTTCACTATGATGTGTAGTGTAGAAGATTGACACAAGTTACATCTGAGGGGAGTTCTCTGTGCCTCTTGGATTTAAGTGTCTATTTCCTTCCCCATATTGGGGAAGTTCTCTGCTATAATTTGTTCAAGTACTCCTCAACTCCTTTCCATGTCCCTCTTCTGGAATTACTAAGATTTGGATATTGTTCCATTTGATTGTATCACTCAGTTCTTGAAGTCTCCTTTCATGCTACTGGATCAGTTTATCTCTCTTTTTCTCAGCTTCCTATTTTTCTATAATTGTGTCTTCTAATTCATCTATTCTCTCTGCTTTTCAATCTGTGCATTAGATGCCTTCATTTTATTATGCACCTCATTTATAGCATTTTTCAGTTCATCACATCTATTTTTTTTTAAATGTTTTATTTATTTCTGAAAGAGAGAGACAGTGTGAACAGGGGAGGGTCAGAGAGAGAGGGAGGTACAGAATCTGAAAGAGGCTCCAGGCTCTGAGCTAGCTGTTAGCACATATCCTGACGTGGGGCTCGAACCCACAAACTTTGAGATCATGACCTGAACCGAAGTCAGACGCTTAACCGACTGAGCCACCCAAGCACCCCTCATCACAACTATTTTTAAGGTCCATAATCTTTGTAGCAATAGCTTCTCTGATGTCTTCCATGGCTTTTTCAAGTTCAGCGATTAATTTTATGACTGTTGTTCTAAAGTTTTGTTCACTTATGTTGCTTATATCTGTTTCGAGCAGTTCTTTAGCTGTCACTTCTTCCTGGAATTTCTTTAGAGGAGAGTTCTTCTGTTTCATCATTTTGGCTAGCTTTCTGTCTCTTGCCAGTTTTAAAAGCTTGTTATGCGCTCTGCCCCTTTGAGTACTGCTATAGCAAAGGAGGCTTATTGACTGTCCAGGGCCTGTCCATTTAGGTAGTGTTCTTTTAATGATATCTCTTGGTCTCTCTTGTTGAGTCTTTGGTTATTTTATTTCCCTACTGGTAGTGATATTTGGGACCCTCCACCCTGTATACTTTGGCTTGTTTCTTGAGGTAGCCCTGGAGAGGAAAACAGACAAACACATAGGGAACAAAGACATGCAAACACACAGAAAAATCCAACAAACAAGCAAACCAAAAGGGAAAGAAAAAGAAAAAAAAGGAAAAAAAAAAAAGAAAAGAAAAAGGAAAAAAAATCCCCAAAGGCAAAGCATAGTCTAAAAGCATAAAATCGGAATTCCCAGCTACAAATAAAGAGCAAGGTGTATGCAGTGCTGACAGAAGAGCATATACAAAGAGAGAAATGACAGGGCGGGGAGGAAGCGAAATTGGACAATGACCAGGCAGAGAGACTTAAGAGGCTTAATTCAGAGAGAGAAAGAGGAGAATATGGTAAGAGGCGAGGAGAAAGAAATGAAGATAATGTTACTCAGAGAAACTATATAGTCTGATTACTCCAGAGAGAGAGATAGAAAGGTAGTGGTGGAGGTGTAGAATATACATCTAGAGAATGGATTAAATGTGACTGTTTAAAAAAAAAAGTGACTGTTTAAGCAAACCAGCGACCAGAGTGCCCAGTCCAGCAGAGGGGAGGGATACGAATGAGACATGGGAAAATATATCTGAATAGTTAGAAGTGATCTTGAATTAATCAAGGCAGTGCATCCATGTTGGTCTTGCCCCAGGCTCCAGTAAAAAAAAAAAAAAAAAAGCAACTCTCTAGCAGGGATGGGCGTGGTTTGGTGTAAGCAGGTCTCAGCCTTCCCTTAGGTCCCGCCTTGGTGGTTGTGGGGAGAAAAATGGTGGCGCCCCAGTCCCTTCTCGAACCAAGCATTGCAAATCACTCTTTCAGGTCCAGTCTCTCTGTGCCATGGGTGTAGCCAAGGTGGGCCTTGTTCGATCCCAAGCCCCGCCTCGTACCAGGGCTTAGTCCACAGGCTTTATTGATACTACCTGAAATGTAATCCCTTAGGCCGGGCAACTTTCCAGCCAGGGATCAAGCCAGGAGTGCAGCACAGCAGTTTCAGGCCAGGCCCCTTCCTAGCCAGTGATTGAGCTGGGAGAGTAGCGGAGCAGTTTCTCCTGGTGCTGCCTGGGACCGGGGCACCCAGCTCAAAGCCAGCACCACATTTAGAAATAGGATCACTCTTAGTCCTGAGCTGAGGTTTTTCTCTTTTCCAGGGACAGTTCTATGAGCAATTTCAGCCACTCTTTCTCTTTCCCTCCACTCTTCATGGCTCGTCGTGAAGGGGGTTCCCTCCTCTCCCTCCATGTCTCCCGGTCCCGGCCTGTTTTTATCTTCCCCAGTTTGTGCTTATACACCTGTGAGGTTGTATTCTTAGTGGACTCAGTCTCTTTTCCTCCCAGACTCCTGCAGTTCAGTGTCCCATGGCTTCAGGCATTCTCTGTTTGAGAGATGGGGGCAAGCGAAATGTACAGAGCTCCTTACTTCTCCGCCATCTTGCCTCGCTCCTCAGTTTTGTGTTTAAATCTTTCTTAGTGATCTTTGTCACTAGGAAGAATAAACTCTTCTTAGACATGTGACTGTTGAAGCAAGGTGCATTAATATACATACCTACATTTGTAATTGAACATGAATGAATATTTTTGCCCCTCCAATTGGAGTCAAATATGATTTTGGGTAAGATTTAAAATTAATATCTTGTGTCTTGTTTCTACTTGTTATTATCTTTACTTTTTTATTTTTGAGAGAGTGAGGAAGCATAAGTTGGGGAGAGGGACAGAGAGAGAGAGAGAGAAAAGGAGAGAGAAAGAGAGAATCTTAAGCATTCTCGATGCTCAACATGGAGCCTAACACAGGGCTCGACCCCACCACACAAGGATCATGACCTGTGCTGAAATTGAGTCAGACACTCAACCACCTGAGCTACTCAGGTGCCTCTCTACTATTTTTATTTTCCATGCAGAGAAGAACTATTCATAGCTCATTTCACCCTACTGATTTTATGATTTTATTCTCTTTACTTGTAATATCAGAGACCAGTAGAAACTTCTGCATGACTTAGGATGTTGGAAAGCCTCATAGCAATATATCCTGTATCATAACAGGATGTTGGAAAATATCATAACAGTACATCCTGTGATGATTTTTCTTTTAATAATCAGAGTTCTGGTTGTCAAGTTATACTAGGAAGCTTTTCAAGTTGGGATGCTTTTGAAGTAACTACACAACTGCTTTTTCCCTCTTTCCTCTATGATTATTATTCCATTGACATGAATAAGTAGATGATTGATTTTATGGCCAGAACCCAACAATGAGACCCCAGAGAACAGAGATAATTGGAACACAGAGATAGAGAGGAACCATAATATTCTACCCACAAGGGTAGAAAGGAGAAGATACAGCAGAAAATGACCCAGTGAAGTCTCAACAGATAGTGTATGGTAGCTGGGAAGTGTGTAGCAGCTAGTAGGGACCCTGAAATGAGGTCTAGAGTATAGGCAATATTGCCTAAGAAGACAGTGGAAGCCAGACAGGGGTTTAGGTATTGCAGGAATGAAAAGAGATGCAAGTCCTGGGACAAAGTTTGAGATCAGGGATTTAAGAACCCAGACCATACAGGCTCTCCATGCTAGGCCATTGAGTCATGGCCTAAATCTCTGTAGGTCTTTTTATCAGTAACTGGAGCAAGAAATCATGAACAATAGTCTAGGAGTGAAGTGGGATACATAGTGAGCTGGTTCTGATTTCCATGTATGTAAAATTTAGAAATGGAAACATTGCCACTGGGCAAGGGTTAGATAATGCTAAGAACAAAGGACAAAGACAGTGGTGTTCTTTCTCCAGATATGTTCCCTTCACTTCATTGTTGTCTGGGTATTCTGTGATATATTGAGAGTGGGAAAGCATTAGTCAAAAAGGACCTGAGAAGTCACTGTAATAAAATATTTGTGAATATCAGTTTTGGTCTGAGGTATTACTTGACTCCTATAGCATGGATGATGATTTATGGCAAATTCAATATCTTACGTTTCTGTTATCCTGATTATCAATTAGGTATGACTTTGCATTCTCCTCTCCTGGCCTAGGACATCTGTCAGTATATGGAAACACTTTTGTTTGTTATGACTGAGGGAAGGGAAAAGGAGCTGCTATTACTCCCATCTATATCCTGTGTATCCTACAATGCAAAGGCCCTCTTTCCCCCTGCAGCAAAGAATCATCCAGTCGAAATATCAGTAGTGCCAAGATTGAGAAACCCTGCTGTAAGCCAAATAGACTCTGTCCTTTCTTTTATTATCCTTGGATTCTTTGTCATTGTGGACATGTTTCTTGGGCAGGTATTATACTCCTATAAACATTTTAAACTTATTTGAATGTGACAGACTCATCTTAGAGCATATAGTTTATCTACTAGGGCTTCACAGACTAGCAATGTCAAGCTGTGTCGTGTGTGTGTGTGTGTGTGTGTGTGTGTGTGTGTGTGTGTTTGTGTGGTGTATAGTTTCATAATGGCGGAATAGGATGAAACTGCAAATCTTCATGGACAGACATTCACAAAGGATTAATTTATGACCTTGACTTTGAGACTTTTCCCCACCTGAGCTACTCAGTGAAATATCAGGTACTCTACACAGGGATACAAAAATGGTTCTCTTTTTTTTTCTTTAAGTTTGAAACTACAGTGTGACCTAATACTTGTTTTACTGCTGATTAGTTCCTACAGTTCAGCCAAAAGCAAGAAAACCTGGAGTGAAATCCTGTCATTTTTGTAAGCGTATTCTTTCCTCATCCAGAAACATCCTGGAGACTTGGCCTGGATTTCATAGAGTCTGTATATCCTGGGTACCAATAAAATGTGTGCTGACTAGCCAGAATTGAGCAATCTTTGTCCATCTGCTAATCAATTGGGTTTACTTAGGGCTACTTGATTTTTTAAAAGGAATTTTTCTGTAATGGAGAATTTTTAAGCTCCTTTAATTCTAAGTCACTGAGGGACTAGATGAGTTCATTCCCCCTTGTGGTGTTAAGGTACCTTATATGTATCTAACATATAGAATTATGGATTTGAAAAAGACTTGAAAGGGATTGGCAAGCTTTTATACAAAGCCAAACCTTGTTTTGCTGCCTGCCTGTTTTTATAATTAACATTTTATTGGAACATAACTGTACATACATTTACATATTATCTGTGGCTGCTTTTGCATTCAAATGGCAGAGTTAAATAGTTGTAACAGAGTCTGTATGTCCCACAAAGCCTAAAATAGTTATAATTTGTTTTTGGAACAAGTTTGTTGGCCCCAGTCCAATCCAACTTCTTTACTTTACAGATGAAAAAACTAAATCCTAGAGAGAATAAGTGACTAGCCCAAGGTCTACTGCAAACAGAATTGAGGATAAAGCCTGATTAATATATGTTTTGAGGAATGAGGATGATGACTATCAGATCATTTACAAGCTGTGTTCTAATGGCAAAATGGGGGAAAAATAAATATGCTATAAGTCACTTTATCTAAAGACAAAAAAAAATTGTCTTGATTGATTTATTTCCCCCACTGAATCACTCAGTCATCTTTATGTCATACAGATATAGCTGAAGTAAGACTTGAGTCGAGTGATATCACAATTTTATGCAGTTAGGTTCCTGGTTTCCAAAGAAAAGTAGAATATTTATTGGTTAGCCTCTTGTGTCTCAGAATTATATTCCTCAAAAGTTGAATTATTGATAGTAAGTCAGGGAAGACATTTTGGTAATTGCTGAAACCCTGAATGTATTTAGACTGACTAACTGTTCCTGTGTTCTGCTGTGGCACCAGCTGACAGTGATGAAATCTATAGAAGTAGGACACATTTCCATAACATGAATATTCAGGGTTGGTGATGCAAGAATTATTATTAAACCACTGGGAAGGAACACGTTCTCCTTATTATTTGATTGAATACTAAATGTTGCCTTTTAAAAATAATTCAGTATGAACACTTTGGTAATGAGGAAAGAGAGATGCATGGGAAAAAAACTCATACATTTTCCCCTGGTACATAAGAAGGAAATTAAATTTAAAATATATAGCATGTCTGGAGGAACTGTTTTGGAATCATTAGCTATATTTCATCTACATCTGTGTTACGTATATTGAAGTGTAATGTAGTAGATGTCAGGACAGTTTGACTTCAATTATTTACATACAAATAGAATATGTAAAGAAGCATGCTTAACTGTAAATAAAGACCCCTAAAATTAGTAAAATGCTGATTACAAATAATAATAATTATCACTAAAACAGTATTTGTTAGGTGTTGGACATTACCACATTTCTAGGGAAAGATACTTGCTTTTCTGTAAATGACACAGTTTATACTTATCAAAGAGTCCTAGAACCGCTAAGAATCCTGAACATACAACTGAAGTTCCATCATATATGAAGTCTATCTGGTTATTCCTAGCAAAGATTTTTTATGTATGAGAAATAGGAAAGAAGGAAAACTGATTTCATTCATTCATCCACTGAACATGAGTTGAACCTCTGCTGCATGCCAGGCAGTGTACGAGGCTCTGGTCCCAAACAAATAAAATAGACACAGAGCTCCTGTCTTCTAAAACCCATGATCTAAAGTTTGGTGCAGGCAAATAAATGGACAATTTTAACGGAGAATGGAATGTGTTCTATAATACAGGTAAGGTCAGGAGACTGTTGTGCCCAGTTTCTCTTCCCTTTTGCAAGTTCTTCTAGCTCCTCCCCTCCAATCAGTTTGCATGGGGTTGTCCTTTAGGCTAAAATGGAGTATGGTACTGTTCTATTTTTCTCTTTCTACCTCCTTCTCCCACCTTCTCCCGCCTCCTCCCACCTTGAGGGTTTCACAGCTACCCAGATTTACTTATTGGGTTGTGCTTGCCCTTGACCATTTTTTCCAAGTTGCCCACACCTCTTTACTGCCTTAGGCTTTAGACTTTTCACTTCCTTTGTCTTTTCTTTTTCATCCTCCTCACTAAAACTAAGCTATCTAATGAGTCCCTATTACTGAGGTTCATTCTATCAAATAGTAAAACAAATACACATTCAGTTAAGTCATCTGTTAAGCAGTTGACTATTGACTACTGGTGAATATATCCCAGGATCTATGTAGCATTTTATTTTAAGTGGGAGTTCTTGATGACTACAGATCCCTTATCCAAATAGAATGGAGGGGAGTGAGGCTAAAGTTTCAGACATTGTCATCAAAAGGTGGAAGAGACATTTTTTGGTCCCTCAGGTCATACTATATAGGCAAAAGATAAGTGAACAAGAGACTTACTGAAGCAAAATCAGTGAGAGACTGGAGGAACCATAGAATTGTCACACACAATTCTTTTTAGCCCAATGACCACTCATTCCATACGTTTTCTTCCTCCATTTATTAAAGGGACATGAGCTCTGTATGGTGCCTAGCTGCATGATGTACTGGGAAGAATATGGATTTTGGATTCAGAACAGTGCTCAAATCAGACCTGTTTTCTGCAAAAATAAAACTGCATGTGTGAATATCTAGCATACTTCTTGGCTTCATATATCAGCATATGTGTTCAGATCCATGTATGTGATAGTTTTTTTCCTTATTTTCCTCCCTTCCTTCCTTTACTAAGAGTGATAATAAGTAGTAGCTATTTGCACAATTCTGAGTAAGGAAGCTTTGTAGAGAGGGCAAAAAGTTTTTCTGGGACTGACCTCCAGAGGGCAAATTCAGAAACTAGCAGATCAACATTATTTATTCAAAGAGAAAACTGCATTGTAATCACACTCTTGGATGCACGAGGTGAATGAGTGACAGCTGAACACCTCAGTCACTGTGAGATGACAACCTGAAATGGGTGCCTCTGAGGGAAGGGGCAGACACCTCTTCCAAGGTCATGCGGAAGCAAGGTGTCAGGCAGCACTGCAGGGAAGGCAACTGCTGAGAGAGGCAGCTGCAGAGAGGAGCTATTATGGGATGTTTCTTTCTCGGGTGGGGTGACAATTTGTATATACTTCAAGATAAGAGCCACTGTGGATTCCCTTCAAAGAGGCACTCTTTGAAACTCTGGTTTTGACCTCATTCTTGAGGCTTTTAAAAAGCAGCGCCCTGAAGCTGTTTTGTTTGTTTTCTTTTGCTTTAATGGCATACAACATTACAACATGGGTTTAAGTGCAAGAGAGTTTAGAGAAATGGAAAGTCACTGATGTAAGCAAAGTTGAAAAGGAAACACGATTCATGTTAATTTTACTGACATAATTCACGGCAGAAGTGGCTAAATCTTTTGGCAGAAGGAGTGGGGCATTGCTGGTAGGTAGTGTGTGGTCATGGCTGAGATAGCTGATGTGAGCCAGAAACTGTTTTCCTGGTTAGGTAGAGGGGAAAGATGTCTAAAAACACTTCCTCATGGAGTAGAGTACCAGGAATAGAAAGAAAGCACCAAAGTAAACTCATTCATAACAAAGCATCCTTTTTTTCTCCTTCCCCACTGTTATGGGGATGAACAGCTGTTACCCAAGACACTATGGTGAGGAATTTATGTAAAGATAGCATTGGCAATGATTTCAGAGACAAGTAGATTCATGCGAGTCATTGGACTCTACTTGAACCACTTGTGAGACCAAAAGGACACACTAGACAATCTCTTAGTAACAGAAAGCTCAAAAAAAGGAAATAGGCTAGAGAATGGGATAATCAATAATGGTGTCACAAGACAAAATGAGAAGACGGATAGGAAGCAAAACAGGTAGGGGAGCAGCAGGCACAGAGATTAGAGGCAATTCTAGGATAACTTCCAAAGGGTAGATGTGTGCCAACAATAGCTTGATGATAAATCAAGTATTTTATCAGGGCAGCTTGGTGCTTCCCCCAGTATCCCACCCCCAGAGCTGCTGTTCCATCAAACTGTATCTTCTTTGGTCCAGGAGTTTCCTGAGTCTGTTTTGGGAGGCAATAATATGTTCTGAGTAAACCAGAGACTTCACCAGAACCAGATGGGAGCTGACTCGAAAGAGTCTTCATAACTGCTGCTATGTTATGATAACTACTGTTGGTCACATTCCTTATGTCTGGGTTCCCATAGATAGAATTTAGATTGAGATTTTTCTGTCTTTCCAAGGAATGGAAATCATAACTGCATATTTCAGTTTTTTTCTTTTATTAGTGATAATAAAATCATTGCTATTTTATCAGAGGATTCAAAAAAATGATCTGTCAGAGTAATTGCTTTCTGATGTTCAATGTAGATGACCTTATTAAGGACGATGTATCAATAGTATTGTTCTATATTGTAGCATAATTAAAATAATATCTATGCCTTATATAAGAATATGCAAAATGAAAAAGTTCTCATATTTTTGGTATGAATGCAGTGACAGAGTAGATAGTAACGTATGATAACTCACTGTTTTTAAAAGACAGAATTCAATTTTTGGCCCAGAATTGGAGGTGTGATTTGCTAAGTCTAGTGTAGAAAAACTAACTCATTAATCTAGAGCTGAAAGGGATCAGTGAGACAGATAAGGTTTCCCCAGGTGATACTGCTAGAGCATGTCTCAGTGTAGAGCCTGTTCAGTCAGGAGAAGCATGAGGAAGCCCAGAAGAAGAAGGTAAAAACCAGCAGCAGCAGCAGCAGCAGCAGCAGAAGAAGAAGAAGAAGAAGAAGAGGCGGAGGAGGAGAAGGAGGAGGAGGAGGAGGAGGAGGAGGGATGGAGTGGGGTGTGACCAAGGGCCTAACACTTCTATTATTCCCATTAGTGAAGAAATGGAGTATTTCAAAAAATTCTTTGTAAGGGAAGGAATATTTAGATCCTCCAGGGCAATTCTTTGCCTCTCAAGTAAGATCTGCTTATGTCCCGCTGCTAGGTCTTGTTTGTCTTCTATTGCATTGCTCCCTCAGGCATTTTCAGTACTGTCCCCAGGAGGAGACTTGTCTTAATGGGTAGAGTGACTATTTGGAGGGTCTTGGGTCTTACGTGGAAAGCGAGATAATCTACCATGTCTTTCATCACATTCTTGTCAATGACGGTGGATGAAATTGCTCCTCATGTTGATCCTTGGAAATTCGCAGGAGCAGGTCAGCATCCCAGCATGGATAGGATTACTGGCACCAGTGAATTTTTAATTTTTACTGTTCATATCAGTTTGGTAGCACTGTTGTTTAAAAACAGCAAAGACTGGGTAGCTTAAATAACACATTTATTTTCTTACAGTTCTGGAGGCTAGGAGGCCAAGCTCAATGTGCTAGTAGGTTCGATTTCTCTGGACGCCCCTCTTTTTTGATTATAAGTGTCCTTCTTGCCATGATATGGACTTTCCTTTGTGCACATATACCCGTAGTGTCTCTTCCTCTTCTCATACGGGCACAAATCCTATTGGATTAGGACCTTACTCTTCTGACTTCACTTTACCTTAATTACCTCTTTAAAGGCCCTATCCTCAAATATAGTCCTATTAAGGGCTTCAGCATATGAATTTTGAGGGACCTAATTCAGTAAATAACACTTGTGTTAGAGCTTCTGTTGGTGGAGAGCATCAGCAGAGATGTAGCATGAAAAAATATAAACCTGATTCTTTTTGAGCCACTGATATTTTAGGATTGAGTGTTATTGGAGTACAGTCTAGTCTATTCAGATTAATAACTGTGGCTTATCTTTTTTTTTTGAGTTGAAAAGCAGTATATTGTTCTGTGTAATAAGATAGGATAACTTTTAGTAGGTTCTGCACTCTGATGCACTTGCATATGTGTACCAGACTATCCAGAAAGGGTGTTGAGAAGAGTGATACTTAGATGAGAAGTACTAGGTGGAATTGCAACAATAGTTAGCAACTGTTTATTGAGCACCCACTGTGTTAAGTCCCAGAGAGAGAGGGGACGTTATCACTATCTGATAGCCCAGGGAAAAAGATATTAAGTGAACACACAGATAAGTTATTATTTAGATAAGTGCTAATAAAAGATTATATTTTAATTTTATCTTTTCATTTTTGGCTTCTTTCTTGTGAATCAGATCTAGTATATCTGGAAACTAGATAATATTTACTGAATGAATAGAGGCAAGGACTGAAAAGGTAGTGTTGTAGGCAGGATAACTGTGAAATTGTATCAGTACTTTGTCACCAGATTTGGATGTCCTCAGCCTATAGGTGATAATTGAAATTATGGGAATAAATGGTCTCACCCATGTTGATAAGATTAATGTTGGGTAAGAGCAAGAGCCCAAGAAAGGTGGAGAATGAGGTTTATTCAAAACGCCTGAGATAGATCCCTTGAAGATGTAGGAAGAAAGTAGTATTACAAAGTCAAATGAAGAAAGCATTTTCAGAAGTAGGAGGGAGTGGATGTTCCTGCCAAAAGTTGAATAATATGATAACTAGAATGTGCACTTTGGGTTTTGCAACAAAGAAGTCATTAGTGGCTTTAATAACAATGGTTTCAATAGAGTGGTGAAGGTAGAATCAGATCTAGCAGGTTGAGATGTGAATAAGAGTTCAGGAAATGGCTGTGGGAAAGTATGCATCCCTTTTAAAAAACATAGCTATGAGAGGAGTGAGGCAGAGTGATGATTGGGAAGAAATAGAAGTGAGAAGGGTGAATTATTATTAATTATTAAATTATTATTATTAAATTAGAAAAAGCAAATATAAATTCTAATGAGAGAAGGTAGAACACAAGGAGTTGAAGATATAGGAGAGAGGGTATAATCCATAGAGCTGAGTCCTGAGATGATAGGGACAGATGAGGAAGGGTAAATCTTGTTAAGAGGAAGGACTTCTCTTCTATTGTTATGGTAGGGAAGGATGAGAAGATGACTGGAGAAGAAAATTTATAGATTTGTAGCAGGAAAGTGAAGGAGTTTATGTGTGGTAGTGTGTTAGTCATTAATGCTATTGCCAGTTATTTTTGGTTTCTCCTGCAGGACATTTTAGGATTGCATTTCCTTGTCTTCTTGGAGTGGTCAGGAGACGTGCTTTGGTCAGTAAAACGTGAGCAAAACCTTCTAGGTGGAAACTTTGAAAGTCATTGGGTGATTTGCCACATTGTGTTTCCTTTGCCAAAGTGATTAACAGCGTTTGAAACAGTGGCTGCTCCGTTAGCCAAAATCCTGAGTGAGGTCAGTGCAGAGTAGACCTAGGTAAACTACTATGGATATACGGTGTGAGAAAAAAAATGAACTGTGATTTCTTTTAAGCCATTGAGATTTTGGGATTACTTGTTAATGTAGAATAACCTAGTCTATTGGAACTATAATTGTGGCTTATATTCTCTCTGAGAAGCCAGAAGAGATATCCTTCTAAGCTGAGCTCTAAAGTGAAATCATTGTTCATTTTAAAGTCAATCTAGTTTATCAATCACACTTACCAATTTTATACATTTGGTTGGAAGCAGAAAAAATGGCCAATATGTTCATTTATTTCAGCATCTTAATTTTTCTCCACATGGGAAAGCACTAGTGACTCATAACAACACAAAATAGCTTTTTTGCAACCTGTAAAATAGATAATGGTGTATTGAGTTATTTTAAAGTAAAGGACAAGCAGGCCATTGATAAAGCAAAGCTTTATTGCTAAAAATCAACTTTAGACATATCCTCTTTCTAAATAACCATAGACGAACAAGGTAAAAGCATAGCATGGAGAGACATACAAAGTGAGGAATGGACTTGTGAATTCCTGAAGACATCAAGAAAACTTGCTTTTCTACCAAAACATCAAGGCATAATTAGGGATCTAAGGACACAGAGAAACACAATGGAAAACCAGAGCTTGATTTATGCTAAAAATATGTGAAACTTAGTGTTTTATTTAAAGGTAGTCTTTTAAACAGATAACTAGTGTCCAGTTGAAAATAATTTCAATACATATAACTACATATATTTGGTAGTAAGAGGTTTTTTGATGTTTGTTCTACTTTAGTTTAACAGCATTAAAAAAAATTCCCAAGCGAAAAACTTTGCAGGAAGGAGGAGAAACAAAATTCCCTTTTATATTAAACTTATCATTACCCAGAATCATGCTTATATGTGTTTAATTACTAAGATTGTTTAAAAACTCAGATTGTTTAAAAATAAATGAAAAACAGAATAATGCATCTCCTCAGCTCAGATGTAATTCTAGGCCAAGATATTGCCATAGATTAGAACCTCAGAACTGTTTTGGGTAAATTTGGGTATGTTCAGAGGCCCCTTACTGAAACTAGAATTTATAACAATATAGGAATACGTAAGCAAGTCAGTTTATCTGAAGATAAATATATTTTATTCTAATTAATTTGGAAATATCCCATAGAGCTCAAAAATTATAGAAAATGATAAACCTCAGTAGTGAATGGAAATGCCAGGATTTCCTGCTTGTATTTCATTGAAGTAGTTGGTATTTGGCTCATCCAGTCTTTATTTGGTGAAGGGTCAAAGTTATTAAAAATAGAAACAAAACAAAGCAAAACACATGTATCAGCAACAACATAAAACACAAGTCAGGTGGTCTTAAACAGCACAGACAGTTGTTGGCCCCATATTACAAGTCCAGAGGTATTTTGGGCTTCAGTGTTGCCTCAACCCGGGTTCACTTCACTCTCCTTTCCTCTATATTTATGGTGCATCCTCACGTTGTAAACAAGATGATGGCCACAGTTTCTGGGTTTCTAAATTAAAAAGAAGTTTTTTGATGTTTTTATTTATTTTTGAGAGAGGGAAAGACAGCGTGAGAACACGCAAGTGAGCGGGGGAGGGGCAGAAAGAAAGGGAAGACCCAGAATCTGAAGCAGGCTCCCGGCTCTGAGCTGTCAGCACAGAGCCCGACCTGGGTCTTGAACTAGTGAACTGTGATGACCTACACAAAATAAGATGCTTAACTGATTAAGCTACCTAGGCGCCCCTCAGTTTCTGGTTTTCTAATCACCCAGAAAAATAATCTAAGGAAGAAGAGGAAATACTTGTGTACCATGTTCAAATGACACATTGAATTAATAGTAGACTCTAGGAAAATTGAATGTTCTCTTTGGTTTAAGCTATGTAAGAGTCATATCAGGACTGAATCAGGCATGCTGTTTGTGGAAGAGAGCTACAGAAAGAAGGAAGGGGTAAATAGAGTTTGGTTACAGTCAGGCAACAACAGTATCCATAACAGGTTTGTGTGAGTGACACAGCCTCTTACTCTTTCTGCTTGTGGTAAGTTTTGCTATAGCAGATTTAAGGTGTTATTCCAGCAGCCGAGTCCTGCTAGGGAGTCAAGGCAGTGATATAATTGGGATCCCTTGGAGAGACTAATTTATATAAATGTACTTAATTTTATTGCTAAGGAACACATTTCTCAGTCCTTCCCCCTACTTTAAAGAAGGTTACAAAGCGCTCAAAGTTATTTGCTGCAAAGGGAACTTTCATAAGTAGTTAATGAAGTTTCAGGTCTGCACTGCAGGGTATTTGATTATTGGGAAATCTAGACATTAATCTAAAACTTTTTCTCAGCTCTGTTACTGTCATTAAAGGCATCTCCTCATTGGTCAATTTATCTCCACTGATATTGATCTTGCTCTAATTTTGGACTTACTAGTTAGTGCCTCATTGTGGAAAGGGGAGACTGTGGAGAATTCACTACAACCCCTCCCACCTCTTTCTCTTTCCCATACATACACAATGCTTTTCATTGTGGGGATCAATGAATTTAAAGCATCACAAGGCCAAATGGGATCTATTTTATTTGAGACATAATCATGTTTTCTTATCATTTGTCCATTGTTTTCATAACGTTACCCTTTTTACACCCACTAGGATTTGATGTTTATGTTTCACTTATAGTACCGTGTCCTTGCATGTGTGGAAAGTGTGTGTGGATCAGATATATCTTGATTATTGTTTCACATCTTTCTCAGCTTTACCTCTGACTCCAGCCACAGCCATGGAAAACAGTTGGTAACATACTCCTATCTCTTGTGTTGCCAGTGTCCCATCTCAAACATGAACTATCCATTTCTTGTTTTCTGCCTTGGGCTTTTCTGAGTTCACAGTGTGGATACCTGGGGGTGCCATTTGGCATTCATTCAGGTGTGGGGAAATTAATGCCCATTGGTAAACCTCAATCGACATGTACTGGGATGTGATGGGTAAATGTTTCTCCCTCTCATTCCTCAGATAAGCACTTTTTTAAAAAAGATGTTTATTTATTTGTTTTGAGAGAGTGTGGGAAAGGGGCAAAGAGAGAGGGAGAGAGAAAATCTCAAGCAAAATCTCTGGGCCAATAATGCAGAGCCCAACACAGGGCTCGATTTCCTGAACTGTGAGATCATGATCTGAGCCGAAACCAAGAGTTGGATGCTTAACTGACTGAGCCACCCAGGCTCCCCTCAGGTGAGCACTTTTAAGGTTAATTCTAAATAACACCATGAAATAACAGTGTTGGTCAACCCAATAAAGCATTCTTTTTTAAAAAGACTTAGAAAAATTGAAGTGGTGCCTGGGTGGCTCAGTTGGTTAGGCATCCAACTCCTGATTTTGGCTCAGGTTATGATCTCCCGGTCATAAGATTGAGCCCAGTGTCAGGCTCCATGCTGAGTGTGGAGCCTGCTGAAGATTCTTTCTCTCTCCCTCTGCCCCTCTCCTCTGCTCATGGTCTCTCTCTCTTGAAAAAAAATTCAAGCACACCTCACATAAAGCTTCATATAGCTTTATGAATTTTACATATGTATATGTCTGTGTAGCCATCACCGAGTTAAAGATATAGTCTGAGCACCTCAGAAGGTTAGCTTGTTCTTCTGTTTTTGAATTTAAAATAGATACATATCCTGATCTGAGTCTGACTTCTTACACTCAATATTATGTCAGTGGGGTTCACCTATATTGTAGATTAGTACCTGGTTCTTTTTCACTGTTGTGTAGTATTCCATATAAAACTATTCACTAAGGGTTGTTATATTGACTTTCTTTTCTGTTTTATGCTACCTGGTTCCTCACCCCTATTCACTGGGATCACATCTAAAATAAATTACTTTCACCCTATTTATCCTCTCTGCACACTCCATTTCCAGGATCCCAGGGCTCCAGGGTTATTATTTTGCTAGGAGACAGGGATTCTCATTTAGCTCTGCTCTTTACTTGATCTAAAGAGGAAACCACTTCCTCATTTAGAGGTTCAAGTTTACTCATCTCCAAAATATATGAGTATCTCTGGGACGTGTTCTGCTCTCAAATTTCTGCAATTCAGGTATATAGTTTAAGAGGAATCTTCTAGGGAAGATGGTGCTCAAAAAATGGAAATAAATGGTAGGATTTCATGCACAAGAGATCATGGGGTGAGAGACAATATTTTTATATAGAGAGCTTCCATTTGCCTGAAAGTCTTATGACATGAGTAGTTGTCTACCTTGTGGCTTCTGCTGAGTGAGGCGCATCTGCAAAGGAGTCAACAGATGGAGAAAAGAACTTCAAAGTAAGGCAAAGTTAGACAAAGATCCTGGAACAGAGGAGCAGTACATAGTCTTTGGATTTTTTAATTTCCTCTTTATTCTTTTTTTTTTTTTTTTTTTAATTTTTTTTAATGTTTTATTTCTGAGACAGAGAGAGACAGCGTGGGCAGGGGAGGGTCAGAGAGAGATGGAGATACAGAATCTGAAACAGGCTCCAGGCTCTGAGCCAGCTATCAGCACAGAGTCTGACATGGGGCTCGAACCCACAAACCGTGAGATCATGACCTGAGCTGAAGTCGGACGCTTAACCGACTGAGCCACCCAGGCGCCCCTCCTCTTTATTCTTAAGTTAACTGAGACTATGGACCATCTTTCAGATGATTCATATGGTAAAAGGTATCCAAAATAAGCTTATAGGTGTTCCTGGATGGCTCAGTTGGTTGAACTTCCCACTCTTGATTTCAGTTCAGGTCATGATCCCAGGGTTGTGAGATTGAGCCCCACATCTGGCTCCACACTGAGCATGGAGCCTGCTTAAGATTCTCTTTTGCCCTCTAGTCCTTTTCTCTCCTTGCTTGCATTCTCTCTCTCTCTCTCTCTCTCTCTCTCTCTCTCTCCAAAATAAACAAAACAAACAGAAAGAACAAAACAAGAAAACCAAAATAAGTTTATATATTGCAAGAGTATGATGGTTGAACTCACCCCCCATATAATATTTATGTCACATTAAATCAGGTAACCCATTCTAAATAACCATTATAAACTGCACAGATATCTTATTAATTGATTTCATATTTCATGTGTGGATATCACCAAGGTTTGCTCTTACCTGATGACATTGTTTCCATGGCAACTAATGCATTTTAAATTATAAAAAATGTGAAGAGTAGAAAAGATCAATTAGAAATACATAACTTCAATTAATATAAAAATGTGTGAAGTTATAGATGTGAAACAGTTTTTCAGAAGTAAAGGAAACATTCCAACAGTTGTGATTGAACTCTTCTGGATAGTACATATACTGGTGATATACTGTGCTCTGTTTCACAAATTATTTGACCACGCATCACTTTAGGCTTTTATGTAAGTGAGAAAGTGTGAAAGAGATAATCTTAAAATCAGCCATTAATTAACTACGTATTATCTTGATGCTTCCTGCCCCTCTATTTTTTATTTTTCTGCCATTTCATTCTTTATTATCATTCTATTAAAAAAGTAAAGTAAAATTAAAATTATTTTTATTTTTCTTCTCAGTTGCTCTTTGAGGACACATTAATCAATCAATCAATCAATCAGCCATTTATTGAGTACAAACCAAGAACTAGCACATGCTTAGATACCATAGATACAAAGATGCATAGTTATTGACTGTGTATTGGAAATATAGACAAATTAGCAAATTATTGCCATTGGGTAAAATAAGCTATTTGAAGCTGTTCCCTCTGCATTTTTGCTTCTGTTGCTATAACTGCATGACTAGGGAAGTTATAGAACCTCCCAAATATTTAGGGAAGTAGTCATAGTTACTAATTAAATATAAAATGTAAAGCTTACTGGAATTAAAGAGCTATTTAGATATTACAATTCATAAAAGGAAGAGAGCTGAATTTGATTATGGGTTATCATTTATTTATTTATTCATTCATTCATTCATTCATTCTTTCATTGTTTGTTGTCAAGTTGATCCATATAACACCAAGTGCTCATCCCAACAAGTGCCCTCCTCCATGCCCATCACCCCTCTCCCTCACCCCCATCATCCTTCAGTTTGTTCTCAGTATTCAAGAGTCTCTCATGGTTGCCTCTCTCCCTCTTCCCAACTATTTTTCCCCTTCTTCTCCCCCATGGTCCTCTGTTAAATTTCTGCTAATCCACCTATAAGTGAAAACATATGGTATCTGTCTTTCTCTGCCTGACTTATTTCACTTACCATAACACTATGGGTTATTATTTAAATCTCTTCTTCTGATGGTCCTTCAATGTTACTAAGTATAGGATTATTTAGGCAAAATTTCCAGAATAGGCTTTCAATAAAGAAGATAATTGTTGCCTTAAGTAGGCTTGTCAGAGAAGGACATGCTTTTGGCCAAGGTGGTCACTGCTGCTGAGGCTCATCCTAAAGTAGCTGATAGCTGTGGCTGTCTGCTGCCTATACTTTCTTAAACTGGAAAACAAGTCTTTCCTTGAAGGAAAATTTGGGTGGTGCATCTCCATGGTACTCTACTTACTTTGACCCTCTCAGTTTTATCTGTTGGTTTCTTCTTATCTCCTAGACATCTAAACCTCGGCAAGTTCTGAGTCTTTGGACCTGTTTTCCTTCTATGATAATATTTTTGGTAATTCTATCCTATCTTGTGTGTTTGTTTTTTAATTTTTTTTTCTTGAGAGAGAGAGAGACAGAGAGACAGAGCATGATCAGGGGACAAGCAGAGTGAGAGAGGGGCACAGAATCCAAAGCAGGCTCCAGGCTCTGAGCTGTCAGCACAGAGCCTGACGTGGGGCTTGAACTGACTCAAGCCATGAGATCATGACCTGACCGAAGTTGGACGCTTAACCTCCTGAACCACCCAGGCGCCCCTCCTATATTGTGTTTTTGAATACCACTTATGCTCTGGCCAATCTTAAATTGATATCTCCAGTTTAGACCTTTTCTCTGAAGTTCAGAGTGATAAATATTCAGTTGCCTCTAGACATCCCCAGTGGGTACATAATAGGCATTGTGAATTTTGTGCAGGATTGAGCTTTTGATTCTTCCTTTCCTCCCCACCCCAAACCTACTCCTCCCATAGTCTTCTCTGTCTCAGTAAATTAACAACTTCCTTCTTCCAGTTTCTCAGGCCCAAAATCTTGACTCCTTTCCATTTTTCACACCTTAAATTCAGTCCAGCAGCAAATCTCATTGGTCTACATTTAGAATATATTAAAAAATATATATTCAGAATCTCATAGCCTTTTGCCATCTTGACTGCTACCACCCTGGTCCACTCCATCATCATCCTCTTTTTTTTTTGCATTTCATTATGACAGTGCCCTCGTAACTAATTGGTTCCCCTTTGTCTACCTTTACCTTCCTTCTCAGCATAATAGCCTGAGTGATATTAAAACCCAAGCCAGATCATGTACCTCCTCCAATGTCCTCCCACCTCATTAAGAGAAGAAACCAGAGTCATCATAATACCAGACCCTACATGAATGGCACTCTTTCTTCTTACTTTTCTGTATGCATTCTCATTCTTCCCCTTGCTTCCTCCACTTTAGCCACCCTGGTCTCCTTGCTGTTTCTCAGTCAGGCAAAGCACTTTCCTACTTGAGGACATATGTGCTCATTGTTCATTTTGTCTAGAGAGCTCTTCTCCAGATATATACATGTTTTACTCTCCATTTCTTTTATGTTTTTAATCACATGTCACCTCTGTGGGAGGTCTTCTCTGCTATTGTTTATAAATATCAACCTTTACTCCCACCCAACAATCCTCTTGCCCTATTTACTTTATATTCTCTATTTATTATCACCATTGAACATAGTCTGATTTTTCTTATTTTTTTCATTTATTGTCTGTCTTCCCACTAAAATAAGATCAGCGGGGCATGAGTACAAAGAATATGCCTGCTTTGTTCACTGTTGGTCCCCAGCTTCTAGAATAATAGAATTTAGTAGGAGCTCAAAAACTATTTTTTGAATGGTTGAATGAATGTTAGGATGAAAGAGAGACTGTGCTCCTAACTTCAGGAAACTTATATTTGGGGAAACCATGTGTAGCTAATAAACACATGGTTATAATGAAAAAGTAGATCATTTCAGATGTATTGACAAGATTGTATAGGTCAGGAGGCATATTGCCATGCTCTTCCATTTAGAGCAGATATAGTCTCAGTCATGTTTTATGTAACTGACACAATGTTTGAAAAAATTGAATTTGAATGTTCTGAGATGGGTTGTGCCCTCTCCAGTTGATCCCAGGTTCCCCCACTCCTGATTATATTATACTTCACAGCATTTATATATTAAACCTACCTGCCTGGAACCTATAGGTATGCATATGAACAACCTCTGATTTGGAAGATTCCAAGGATTTGGAGATTTCCTGAAATGTTGAGAAGGGTGTATCGTGAGCCTGAGGTCTCTGAGCACTGTTATGAATTCAAAATATGTTGGATAAAATTTGTATCTCGGACTTTTATAAAATTCAGAGTAATTTTTTAAAATGACTGCATGTCTGACTGCTATATTCTTAGAAGGTAGATATGTGAATAAAAATGGCAAAACCATATACTGTTCAGAAAATGTTAGAGTTTTTAAATAGACGTATTTGAAGTGCACTTTTATTTTCTTCTCTGCTCATTTCTGGGGCTGAGTCATGTGAAAGTGGAGGTTAGAGGAGCTTGTGATATACCAAATACCAACACTATAGTGCTCACCTTCATCAGACCCTGTCCTGATCACACATGCAACTTATTTGTGGATGGCTAGGTAGCATGGCCTAGGATTTGGGAGTGCAGATTCTAGGGCCAGGATCCCTGGTTTTGAATTCAAGCTTCCCCAATTACCAGCTGGGTAACTGTGGGAAGTTATTAAAACTTCTCTGTGCATTAGTTCTCTTCTTTGTACAATGGGAATGATAATAGTACCTACTTGGTAGGGTTGTTATGAAGGTTAAATAAGCTAATTTATATAAAGCACTTATAATAGTGCTTGGCATTCAGTAATTTCAAAATGAATGTTAGCCACTATTATTATTTGTATAATAATTTATAAAGAATATCCAAGAAAATCCTGGAAGATAGTAAACTTCTGGACACGAGATATATTGTACTGATCACTCATGATGCTCTCAGGAAGAGGGTAAAATGTAGAACAATAATCTTATGGTTGACAAGCACATTATTAAGGCTGATACTGTTTAACTTAACAATGTGCCTATCAATTTATGGAATTTGAAAAAAGAACACCTGACTTTTGTTAAGATGCTAAAGGAAGAACTTTTGTAAATTTGCCTACGTTAAGATCTTATAGGTGATTGCTTTTAGACAAAAATATCTAGCAGCCTAAAAAAATACTTCACAAAAGCCATTTTGTTTATAATCTTAAAAGGAGAATTTCACAAATCAGTAATACGTTTGTGTACAAATTCCTCAAGTATGCTTCAAAAGGATAAGATTGCTGGGGTCTTTTGTGTCCCACTTATTGAGCCTTTGGTAACATCAATTTGGGTGATGAAACTTTTGGCTGTGGCTCTCCTTGTAGGGTATAACATTTCACTCCATACCTCAAGAACAGTGAAACAGCAGTTCCTGGGGAGTGCAGCTGGGCGAACTGCTGGAGGAAAACTCTAATTTCTCTCGTTCTTGAGGACATAGCTGCCTGTGGAGGAGAATGTGAACAAGGCAGCTGACTATTTCCAGGCTTCGGAAATGGAAATTAACCCTGTCATCTAATTTTGTTTACATTTGCCTGTCTTATTTGTTTCTTTCTAATCTAGATCCACTGAGAACAGATTTGGGGGCCTACTGGGAAGGAGTAGATATCTTAGAAGCCTGGATCATAGTAAATCAGTCAAAATGAAAGGGGAAGTATATTATTGCCTCTTCAGAGACAATGATTCATCTATGTATCTCTTGCCAACCTTTAAACTTTAAGAAGCAAGTATTCCAGGCATATTTCTTTTTTTTTGGGGGGGGGGGGGTTTTTAAAACATTCATACAATTAGCTAAAGCTTTTCTTTTTTAAAAATACTCTTATTTTGTATAATATGTTTTGTATTACTTATTTAAGATGAAGACTAACTAATGTAATATCCCTGCGTGAGCTAATGAACAATTAATTACATTATCTCGGGGCACCTGGGTGGCTCAGTTGGTTAAGCATCTGACCAACTTGATTTTGTTTCAAGTCATGATCTCACAGTTTTGTGGGTTCAAGCCCCACATTGGGCTCTGCACTGATGGTGCAGAATCTGCTTGGGATTCTCTCTCCCTCTCTCTGCCTTCCCTGCTCATGCTCGCTTGCTCTCTCTCTCTCTCTCAAAAGAAATAAATAAACATTAACAAAATTACATTCTCTAGTTGAGAGGAGTAATTATAATAACAGTAAACGTTTTTTGCATACCAGGCCCTTTACTTGCATTCTTTCAGAGAATCCACATAGCAACCCAATTAAGTAGGCACTACTGTTAATTATGTAACAGTCAAGGAAACTGAGAGTTGGATATATTCATTGTTTGAAATACACAGCTAGAAGATACCCTGTAGAGATCTGAACTCTAGTCTTTTTGATTTCTAGAGTTTTCTTGGCTTAATCACTTGTTTCTCAGTAAAATATCAAGATAAATGTAGATCAAGAAATGAACACCATACCACAAATTGGCTAAGACTGAAAAAAAATATATCTACGATATAATGAAGAAAAACAATTCTTAATTAGTTTAAGTAAATGTTATGGTTCAAAGGACAGCTACGTTTCCTGTAGATTCTATACAACAGAGATTTGTTTGTATGAAAATGTATAGCTCAATTCTGTAGGGAAGCTTAAAATAACAGATGAGAGGAAAAATAATGAAGATTTAAATTGTGTTCTACTTACACAATTTTAGGTTCATGAGTTGTTCATTTCTTAATTTTCATGGTTAAATGTAGACTAACATTTGTGAATAAATTAATGCTTATACAGGATACCACTGTTTCAGGAATGTTTTCAGATGTTCTTGTCTCTCCATTTTCTTACCTCGCTGTGTGCCATGTTGTATCCCTCTCCCCTCACCCCACCCTAAGGAGGCTTGTGGCAGTGTTGTTAGTCAATTTGTGTGTTCAGGTTTTGAAATGCCATACAACTCTCTCAAAGTACAAAAGGAAGAACAAACTCTTCACGATTCTCAAAGCATGGCATTTGAGGGCAGAGACGTTAACATGTATGCATCAGCGCAGAGACATAGAGCCTGAGGATTGTGGCAAGTACTTTTTAGGTGTGTTTTCAGTTTCTTATCAAATTAAAAAAATTTGTTTCTCCTCTGCTGGTAGAGGAGAAGAAAAGAATGGTTAGAATGCTTAAAATAACTTAAAGTAATAGTCATTTGTAAAAATAAAACAATGTAGATATGCCCTGTTCCTCCCCTCTCATATGAGCCACAGTTTCATTCTTCAGATGGAGTTTACCTTAATGGTTCATCAATATCCTTCTCGACTTCTTCTGAGCATAAACCACTACAAGCTTGTTAGTTTCTTTTTATCACAAAAACGGAATCATACTGTACATCATTTGCAGCTAGTTTTCTGTTTATTTAATTATATGATCCTCATTCATTTAAATGACTATATAGTATTATATGATACGTGCAAAAATATATTTTGTCATCCTCTTTTTATCACAATTCAGGTTGTTTCCAGTTTTGCCATTAGAAACAAAGCTTAAATGAACATCTCAGATCTCCAATCTGAGAGCTGGTATAAACATTTCTATAGGGTAGATTTGTAAAAGTTCAATTACTGAGTGTAAGATACATGCATTTAAAATTTTGATAAATAAAAAAAATTAAAAAATAAATAAAATTTTGATAAGTATTGCCAAAATCCCTTCCTGAAATATTATCTTAATTGTTTGCTCCTACAATATTATAGAAGAGTCACCTGTTTTTGTCATAGTCTCTCCATCTGAACATTATCAGTCTTGAAAAATATCAGTGCAGGGGCACCTGGTGGCTCAGTCACCTAGTCTGACTTCGGCTAAGGTCATGATCTCATGGTTCGTGGGTTTAAGTCCCGTATTGGACTTTGTGCTGACAGCTCGTAGCCTGGAGCCTGCTTCAGATTCTGTCTCCCTCTCCCTGTGCCTCTTCCCCACTCATTCTTTGTCTCTTAAAAATAAATAAATGTTTAAAAAAAAGAAAAAATGGCAGTGCAACAGGTAGAATATGGCATCTTAATATTTAAATTTATATCCTTTTACTATTAATGAGACTGAACATCTGTGAATTGTTGGTCTATATCTTTTACTTATATTTATTTGGGGCTATGATCCTTTTCTTATGGATATACAAAAGCATTTTATACATATATATTTATCAGTTAAATACGTTAATCTTTTTTCCTTATTGATCAGTTGAAGAATTATTTATTTAGTGTCATTTATTTTTTCCCATCCATGCTCCCATGAGCATGTTACTAAGTAGTAAGATTACAAAATCTTAAGAAGGAAGACTAACAAGGAGGGGAAATAGCTATAAAGATAATATGTTATACAACAGAGTTTTGAGTTAGCGAATTAATTGTATCAATCTAACACCAAACCAGCTGGTTGGCTTGGTTAATTTAGTAAAATTTGAGATAATAGTCATGATGTCTCATGAAGTTTTTTACTTAACCTACATGAAAATTCTTGAGGGTGGGTGCATTGTCCTCTCAATATTACCAGTGCTTAACAGAGTGGTTGTTACCTAGCTGGCCCTGAGTAATGATTGATGAATAAGTGGAGTAAAAGAGAAACAGATAAGCCAGTGGTCTTCTATCAACTCATTCTTTTAATGACTTTTAAACTTTGGTAGTTGATATCATACTCATGTAGTCAATATGATGTTTTAAACCCATGATAATTCTTAGGTAGATGCATTTTTACTATTTTTTTTTGCTAGTTTTAAATAAGATTTTCCTTACATTATTCCTTGTAATTGCCATTGAAAACCATTGCTTTTTAAATGCAAATATCCATATGGAATTCAAAGCAACTTACTGGATAGAACTCTTTCATTGACCTATTTAATTCTTCTGAGAAAACCATTGGTATAAAGAAATGATCATTCAGGTGCCTGTGAAACATCATTAAAGTATTACCACACTAGAGAAAGCTTCCATTTCCCTTACAAAGAAAATGATTTTGTTATTCCAGGGTCCACTTTTGGTTTCTTCTACCTCATGATTCGTGACATATCCTCAAAGGACCTTAGTGACAGTCCTTGAACCTCTAAATTATAGGTTGGCCACTCTTTTTCTTGAGAAAGGGCAGTAGCAAAAGCCTTTACTAAGTTAGCTTGATTGATGAAAATTTGGAAAATCACTGGTGTAACATTAATCACTTCAAAAATAAAGCCAGATAGTCAAGACTGTGCTATTATTCCCATGGCATTTAGCATAGTATGTACATGGCTAAAAGTGTCATTCATTTGTTCTGTTCATCTAAAGATGTTTACTGAGCATCTACTATATCCCAGGTGGTGGACTGTGTCCTGCACATTAAAGACAATTAAGACATAACATTGCTTTCCAGGATCTCACAATCTAAAGTAATAGTAGCTCTACTGTTTTTGTTAATGATAGATAACATATTCAAATCAATTCCAAGAATAGAGAGAGATGCAGATTAGGATATGGCCAGTTATTGCTCATCTACTGCAACAGGATGGTGTTGTATAGGAGGAACAGAAATCTGAAATTAGACCCAATAATTGGAGTGGAGCAGGTGTTTGGGGTACAAAAAGAGTTGCAGGTGCCGGGAAGAAATCCAGCCTATGAGGCAAAAATGATATCTGGAATCTCTGGCAACAAGTAGGCAAACGGTTGTTTCTGGAGAGTCTAACACAGTGATCAGTGAGAACGTTCAGTGAGAGATAATTCAAGATCAATAATCTTGCAAGTCCAGGCAGGCAGGCAATTAGCATCCAAGAATTTGCCAGCAAATCTTGAAGTGAGCAAGGCATGGCTTCAGAGCTGTATTGTAGGGGAAAGTTTAATCTTGGTCAGGTGGAAAGGAAAAACAATGGAAGGAGTGTGGCATATTTCTAGTTCTAAGAATATTTTTAACATGATACTGAGTCATTATACAACAAGGCAGAAAACTGGTTAGGCAAACTGGGGCATACATACCTCTAGGGGGAGCCTGTGGCTCTTTTCTATTCTTACACTCTCCACATGGCCCCAAACTCCCTGCTCCTGAACTGTTGCTTTTCCCTTAAAGAAATAGAAAAAGTTTAAGCTTAGGCCCTCATTGGAGCATTGTACTTTCAAAAGAATTGAAAACAGAGCACAGATGGGCATGGATTCTCTTGTTTATTCCTTCCAGAATTAATTAAGCATGAGTTGTTCAAAGTATCTGTGGCCATTTATTTTTTTCTCTGTTAAGATGCTTTTCATTTCCCGTATGCCTGGAAGTAACTCTGTTTTGGAAACTGCACTCCCAGTTCCTCTTTCCAACAGCTGCCCCATCAGCCATGGAGAGGTACAGTGGAGAATGCTTCCTATGTCTCCCGTGCTCCCTTACATCTATATCTGGAGTATATGGACTCTGGATTGGCATTTCTCTCTTTGGAGGGACACAGGGTCAGACAATGGTCGGGAAACAGCTTTTTTTCAAGTTTTGGTTCAACGTACTTTAGGTCATCTCAGCTTAGGAGAACAAGCTCACTCACAGGGTCCAGTCTAATTCTCTGTGTTCTTCATTAAATTCTGCCCTAGAGCCTTTGCACTTACTGTTCTCTCTGTCTGTGACACTCCTACCAATGAGATATATGCATGGCTCACACCTATACTTCCTTCATCTCTCTGCTCAAATGTCACCTTTTCAGAGAGCCCATTCCTGGCTATGCTATATAAAACAACATTCACTCCAACTCCAGGTACTCCTATATTCCTTATACAATTTAATTTTCTTCATAATACATATCACCATTTGATGCATTAAAAGTGTCCTGATCAGAATATCTGATCTGAAAATCTGTTTCTCATTCATTAGAACAGAGCTTGGTATATAGCAGGTGTTCAGTAAGTACAGGTTGAATGAATGAAAAAGTTTATATATTAAAAAAGAATTAATAAATATTTACAACTGGGACTACTCTCATGGGCCTCAGTCCTGTAAGCCATAGAGGGTAGAAGTTAAAATGATGGGCCCTGGAGGCTGACCATCTGGGCTTGATTTTCAGCTCTACCATTTACCCATTGTTTGATCCAGTTACTTACTTTCTCTGTATCTGAGTTTCTTATTTATAAAATAAATCTTTATTTTATTATAAGGGTAATATTAATAGTACTTCATAAGTGTTGAGGAGTAAATTATAATGCAAATGACATATGCAAAGCACTTAGAATAGTACCTCATATGTAGAAGTGCCCAATAATTCTTAAATGTTATTATTACAATATCTACCTACCTACTTGATCTACTGGGTTGTCAAAAACAGGCTTCTCATACTTGATATGTCCAAACCAGAACTCTTGATTTCCTGCCCTGTACATGTCTCCCCTCCAGTCTTCACCATCTCAGTAAATGACACACTTCCCATTGCTCATAAAATTTGATGAATTTTCTTTGATTTCTCCTTTCCTGACCCACCATATCCAATCCACCAAAAATTTTATGAAGATTCTACATTCAAAATATATCTATATCTGCAATTCCGTTACTATCACCCGAATCCAAGATGCCGTGCTCTCCCCCTTTAACTAAACCAGTACTCTAACCTTGTTTCTTTTTTCCCCTCCTTCTCCTTCTTTCTAATCCATTATCATTTAGAAGGCACAGTAATTTTTTGAAAAGACTTCCCTGTTTCTGTCTTTCAGTGACTTCTCATTGTTTGTAGAAAAATTACAAGTCTTTATAGTAGCTGACAAGGTCCTGCCTGATCTCAAACCTGTCTCATTCTCCAACATCATTTTGTCCCACTTTCCCCTTGACCTACAATGCTTTAGCCAGACTGGCTGCCTATTTTCTTCCTTGAAACTATTTTCTACCTTTTATTGACTCAGAGCTTCTGCACTGTTTATTCCTTTCATCTGGAATGCAGTTCCTTGAGTTCTTAAATAGATGTTTCTTTTCATTCATTCTGTAGGTCTTAGAGCAAATGTTACTTGTGCAGAACAACCTCACTATATTCTTGTTAAAATTTGAAAATTAAATGTATACAATTATATATAATATTTTAACTTGAGTATTTTACCTTAGTGAAAATAGCTATTCTTATCAGTTACTTTCAAGCTTTATTTGTTTTCTCTAGACAACCTTTTCTGTCAATAAGCTACTGAACCCTATTATGTAAAAATGATAAAATTGGGACTGCTTTGGTTATAGTGGGATGGAGTGAGGAGTGAGGAACCAGATTCCCACCTGCTCATCCTTTTTGTATTCCCTAGAGTAGTAATGACTTTTAGGACCCCAATTTGAAAACCAGCAGTCTGCACAATCTATGCATAACTCTTGAGGTATGGTTAAGTGATTTTTAAATAGAAAGGTCATTTTTAAATGACTACATAAGACGTAAATATCTGGTCAATGTAATGAAGTCTCTAGAATAAGAGTTTCTTACTACATTTTCTTATAATTTTATTCTCATGCATTTGTTCTTACACTAGTTTTTTTTTCTTGTTTATATATGTATCTTTGGATTTTTAGCACTAGCACCTAGCCTTGAACACATAAGATACTCAGCAAATTATTGACTAATTGCAATGGATAGATAAAAACAGACAAAAGTGAATTGTATAACTTTGGCTTTATGCATTTTTGTGACCTTTACAAAAGCTTCATGTCATAACCTTATTTCACATTTTATGCCAGTAATCTGTTCAAGTGTGTTTTACTTATGAGATGCCTACTGAGTACCCAGAAGAGCTAGTGTCATGAATTTTTTGCTTGCTTATTTGCATGTTTGTTTATCTAATTACAAAAACCCTTGAAAGTAGATATTATCCTCATTTTTATATATGAAGAAAGTGGGGTTCATAGCGACTAATTAATTAGCATCTTGCTAAATGGAAAGGATAGGATTAAAAACATGGTCTTTTTGACCTCAAAGTCTATTGTTTTTATACTTTGAAAAATCCAAAATATAATTCCCTGATTAGTACAGAAGAATCCTAAAAGAACCATGTTAGTCTTGGAAGTCAGAATTTGAAGGCATTTAAAAGGGCACAGCTAATGTTAAGGAGCTAGTCTGATGATACCTGGCTTCTTTAAAAGACTATCTCTTTATATTAGAATTTTAAATTATGGATTATATATCATTAATAAAGTGACATTAAATTTTATTTTATTTAATTAAGGCTTTGTTAGACTTGAAAGAGAGCTCTCCTCCAGTACCCTCATTCCACAAATGTCATTAGCATTAAAAAATACACTCATTTTAAAGAATGAAATCTGGCCATGTGTAGCAACATGGATGAACCTTGAGGATGTATGCTGAGCGAAATAAGTCAGGCAGAGAAGGACAAATACCATGTTTGCACGTATAGGAGGATTAGGAGGAACTTAACAGAGGACCATGGGGGAGAAGAAGGGGGGAAATAGTGGGGGAGAGGGAGAGAGGCAAACCATGAGAGACTCTTGATTGCTGAGAACAAACTGAGGACTGATGGGTGTGGGGGGGAGGGGGGAGATGAGGATGGAGGAGGGCACTTGTAGGGATGAGCACTGGGTGTTATATGGAAACCAACTTGACAATAAACTATTTGTAAAAACAAAACAAAACAAAACAAGATAAATAAAACATTAAAAAAATACACTCATTTTATAATTCAAGAGGCCTAGGCCCTCTGAAGTTGTGTATTATCTAATTTTGCACCCCTGGTTAATGATAGAGTTGAGAGAAATACTACTTAGCCATAACCAGAGTGAGGTGCATTGTGGCAGATCTGTGAAAAGCAAAGGGTCTACTCTAATTTCTAGTGTCATAACAGCATCCATTCTCCTAATGAATAGTAAATGTGAAATAAGAAATACAAATACATATTTTTGTCAGTCAGTAATTCAACAGATATTTAATTACTGGGAAAATGTTAAAATGCTGACGGTTCAAAATGGAAATATAATGCAGAAAACTAGCCTGACAAAATATAACATTATCAATTTAAACAGAGGTATATAGACTCACTAAACTTTTTCTATAAATCATTTAAAACCATGCTTCAAACATTGCAATAATATTTACTAAAATAATATTGGGGGAAGGAAGCAGAGAACAATAATACAATGTAATAATTCAGATAATTGAAGGTCCCTGAAAGAAAACAAGGGAACCATTTTTAGTTTTTCTAAAGTTTATTTATTTATTTTGAGAGAGAGAGAGAGCGAGAAAGCAAGCGAGCAGGTGTGGGACAGAGAGAGAGGGAGAGAAAGATCCCAAACAGACTCTGCACTGTCAGTCCAGAGCCTGATGTGGAGCATGAACTCATAAACTGTAAAATCATGACCTGAGCTGAAATCAAGAGTCAGAATCTTAATTGAGCATCCAGGAACCCTATTTTAAATTCATTCTGTCATTCTTTCAACAGATATAATTGAGTACCATCTCTATTTCTATATCTATATACCTCTGTATCTCTGTATCTGTATGAAAGGTTTACTTTTTAAGGAAATTAAACTGTTCTTCATTATAATTAATGCCAATATAGCATTATTACCTATTTTGACAGTCATGGCACCATTATACCCTCTTGTTATGAACGCTGGAGGTAGATACTAAACGTTAACCTATTTCCTTTTAGTAAGTGAGAAAATAAAGGAAATATATAGTCAGTTATAAAGTAAATAATCCATAATTCACAATGATATTAACAATAAAATTGTTAAGATAAATAAAAACTATAAAGAAGAATAAAGGAGAAGAAGTTGATTCTAAGTGGAGACTTGATGGATTCATAGTGAGGATGAACTTGGGGAAGGTGAAAGGCAAGGGAATATTGACTAGTTTTGAGGTTTCAAGACTAGATGTCTGGGGTAAATGTGACCATAAAATGGGAGCCTGGGGAAAAGTGCAGGTTTTGGAAGGAAGGTGATGGGATCAGTGTAGACGTGTTGATTCTGTGTAAAAGCGTATATCTAAATGGAAGTGTTTGGTTAGAAGTATGGAATATACTAGGACAGAAGTTCGAGATTCAAAAATTACATACACAGAAATGACAAAGAAAGTGCCTGGGGATGAATTTTAAGGAAAATCTTAATTTGGAGGATGAAGTAGAAAGATGACCATAAATATAGGTAAAGGAGACATTTTAAATAGAACTTTAAAGGTGAAAGTATAAAACAGGCTTAGAGTGAGAACCAATCCGGAGAGTTTGGGATCACATAGGCTAAAGGAGGGGGGCATTCACAGAGGAATTGGTAAAATCTGAAGCAAAAAAGTGAACTAGTACTTCACAAATGTAATAATTAAGATGGGAAGTTATCACATCATATTTGGCACCAGGCAGACTTGCCCCAACATTTATTAGCTAAATGACTTTAATCTTACTCAGCTGTTTTTACTTACCTGTAAAATGGTGGCAATATATACTTTTTAGGATTGTTGACATTATAGGTAACATAATGTATCTGCATATAATTGGCATGTAATAAAACATAACTGAAATATTTTTGACCTATAGAAAAGCTTCAGATTCTTAAGACAACCTAAAATATAAGGATAAAGTGGGTTTTTTTTTCCCAATAACAATTTAGCAGAAGAAACATACCTGATAATTTGAAGAGAAATAATAGTAATTCCAGAGGGAGAACACTGTTGTAGACACTTATTTCTTCCTCCTTCTTGACAGAACTACATTCTCCTTGGATGTGCTCCATGAAGCTCATGCTCCCGAGGGAAAGTTGATTGAACCCCCAACCACACTTGGGTCTTATTTGTCTAAGTCAGAGACTCCCAAATTTCTTGGTTCCCAGGGGCCCTTAGTATCTAAGTAATTTTATCATAATGTCTCTATGCAGAAAAAGTATCTAAAAAATATCTCTATGCAGAAGCAAAACTTCTCCAACCTGGAATCAGATTATATATTACCACCTTCATTACCTCAACCATACTGATTTTCATGCTGTATTTTTTTTTTTTAGTAACAGTAACTGCTAAGAACTCAGCTTCTCAAAGAAGAAAAGAATCATTGAAAAGAATGTAATGGGATGTAATGTTGAAATCATGAATTACCTTGAGCTAACAGTTTTTGTGGTGTCCTGCAGATGTTGAGTATTCCTGTATTGCTATAAAAAATATAAAATATATTGCAGTACCCTTTTGGGTTTACTCAAGCGTGCTCTTTTCACACAGTTTTGGAAAACTCATGTCTATGTGTAATTCTGTACTTTTTGCCAAGGATTGGTTCAGGAGTAGGTATGTGGTCTAATTTTAGCAACTAAGGTTGGAAAAATGACCTTTTTAAAAAATGTAGATGTAAATTATTATTCATGTATGGTGAGGCCAACAGATTGTTGAAAAGATAGTTTATTTCACAGATACCAAGAGGAGGGGCACACACTGCCATGGGAGACCACCCGGGGACAGCATCAGGTTTGGTCAGGCAGAGGGAATGAGGGGGGAAATGTGACAAGATCCTTTATTGTGATTCCCATATGAAGGAACACACAAGGCAGTGTAAGCAGGTTTAGATTTGGTAGTTTGAATAATTTTAGTGGGTGGTGGGGCATTAGGGACTATCCCTAGTTATGCTGTGCCAGCCCTGGAGTGATTAGGGCAGGGGAATAATGGCTCTGAGGGTTAGAGCTCAATAAAAGAGGTGATTAAGGGTAGGGTTAGGATTGGTTGGCTTGTACGTAAAAAGGACTTGTAGGCCAGTCTTCTGCTATCCTCAGGAATTAGCTAGCACCCTCCAAGGTCAGCATTGTGTCAGATGGCAAAGCATCAAAAACACATTATTAATAGAATGACGAGGCATCTGAGTACTTTTTCCTGGTGCTTCTGGTACAGTTGTAGAAGTGTTTCCCTTTGTCTTTGGAGATGTGAGAATTACAACTAGTTCTACAGTCTTGGTACCATCCTGAGGATGAAGCTGGGTCAGGAAGGTGGATGGACAAAAGAGCATTGCAACACAACAGGTTGGGGTAATTTGTGCTTAGTTTACCCTGACCCTTGTCAGTCTTTAGACGTTTACTTAGGTGAACTAATACATTTTCTTACTGTTTAAGTCAGTTTATTGTTGCTGTTTGTTATTGTCATTGTTTTTAGATTTCCTGTCACTCTTAACCTGTGCTGTTCTCACATTTACAAAACCACTATGTGAAAACCCACAGGATTTCTTTGGAAGGGATTAATTTTCCATAGGAAAGGAGAAATTTTCCAAGTCTGCTTTGATGATATTAAGATGTGTTACAGAGGTTTGCTGAATGTTTGCCTTCATAGAATAAAGGGAGAATGCAAGGCTTTTTAGTTGCATTTGCATTCAATAGATGACTGAGTTTGCTGACCAAAGTATAATTCCTTATTTCCAAAAATCATTCTGAAATTTCTAAACACTGCTGGGTAGGAGAAAGTTATGTAGTATTTCTATAATAATTTCCCATTTTCAATATTTCATACAAGGATAATGGAAATTCACATGGAGACTAAAAATAACTTACAGGTTTTAGTATAGGAAAACTATTATTTTCTTGTGAAGAGGTGGCTACCAAAGGATAATGTGAATCAAACCCATTTCTTCAGTTTATACTACGTATATATGTGTATGAAATATATTTATATTCATATATATATGAAATAATAGTATCCGTCTAACCCAAGATTAAACAGTTATGCAAAGTAACTTACCTAGAAGTGTGTATGTGTGTGAATTTGTATGTGTATATACACATAAACACTTTATTTTTTGTTGAAGTAGAGTTGATACACAATGTTGCATTAGTTTCAGGTATACAACATAGTGATTTGACAAGTCTATATGTTATCCTATGCTCACCACAAGTGTAATTACCATGTGTCACTATGCAGTGATTACAATACCATTGACTATATTCCTTATGCTGTACTTTTATCCCAGGTGACTCATTCATTCCATAACTAGAAGCTTGTATCACCCACTCCCCTTTATCCATTCGCCCATCCACCACTCTCCTCCCCTCTGGCAACTATCATTTTATTCTCTGTATTCATAGTTTTTTTTTTTCTGCTTTTTGTTTATTCCTTTGTTTTTTAGATTCCATGTATATGTAAAATCATATGGTATTTGTCTTTTTCTGGCTTACTTCACTTAGCAGAATACCCTTTAGGTCCATCCATGTTACCACAATATATATACCATGTCTTCTCTCTTCATTCTTCTATCAATGGACACTTGGGTTGCTCCTGTATCTTAGCTACTGTAAATAAACCTAGGGGTGTGTATATATTTTCAAATTAGTGTTTTCTTTTTCTTTGGATAAATATCCAGTAGTGGAACAGTTGGACTATATAATATTTCGATTTTTAATATAAAAACTTATTTTTTAAATTAACGCGTATACATTGTTTTATTAAAATCAAGTAATACTAAAAGTTATTATTTTTAAAACAATTTTTTAATGTTTATTTTTTTTATTTTATTTTTTTTTTTTATTTCTAGGAGAGATAGAAAGAGAGTGTGAGCAGGGGAGGGTCAGAGAGAGAGGGAGTCACAGACTGAAACAGGCTCCAGGCTCTGAGCTGGCAGTCAGCACAGAGCCCGACGCGGGGCTTGAACCCATGAACCGCGAGATCATGACCTAAGCGAGAGTCGGACGCTTAACCGACTAAGCCACCCAGGTGCCCCCAATTTTTAATGTTTTATTTATTTTTGAGAGAGAGAGAGAGAGAGACAGTGTGAGCAGGGGAAGGTCAGAGAGAGACGGAGACACAGAATCTAAAGACAGGCTCCAGGCTCTGAGCTGGCTGTCAGCACAGAGCTAAATGCGGGACTCAAACCCATGAACCGCGAGATCGTGACCTGAGCCTAAGTCGAATGCTTAACTGACTGAGCCACCCAGGCGCCCCTACCAAAAGTTATTATAATGAAAAATGGTATATGCCTTTACTTGCATCCAGTTTCAGTTTTCAGGGTTAATAGCTTCTAGCTCTTTCTTCCTGTGATTTACATCATTTTCTATATAATGTTTTTACTGTTTTGTTGTTTGATGATTCATTTTAGTTGTTATGCAGTGACAACTTTTTATTATTTGTGTTTTAAACTTCCTTGGTCTTCCACCTCCCTTTCCCCATCCTCCTAATGTAGTTCTTTCATTTGAGTGAAATCAGTAATCTGTGTTTATGTCATTATGACAATGTTGAGTCAAGAACTATAGTGAAGTTGCACTAATAATTGCGTTATTTTTATTCGCCTAATTTAAAAATATGTGTTATTTTTCCAAATACTTTGTTGTATCATTTTTTTGTATCATCTGTTCATCAAATCTGTATTTTTCCTGTGAACCTGACCTTAGAGATTTTCTTCCTCCTGCTTGACTCTGGACTTGTTTCTCTCCGGGCCTGTTGTGCTACACTGCTGTCAAGCTGTAGGTCTTCTTTCCCATTCTCCCATCATTTCCTGAATCCTGTGTCTTCTACTTTCTAGGTTTGCTCTCCTGGTTTGCTAAAGCACATTCTCCAAGATGGGTTGCAAGGTAGTTCTACCATATTAAAGATATCTTTTATTCTGTTTTTGGGTTGGGTTTAGTTTAAAAAATATTCTTCTAGAATTTTGAAGTCATTCTCCATTTTCTTTTCACATCCAGTGTTGTAGAGAAATCTCATACCATTCTGGTTCTCTGATATTTCCCTTCTCTCCAAGTCTTAGTTGTCCTTAAATTTTTATTAATTATTTTTTATTTTATCCAAGTGTTCTCTTGATCATATCCTGCTATTTTATCTAAGCCACTGTTGACTTGCTGTAGCCATCTAACTGATCTCTCCATCTGCCACTAATTGTTTTCAATATGGTAGTCAGACCTATTCTTTTAAAACTCAAGTTTTACCATGTTATTTTTCTGTATAAACCCCCCTTGGTTTTTCGTCTCAGAGTAGAAGAACTCATGTGATCTCGCCCTCATTTCTTTTCTTTTTTTTTCCCACTCTAGTTCTTGCTCTCTCCTTTCCTGCATACTGTTCTTTTTTCTGTTGTTACCTTTCAGTTGACTACCATGTGTAAAATTTGTTCAGCTCTTGTATGTTCATTTGTCCTTTTCTGTCTTTACTTCTCTCCATAGCACTTACCACCATCTCATATATATCTTACATATTTATTTTCACCCTACTAGAATATAAATTCTGTATTTTCAGGGATTTTAGTCTATTATTTCTTCCATGTTTTATTCTAGAGGAATAAAACACCTAGAGGAGTGCTGGCTTATTGTAGAACTGCAGTAAATATTTTTGATTTAACAATGAAATTAAAAATAGTAACTAAGAAATAAAGGTAGAGCAGGAAATACAAACACAAGCACAACTGATGAGGAACACTAATGCAACTGAGTACAAAACTGGGAAAATAGAATAAATGGGTTGTATAGTTTTCATTGTGGTGTGGTAACAAGCATACATTTTATCACAAGAAACAATCTTTTCTGGACATTCTGAGAAAAATTTATCATGAGAAAATTTATATAAGGGCATGGAATAAATTTAATAATTATAACAAAAATTTTCCCTATGTTAATATCATTATTAAATATGTCTTACCCAATTAAAAATATTTCTTTAGGAGGGCACTTGACTTGTTGGGATGAGCACTGGGTATTATATGTAAGGGATGAGTCACTGGGTTCTCCTCCTGAAACCAATAGTATACTGTATATTAACTAACTTGAATTTAAATAAGTAAATTAAAAAAACCCAGTTCTTTAGGAAGTCAGAGTCTCATTGCTCTGGATAGGTAGTTTAATATAAAGATGAAGTCTGAAGAATCTTTTTTTTAAAATTTTTAAAATGTTTTATTCATTTCTGAGAGAGACAGACAGCGTGAGCAGATGAGGGTCAGAGAGAGAGAGAGAGAGAGAGAGAGACAGAATCCGAAGACAGGCTTCAGGCTCTGAGTTAGCTGTCAGCATAGAGCCCGATGTGGGGCTCGAACCCACGAACTGTGAGATCATGACCTGAGCTGAAGTCGGACACTTAACCGACTGAGCCACCCAGGCGCCCCGAAGTGTGAAGAATTTTGAAGAATAAATATTTGTCTACTTTTCAGGGTGTTTTTCTCAAATACTAGTTGTCTCAGCCAATCTTTAGAAAATAGATAGCAGGTTAATTATGACTCAGGTCTCTAGCAAGAACTGAAATTCAGGTGATCTCTGTTTGTAATTGAAAGGAAATTCATGTCCTCTAGATATTTGTATGAGTGACCAGGACATGTTGTGGAAGAAAAGCCTTTTTTGTATTTTGCTTCTGTAGAGGGCCAGCATACCTGTGTGGGAATAGCCATCTGTGAGCAGGGCCAGGGAACTTGTTTCTTTCAAAGAAAGCAATTTTTCATCTGAAAAAGAACCCGTACTGAAACTCACTTGAAGTCTCAATGTTCCGCCCACAACAGGCAGGTCAGAAGCAGAAATTTGGGAGCCATACGTATATAGATAGGAATTGATTATATGAAGACACATAAGACTATGAGGAAGAAATTTTTGAAGTAGAAAGATGGCTACCATGAGATTGTTGCAGAATAGATTTAAGATGTGATAGGAAAAATACGGGGCATTTAGTTGCTTTTTGGTTACTTGACTTCTGAAACTCCTTCCTGTGCTCAGTAATCTAGTCTTTTATGGGGCAGTCTCTGGGACCATTGGTGAGATGGTGTTAGAGCAGTAGCTACATGCAGGCCACAGAAGCAGCAATAACCCTTATTTTGTGAACAGTTTCTAGAAAGCTAAGTTGTTAGTGGTGGCATTGCAGCTTCTCTTGTCACTACTCAGGGCTAATGACAGAGGTGTCTTCATATGAGTAGCTTTCTAGCAGGGAGAAGAAGTCAGTATTAGTAGTGAACTTTATCTGTCTACGGTCTTTTTCTTGTAACTTCTTTTAAGGACATTTATTTTAATAACTGGAAAGAGACAATGCCAGTGGAAAGAAATTCATGCTCCTGTAGCTTTTCTTCACAGGCTGAGTCTTTGTGAAGTTTCATGCAAATAATTCAGAAATAACATTTATCTGCTGTAGTCACTAAAATCTACATATTATACTCCTGAAAAGGGTTGCAAATTGTGAACTTTCACAATATTGTACTCTGTAATCATATTCTGTTTTATGTATGCCTTGCTATACCTTATTTACTTGGCAATAATGATGCTGTTATCCACTGAAGAGAAAAATAAATGTTGAAAATCCTGATCAGGCACAAAGTATGCTATTCCCATAGGTCTCTAATAAAACTGATTTAGCTTTCAGCTTTATGTAGATAAAAGCTGACATTGACCTTACTATTCAGTGCTTGGTGTATATTTAAAAGCCTGTTTTATTGTGAATTCTGTATTCTTTATTGAATAACACTAATTTTCATATCTAATTTATGGCCTGCCAAAAGCTGTCTACCAGGTTAAAGTGAGATAATTACCACAAGTGATGTGAACTTCAGAATTCTAGTTCATTAGAAAATCCGATTTCTCTTTTTATTCATATATTACTATTAACTTTTGTCTCATATGTAGATTTTTTAGAGATACTTACAATGAGATTTGGCCTACTTTAGCCTACCCATTGTTTGTTATTGTTCTTAAAATTTATCTTTATAATATGCAGTGACCATGAAAATAAAATCATTTGTCCATGTTACAACTCCATAGAGATTAGATGGATGATTTTTCCTAGGATTGGTCACAATCACAGCAGATTAATTTTAGTATATTGGAAAGAAAATAATATCAACACATTGAGTACTAAAACTTTGATATACTTACTTAGAAAATTGTATTGAGGGTAAGACATTTAAATTATATATCATTCAGATCTAAACTATTTTTAAAAGATGGTTTGACATATAGAAGGTACATTTCGTCTTCAGATTTTGCTTTTCTTACATGTGTTTATGCCATTATTATTCTATTCATTTAATTCTTAGTTCTTTCCAAATTTTCAGAGAAATTATTTTTGCATATCACCTTTCATTTAACCACATATGGTAACATACTTAGTTTTGGATACTACATTTTTCATATAATGTTATGCTGGAATGTTTTCTATGCCTTTTTAAAAAAGATAAAAAAATATGACTTTTAATACTTGAATAATAACTATTGCCTTATTGTTATGTTGTTTCTAATTTTTTGTATTATAAGTAACATTTAAAAGACATTTAAACCTTTAAATTTATGTCTGAAATCAGTCATAGGTTTTCTATATGATGGCCTCATTCTTAGTATTTTTTGAATAGTTTCTCATTATAGTTTTGCTTAAATTAATGGCTGTTTAATGGAGAGTATTAGAGTATTTTCAATTATAAGTTTTAATTTTTCTCCATTGGATATTAAAAAAAAGTTTCTAAGCTTTAGTGAATTATAGTCAAACTGCTTACTTTCTGCTTTTTGGAATTGTTTGGAAGGGGGTTTCTTTAAAGTTTTCAGAGTCACAATGAAATGAGATCTGTGAGGTTTCCTGAGAGTGAGATGAAGAATTTGATTAAATTTTTAAGTTCCATCTGAAACTCTCTCCTCCTCCCCTCATTATAGGTCCAGTTGATACTGTAGAGATTATATGCAGTTTATCATCTTTAATTTATATATTTTTCATTATGTTCATTTTATTTTAAGATTTTTTTTCAGTTCCTCTTGAAGGAAATGTTTGGATTGTCAGAGGATTTTTTATTTTAGCAATTCAGAAATTTGTCAGTAGTATTTGTATTATATTGTATTGTATTGTGTTTTAGAGAGAGAGAGAGCGTAAGTGGGGGAGAGGTCAGAGGGACAAAGGGAGAGAGACAGAAAATCTCAAGTGGGCTCCACACTCAGAGCAGAGCCTGATACAAGGCTCGATCTCATGGTTCTCAGATCATGACCTGGGCCGAAATCCTCAACTGACTGAGCCACCCAGGTGCCCCCACCAGGAGTATTTGTATATAGAATACCTTTGATTTTATTTATATCTACTTGCATATATTCATTTTTTACAATTCAGCAAAGTTTCATCAATTATATTTTTGATATTGCTTCTGTTTTAATTGTTTTGCTTATTTTAAGAAATAGCTGTAATTATTATGTTGGATGTACTTTTTTTTAGTTCCTAGTATTTGCATCAGTGTGGTGCTTTTCTTTTTCCTCTGTATTTTTGACGAAATTTATCACATATACCTGTACGTTTTGGTTCCAGTTTTTGGAGTGTCTGTTCTTCCATTTATTTCTCCCAACAGAAATATTGAACTTGTATTTTAAGTTTTCTTTTAATTCTCCCTTTTATTTTATTTAGTTCTTTTTCAATTTCATCTAGTTTAGTGCCTTTCAGGACTTTTGCTTCCTCGTTACAGTGCTTCTTCTTGTGTTATAGTGAGGGTGCCAGACAGCTTTCAAAGATTAATTTCTTTTCTAATTGTATGCTTAGAATCCCTTGACAGCACTCTCTCCTACCTGTCTTTCCACACTTATGATGAGTTTTCTGATATTTTCTGAGGCAATTGATAAATTTTCACCTTGTACATTTTCTATACCATGTGAATATTTGTATGTACAAAATTTTTTACATTTGTTTATTTATATGTATTTCTAAGTATATAGAGAAAACCTTGAAGACAGGGGATATGTTGTTAATATTTATATATATTTTACATTCTGACAGTGCTTAGTACACAATAAGGATGTATTTGAGGGTTTCAGAGAGACATCCTGAAATGTGGAATATTTTTTTTATTTATCAACAAATATTTATTAAGTGCCTAGTAGGATGAACAAGGGATAGAGTTTACATTCTAGTGGAGATAGGCAGACATAGGTATGAAGAAATAAGTAGTTGCATAAATAAGTACTTGTAATTGGTTAAGAAGGAGAAGTAACAAAGTACAAGCAGAGAAGAGGGTGACTGAACTCAGATATGGAGTTCAGACAGGTATCCCAGGGGATAGAATGTTTAAAATGAGATGTTAACAACAGAGAATGGTGGAGGAGATGGGAAAGGGAATTTGTATCCTGTGTCCATTATTTCCCCATCCCCGAACCTCATTATTCTATTCTGTTACTATGAGTTGAAATTTTTTTTTAAGATTCCACATGTAAGTGAGATCAGATAGTATTTGTCTTTCTCTATCTGACTTACTTCACTTAGCATAATTCCCTCAAGATCCATCAAAGTTGTCACAAATATCAAGATTTTTTTATGTTTAAATATTACATTATAAAAATACGTATATGTGGTTATACAGCTATATATTTTATATACACCAGTATATGTATATATAGCATTTTATTCATTGATGTATCAATGGACATTTAGGTTGTTTGCACATCTTTGTTACTATTAATAATGCTGCAATGAATGTGGGAGTGTAGATATCTCTTTGTGATAGTGATTTTATATCCCTTAAATATATATCCAGAAGTGGGATTTCTGGATCATATGATAGTTCTATTTTTAATTTTTTGAGACCCCACCATATTGTTTTACATAATAGCTATACCAGTTTACATTCCTACCAACAGTACACAAGAATTCCTTTTTCTCCTCACCCTCACCAACACTTGTCTTTTTGACAAATAGCCATCCTAACAGTTGTGAGGTGATTTCTCATTGTGGTTTTATTTTGAAGTTTTTTTGATGATTATTAACGTTGAGCACCTTATTAAAAGCCTGTTGACCATTTGTATGTCTTCTTTGGGAAAATGTCTACTAGGTTCTTTGTACATTAAAAAATTAGATTATTTGAGTTATATGAGTTCTATGTATAGAATATAGATTAAAAAATCATATATTGAGTTATATGAGTTCTACATATAGTTTTATTAACCTCTTATCAGATATATGTTTTGCCAAGATTTTCCTCCATTCTCTATGTTCCCTTTTCAATTTGTTTTTTCCTTTGCTGTGTAGAAGCTTTTAAGTTGGATGTAGCCCCATGTGTTCTTTATGTCTTTTTGCCTGTATTTTTTGGTGTCATAGCTAATAAATCATTGCAAATACCAATGTCAAAGATCGTTTCCCCAGTGCTTTACATTAAGGTCTTACATTAAGTCTAATCCATTTTGAGTTTTTATGTATGGTATGAGGTAAGGATTCAGTTACATCCTTTTTGCATGTGGATATCCAGTTTTCCTACCACTATTTATTGAAGAGATTATCCTTTTCCCATAATGTATTTTTGACACCTCTGTCAAAAATGAACTGTATAATGTGTAACTTTATTTCTGGGCTCTCAATTCTGTCCTTGATCTATATATATCTGTTTTTGTGCTGGTAACATAGCTTTGTAGTATAGTTTGAAACTGGGAAGTGTGATGCCCCAGCTTTATTCTTCTTTGTCAAGATTGCTTTGGCTATTTGAAGTCTTCTGTTGCTCCAAATGCATTTTAGGTTTATTTTTCCTATATTTGTTGATTTCAAATATTTCCTATATTTGAAAAAAATACCAGTGGAACTTTGATAGGGATTTTGCACTATATGTGTATATCACTTTGGATAGTATGGACATTTTAACAATATTAATTCTTCCAATGCATGACCATAGGATGTCTTTCAATTATTGGTGTCCTCTTCAACCGCTTTAATCAATGTTATATGATAAGGCATTATAAAGATATTTCACCTCCTTGGTTTAATTTATTCTTAAGTATTTTATTGTTTTTGATGCTATTATAAATGGGATTGTTTTCTTTCTTGAATAGTTTATTGTTTGCATACAAAAATACAACTGATTATATTGATTATGTATTATGCAAGTTTACTGAATTCATTTACTAGTTTTTACAGTTTTTGGTAGAGTCTTTAGGGAGGTATATGTGTGTATTTATTTTTTAAAGTGTATGTATGTATGTATGTATGTATTTATTTAGAGAGCATGAGTTGGGGGAGAGAGAGAGGGAGAGAGAGAGAGAGAGAGAGGGAGAGAGAGGAATTCCAAGCAGGCCCCTGGCTGCAGGGCTGATGCAGGGCTTGATCTCATGAACCCAAGATCATGACCTGAGCCAAAATCAAGAGTCAGACACTTAACCAAGTGAGCCACGCAGGTGTCCCTGTGTGTATATGTATTTAAATAAATTTATATATGTCTATAATAAACTTAAGTTATTTTTTTTTGTGTGTGTGTGCTTATTTAATCTTTGCACAGAGACAGTTTTACCTCCTCCTTTTTGATTTGAGTGCCCTTTATTTCTTCCCTAATTGCCCTGGCTAGACTTCTAGTACCAGGCTTAAGAGAAATAGAAAGAGTGGGTACCCTTCTTGTTCCTGATGTTGGTGGAAAAGCTTTCAGCTTTTTAGCATTGAGTATTAATGTTAGCTGTAGGGTTGTCATATATATGGACTTTATTTTGTTGAGATATATTCCTTGTATACTTAAATTGTTGGGAATTCTTTATCATAAAAAGTTGTTTGGTTTTGTCAAATGCTTTTTCTACATCTATTGAGATGATCATAAGATCATTATCTTTTGTTAATGTGGTATATCACATTGGTTGGTTGCATATGTTGAATCATCTTTGCATCCCAGGAATAAATCTCACATAATCATGGTGTATCATCTTTTAAATGTGCTGTTGAATCTGGTTTTCTGGTATTTTGTTGAGAATTTTAAAATCTGTGTTCATGAGGGATATTGGTTTGTATTTTTTTTTTTTTTTGCAGTGTTCCTTTGGCTTTGGTATCAGAGTAATTTTGGCCTGTGAAGTAAGTTTAGAAGTGTTCCCTCCTTTTTAGGTTTTTAGAAGAATTTGGGAAAGATTGGTATTTTTCTTTATTAAATGTTTGGTAAAATCACCAGTGAAGCCATCTGCTACTGGACTTTCATTTGTGGAGATGTTTTTCATTATTGATTTAATCTCCATATTCATTATTGACCTGTTTAGGTTTTCTGTTTCTTCCTGGTTCAGTCTTAATGGGTTGTGTATTTCTAGGAATTTATTAATTTCTTATATATGCCAATTTGTTGGCATATATTTATTTATAGCAGTCTCTCATGATCCTTTATATTTCTTTGGTGTTAGGAAATACAATGGAGTAATAATCATTGTGAGTATTTTATTATAATAAAGAAGGATTATATATTTACCCAAGAACTCCAGTGTAGTAGGTAGCTGAGGTAGAATTTGTATCTAGCTCCATATGATTGAAATGCCTGTTCTCTTTGCACTTGATTCATTGCCTCTCTTACTACTTATGACAAGGCTCTTCAAGATGTGCCTTGATGAGCAAGCACATTCTTCTTAGATATAAAGTGTTCTAGAAATAGTAATTTATTGTGGATCAGTGATAATGTAGCTTTATTAATTTTGTAAGCAGAAAGTGTTTTGCTAGGGGAAAAAAGGTGAATGGGCAAGTTGGTGATTTAAATTCCAAAATTGTTAATTAGAACAAAGTTCTCAGCTACCAGTGATATTTTTTTCTCTCCTCTTTAGACCTCTTTTGTTTGTCATCTGATTGTTTGGGAAAAGCTGGACCTGATGAACAGATAAGTAAACTCTGTTTGGGCAGCTATTGAACAGGGGTTTTTACCTAGATAAACCTGGTGACTTAATTACTCCAGTGTGACGATATTTTCCCCCAGTCTTTCCTGTCTTCATATCGTCATCATGTATATATTTGCACTTATAAAATATTTTATTTCTTTCCCTTTAAATATTTTTATTTTCCTCTGAATTTTTATTTGCTATTTAAGTATCCTCAAATGCATCTTCAAAATGAAATATTTTAATAAAACATTTGATTTCTTTTATATATGTATAGGTTATGTTTAATAGTAAGAAGAGTATCTAATAAATCCTATGACTCCAGTGAGGTACAGTAGAAAGATATGTAGGATTGTCTCTTTATTTTTAAATACTGTATTTGCATATATATACAGAGTAAAGTACCCTTTTCAAGCTCTCTTTTTCTATTTTAATTTTTTCTTGAGATATAATTAGCATGTAGTATTATATTAGTTTCATATGTATAGTATTATGATTCAACAGTTCTGTACATTATTCAGTGCTCATGATGATAAGTGTGCTCTTAATCCTCTTTATATATTTCCTCTACCTCCCCACCTACCTTCTCCCCTCCAGCAATTACCAGTTTGTTCTATGTATTTAAAAGTCTTTTTGTCTTTTTTTAAAATTTATTCATTTGTTTTGTTTTTTAAATTCCACATGAGGGTATTTCTCTTTCTCTGTCTGACTTATTTCATTTATTATTATACCCTTTAGGTCCATCCACATTGTTGCAAATGGCAAGATCTCATTCTTTTTTATGGACAAATAATATTCCACTGTATGTATGTGTATGTATAAATACATAACATATCTGTATCCATTCAGCTACTGTTGCCCACTTGGGTTGCTTTCATATCTTTGCTACTGTAGATAAAGCTGCAAAACATAAAAGTGCATATATCTTTTCAAATTAGTGTTGTTGTTTGTTTTGAGTAAATACCCACTAGCAGAATTATTGGATCATAGGGTAATTCTATTTTTAGTTTTTTGAGGAACTTCCATACTGTTTCCATAGTGACTGCTGCAATTTACATTCCTGTCAACAGTGCATAAGGGTTCATTTTTCCACATCCTTGCCATCACTTGTTTCATGTGTTTTTGATTTTAGCCATTCTGACAGGTTTGAAGTGATAATTTCGTGGTTTTGATTTGCGTTTCCCTGATAAGTGATGTTTTTAACCTGGAAACTGTATATATAATACTTACTATGGATTGGATATTTTGTCCTTCTCAAATTCATATGGTAAAGCCCTAAGCTCCATTGCTATGGTAGAAATGGGGCCTTTGGGAAATAATTAGACTAGGTTATGAATATGTGGCCTTTATGATAGGTAAAGTGCCCTTATAAGAAGAGATACCAGAAACTATTAAAAATAATAAATGAATTCAGTAAAGTTGCAGGATACAAAATTAATATACAGACATCTGTTTCTGTATACTAATAATGAAGTAGTAGAGGATGATAAATTAAGAACATAATTTTATTTACAGTTGCATCAAAAAGAATAAAATACCAAGGAATAAACTTAGGCAATGAGGTGAAAGACCTTTCCTCTGAAAACTATAAAGCACTAATGAAAGAATTGATGATGACACAGTAAATGGAAAGATATTCCATGTTTATGATGGTAGAATTAAACTTCTTATAATGTCCATACTATCCAAAGCAATCTACAGATTCAGTGCATTCTCTGCTAAAATACCAATAGCTTTTTTTTTTTCACAGAACTAAAACAAATAATTCTAAAATTTGCATGAAACCACAAAAGAGCCTCAATAGCCAAAACAATTTTGAGAAAGAGGAACAAAACTGAAACTATTGTAATCTCAGATTTCATGATATACTACAAAGCTATAGTAATCAAAGCAGTATGGTACTGGCAGAAAAAAAGAGACATTGATCAATGGAACAGAATAGCCCAGAAATAAACCCATGGTTATATGGTCAGATAATCTATGACAATGGAGACAGTGGGGAAAAGATAGTCTGAACCTCTACCTGCAAAAGAATGAAAGTGAATCACTTGCTTACAGCATACACTAAAATAAACACAAAATGGATCAGTCCTAAATGTGAGACCTGAATGTAATAAACTTTTTAGGAGAAAACATGGACAGTGATATCTTTGACATTGGCCTTTGCAACTTTTTTCTAGATATGTTCTGTCAGGAATGAGAAACAAAAGCAATAATAAAGTATTGGGACTACAGAAAAATTAAAAGACAGTTTTTGCACAGTGAAGGAAATTATCAGCATAGCAAAAAGCTAACTTATTGCATGGGAGGAAATTTTTGCAAATGATATATCTGTTAAGGAGTTAATAGTCAAAATATATAAAGAATTTGGACAACTCAACACCAAAAGAGCAAATAATCTAATCTAAAAATGGCAGAGGACCTGAATAGTCATTTTTTCCAAACAAGACATACAGGTGACCAACAGACATATGGAAAAGATGCTCAACATCACTAGTTATCTGGGAAATGCAAATCAAAACCACAGTGGGCTATTACCTCACACTAGTCAGATTGGCTAGTATCCAAAAGACAAGATATAACAAATGTTGGTGAAGATGTAGAGGAAAGGGAACCCTCATGCATTGTTGGTGGGAATGCAAATTGGTATAGCCACTGTGGAAACAGTATAGAAGTTTCTTAAAAAATAAAAATAGAAATACCATATGTTTTAGTTATTGTACTACTGGGTATTTACCCAGAGAAAATAAAAACACAAATTTGAAAAGATATATGCCCCTCTATGTTTATCGCAACATTATATTACAATAGTCAAGGTATGGAAGCAACCTAAGCGTCCATTGATAAATGAATGGATAAAGAAGATGTGGTGTACACATGAGTGTATAAACCACACACACACTGACATTTCTCAGCCATAAAAAAGAATGAGATATCAACATTTGCAACAATGTGGATGGAATTGGAGGGTATTATACTAAGTGAAATAAGTCAGACAGAGAAAGACACTTACATGTAGAATCTAAAATGCAAAAAAATAAACAAACAAAAAAAATCAGAAACAGATCCATAAATACAGAGAACAAATTGATAGTTACCAGAGAGGAGGGGGTTGGGGAATGGGCAAAAAGAGTTGAAGTGGAATAAGTTGTACAGGCTTCCAGTTATGGAATGAATAAGCCACGTGATGAAAGATACAGAATAGGGAATATAGTCCATGGTATTGTAATGGTTGTATAGTGACAGATGGTACCTATAGTTGTGAGCATAGCATAATTGAGTTGTTGGATCACTGGTTTATACACCTGAAAATAATGTGATATTGGGTGTCAGCTATACTTCATTAACAAAATTAATTTTTAGGTGTACCTGGATGACTCAGTTGGTTAAGCACCAACTTTGGCCCAGGTCATGATCTCATGGTATGTGAGTTTGAGCCCCACATGGGGCTCTCTGTTGTTAGCACAGAGCCTACTTTGAATCCTTTGTCGCCTTCTCTTCTGCCCCTCCCCTATTCTCTCTCTCTCCCAAAAATATGTAAACATTTGAAAGAAAAGAGTTACTAGAGAGCTTGCTTTCTCTCTCCTTGAGGTTCACAAAGGAAATGTCATGTGAGCATACAGGAGATGGTGGCCATCCATAACCCAAGAGAGGATGTCTCAGAATTACATGGGCCCTGCTGGCATCTTGATCTTGGACTTACCAGTCTTCATAACTGTGAGAAATAAATTTGTGTTGTTTAAGCCATCTAGTCTATGATTTCCTGTTATGGCATCACAAGCTGATAATACAGTAGTGTAGCACACATGTTATAAGACCTAGGCTTAATATCTAAGTCTTGGAGATAGTCATTTGTTTTAAATACCTACATTTATATTAAAAATTGTTACTCCTCACAATCTAGGAAAGATTGTAACAGATCCATTGTACTATATAGGTTAGACATTATGAAATTCATTACTTATGTGAATAATAATTGTTACTCTTCCTTCCTATTATCAGTCTCATTTCTTTACCCGCCTTTCCCCCCTTCCTGATTTTGTATTCATAATGAGAAATGTTAGCAATAATAGCTTTAATAATGGCAACACTGCCTTGAATTTTTATAGCACATTTCCTCTTAGAGGTTTAAAGTGATTCAGATGAAATTCCTAGTTTTCACTGGCAACTTTCCAGTGAGTTAGAGTGTCAGAATGAATGCTACCTCAGCTTCACAACTATTGCTGTCATCCCCTTCATGTGACTATTTGCTTGTATCTTAAATGAACCTACTCTTTCCTTATCCTATCTCCAGAGTCATGGGAACCTATTATTCTCTTAAGTGTGTGTGGGATTGTGGTGTGTGTGTGTGTGTGTGTGTGTGTGTGTGTGTGTGTGTGTGTGTGTAAGGGAGGTTATTGCTTTCACCTCTCTCCTCCTACCTCACACATGTCTAGGGGGTTTGCTCTGCTCTGGACTGAAGAATATAAAATAGAAATGAAATGTGAAATCCAAGAAGGTTGCCGGAAGCAACACTTAGCAGAAGTGCCAATTCTATTTATCAGAAATGTGACTATTTTAACCTTAGCTCATGGCAAATGACAATTTGCACATCTAGGCAAGAGTAGGAAAGAATAGTATTCACAAAACCTAATTTATAATAAAATATTCACTTTTGGAATGTGTCAGATAAGAATGCTATAGCAGGCAGTGAAGGCCAGGAGATCTAGGGTAACAGTTCTTATGTGCTAAGATCATTTGATTAAATAACATCTCTTAGTGGCTTTCTTGTTAACAGCTAGTCACTAGTGTCAGTGCTGCTCGTGTGTTTGAGTCTTGGGGATTATACTGGGGAAATAGAGATTGGGAGAAGAGGAACTCTTATTTACATTAAAAGAACATGTATGAAACTAAGAGAGAAACTCAATTCAATCATATTTTTACATCTTAAAATCTTGAGGCGCCTTAGGGGCTCAGTCGGTTAAGCGTCTGACTTCAGCTCAGGTCATGATCTCATGGTTTGTGGCTTTGAGCCTTGCACTGGGTTCTGTGCTGGCAGCTAAGAACCTGGAGCCCGTTTCAGGTTCTGTGTCTCCCTCTCTCTGCCCCTCTCCTGCTCATGTTCTGTCTCTCTGTGTCTCAAAAATAAATAAACTATAAAATTTTTCTTTAAAATCTTTAAAGTTAGGTTGCAAAAATCGTATGCAAAACAAAATACAGAATCATGAAAATGGTCATTAAAATTTTAGTCAAACTCATGAAAAATTTGTAATACAATTAAGAAATGGTTTTAAAGTAATNAGAAGAATGCTGAACATTTTACTCTATAGATTTGTACAAATAAACATATTTAAAAAATTATATATTATTTATAAAATATTAACATATATAATATATAACATATATACATTATATATACACATATATACATATTATACATATACATATGTGTATATAACATATACAATATTATATAATGTTATGTGTATATTATCACATGTACATATACATATATTATAACATATACATATATACAAAATTATATAACATGATATGACATACTATATATGTATGTATGTGTATATATACACATACATATATATGCATACATATATATATATACATATATACATATATATACATGTACACACACACACACACACACACACACACACACACACACATTTCCCCTAGGGAATAAGGCCCTGGGATCAATGAAAACCAAATGGCATATATGCCCTCAAATTCTAAATTTAATTGATTAAAATATTCTAAGTTCAGTACGTATACCCAGTTGGACCCTTATAACCAACCACTTTATTCTGACTGGTGATGTTTTTTGGTTGCGTCTCTCTGATATTGCCTAAATTCAACCTTTTGACTTTATAATCTGTTTATTTTATCAACTTGGCTAGGCTGTAGTCCCCAGGTATTCAAACAGTCATTTAGATGTTATTGTTAAAGGTAGCTGTGATTAACATTCATAATCAATTGTAGGGGAGATCCTTATGGGTGATTCTGAAGCAGGGTGATCTGCTTCAATCAGTTGAAAGGCCTTATGAGCAGACCTGAGATTTTCTGGAGAAAGAAGAAATTCTGCTCATGCCTTAAGAATGAGTTCATGCTTATTCTGGCCTGCCCTCCCTGGCAGTTTGTTCTATAGATTTCATAGTTGCCTGGTCAGCCTCTCAAAACCAATTTCTTGCAATAAATCCCTTAATGTATATCTTCTATTTTTTCTGTTTCTCTGTTTGAACCCTGACAGATACAACCTATAAATGGTCAAGTTTGATCTCCACCTGCCTTTCTTTCAATAGATTCACCAGAACCACATTTTAGAAATCAGAATAAAGAATTACTGAGTTGTTGCTAAGAGAGTTTCAATAGGAACCACATCATTTTAATAAAAAGTATCCACAGATTTTCCTTCCCTTCCACCAACATCCGCTTCCTGTGGCATAGTGCCTTGCAGCTTGTTTTACCACAGTCCTCTTTTTTTAATCTACTGCCCAGCATGGCCTCTTTTAATGTTCCCCTCAGCTTGACTAAACTTCGGCCAGGTTTCTTCCTATCAGCTCCTGACCTCCCTTTATTAGAACAGTTACTTTAAACTTACAATTGTAAATTGTTTTTTTGAGATATAGATTGTCTCCCAGTCTCTTGCTAGTTTTAGAACCCAGAAATGTCTTTTTCATGGAGCTATCCCTTTGAAAGTAATCATCAAGGAAGACAGAGTCCCTATGGGAGGATAGAAGCATAACTTCTACAATCAATTAGCATAGATAGATGGCCTACTCACCTTGACAACTGCCCCACAAACATCCTCCAGCACTTTTTCACTGGCTCAACCAGGTACCTAAAAGCCTTTTGTTTGGGAGGAGTAGATTTTAATCTCTTCCCTATTGTGATAGTTTTGACCTCTATTGCAGTATACTTGAATAAAGTCTTCCTTGTCTGTTTAACTCCTCTCAGTGCAATTTTTGTTTGACACTGTATTGGATTATAAGATTAGAGCATGCATTTTTCAGGTACTTGATAATTTGGGGAAGTATGAATTCCTTCATATAATATTATGATGATACTGACTTTGGCAAAAATATTGATGTTTTAACAGTATATACTATTTATCAAAATATATTTTAGGAATTTTATGTAAAATTTTATATATATGGAAACTACAAATTGTTCTAAGGTACCTATTCTAAATTAATGAGGACCAGAAGTAGGTTATGTAATGCTATAACTACTATGATAATTTAGGTAGATACTGACTTGCTGATTGTCATCGTCATCTTCCTCCAGGCTCTTTAGCCCCTACTTTGTTTTTCACTTCCCCCTCAAGCCCTGCCCTGAAAACTAAGAAAATAAGAAAATAGTGGCTACTAATATATTTGTGACTGACCACACACAGAGTTTTTGTTGCTATCCCAAACAGAAAACATTTGATTGCAAAGTTCTAACCTACGTCAAATTGCTCTTCAGCTTTTGAAAACAGAACTTAAAGTAGAGATTGTAAAAAGCCATGGAACTATTTGAACTTTTTGTGTTTGAGAAACTCCTTAAAGAATACCCCATCTCCTCCCAGCATCCACAGATATAATCATTTCTCTGAAATCACAGGGCTTTCTAGAGGATGGCCAATATTGATTATTGAGTTAACCAAATGAGGGCGACCACTGATCAGTATAATCAGAGTTTATATAATCTATATAATTGAAAGAAATGTGTGTAGGACATCAGGCCCAAACCTTTATTTTAGGTAAAAAGCTTCTTTTATCATATATTTATCTAAAATTTAAGAGCACTGTCTTCCTAAAGCAAGGGACTAAATGTCAGTAATTGTGGACCTTTTGTTGCAATTAAAAAAAATAAATATTGAGAATAATATATGCTTAAGATTTTGAATACCTCATGTAAAAAGAAACTCACAGGGTGCCTGGGTGGCTCAGGTGCTTAAGCGTTCAACTTCAGTTCAGGTCATGATCTTACGGTTCGGGTTTGTGAGTTTGAGCCCTGCACTGGGCTATCATCCTCTTCTTTCTCTGCCCTCTCCTTTCCCCCTCTCCCAAATAAACATTAGAAAAAAGAAAATTTCACTAATTTCTTTGTGGGGCAAATATCTTTTGAAACTTTTTTCTTTTCAATCTTATTCAACTATGATTCCAAGAAGGTAAAATACAGCATAATTTATTTACATTTCCCCCAAAGGGAGTTAATATAAATATTCTCCTATATCTAACAATAAAAGCTTAAAGTAAAAAAAAAAAAAAATACTGTATAACAACATGCTGGCATTCACTTCTAATAAGGAGACATTCAGGAGTTTAAATTGAAAATGTACTAAAAGCAGAAATCCAATATTTGTTCTGAGTTAAAATGAATTATAGTGTATTATGAGGCTCTCTGCTTTTCATTAATTAGAAGTTTGATCTGTAGTTATGTTAAGATAAATGACATACCATTCTCAAATTATCTAACAGTATGTTTGTAGGAGGTAAATATGAAAGTGAGTAGAACAATTTTAAAATATTAACCAAAATTTGGACTATGAAATAGTCTGATTATCTAAACATTTAATATAAAAACAGAGATAAAATATATAACAAGAGAAATAAAAAGAGATCCCAAATTTAGCTTAAGAAGTAAACACCAAACCAAGATAATATTGTGAATAGTCTGTATTAGTTTGAAGATTTATAACAAATATACCATAGACTGGCAGCTTATGAACAAAGGAGATTTATTTCTCACGGATCTGGAGACCAGAAGTCTGAGACCAGGGTGCCAGTATGGTTGGGTTCTGCTGAGAGCTCTCTTTTAGGTTGCAGACTACCAACTTCCCATTGTATCCTCACATGGCAAAGGGTTAGAGAGCTCACTGCAGCTTCTTTTATAAAGAGAACTAGTGCTAATCCCATTCATGAGGACTCTACCCTTCTGACCTAATTACTTCCAAAAGGCTCTACCTCTTGATACCATTTCATTGGAGGTTAGATTTCAACATAGAAATTTTGAGGAGACACAGGTATTCAGTTTATTGCAAATAAGATTCTGGACAAAGTATTTTTTAAAGGAAGTTGTAGAACAAAATTCTTTCTTTCTTTCTTTCTCCTCCTTTTTATTTTTTTTAAATTATTCTTTAACCCATTACACTACAACTGTATGTACATAGTCACCGACTTCAAAATTTTGGTTTAAGACCCCGTGCCAACTAAAAGTCAGTAATAATAAAAAAAAATCCAAAGATAAGAAAACAATCAGTTAATTTACTGCCTAATCAGCATATTTGACATTTAGTTTATTCACTTGTTCATTTATACATATGATATTTTAATGTCAAAAAGCTTCATTTAATATGAAATCTGAAAGTATTATACCACTAAGTAAAGTAAAGGCTCATAATATTAAAAGCTGAGAGAAAAATGGAAAAAATAAGAACAGGCTACATAGAAGTTATAAATATAGGTAATTGTGTGTCTGTGGTAGAATCGTGGGTTTGGGGAAGAGGGAATCTGAACCATTAAGTGGAGCATCTCACAAGCCAGTGGATAAATCCAGAGTTTTTGTCTTTTTGTTTATTTTTCTGGGCAAAGACACCAGGACCATGAACAGCTCTTAGTTCCTTTGCCTTCCATAACATTCCCAGAGGGTCTTGCCCTGTGGGATCTATCTAGATAAAGAGCTCTGATGCTACAATCATTTGGTGCTGAGCTGATAGGGTCCTGCAATAACTGGAAGACATAGCTAAATTATGTCCATTTGTATGTAAATGTAATGCATCCATAATGAGAACTAGGTCTCCAATGTGTAGCATTATACCTAATGTTATAGATGGTATGACACATTGCAAGAGGAGATTTATAAACCATGCAGAAAATAAAAGAGCATTTATGCCATAAGAAGAATCTCTAAAGTATTTGGAGTTTTCTTGCTGTAATTCTTAAGTTTGATGAACACTCTTATCAGCAAGTTTACATGTGATCTCTTGAGAATGATATTATTCTGTATTTATTGGTTCCTTCAAAGACACTCAAAAGTTTTTCCAAAGTTGTTTAATTTCATAATGTTAAAAAGCAAATCCCTGACACACTGACAGCAGTATCAATACTAATGAAATGTTTTTGTTGGTTCTTGCCAAAATGCTTAGGTAATTCTTCATGTCTGCCTTTTAATGCCAGAAAATGAAGTTTTTCAGAGCCTTATCAGGCTCATACAAGGTGAACCGTTAATTTCTAGAGTGCTGAGTGAACGGTATTACCAGAGGGAGGAAACACATGGGTTGCCAGGTGGTCTAGGGTGGATTTCTGCATCAAACTTAGAGATGGAGACCTGTGTACAGTGGGTTTACTGAGAAGGCCCTGGGAATAGCACCTGTCACAGAAGGAAGGAGGATGGGTAGAGGGAATGACCAGGATTGTTATGTAGCTGTTATAGAGGTCTCAGCACATCTTCCAGGAGCTGTGACCCAGGAGGCCCTTCTCAACTCCCCGTGGGGAAAAGTTTCTGTCTAGCCCCATCAAGGCAGCTCTGATGAGCATGTGGATATATTACAGTTAGCTTTCCCATATCACAGAAGATAGCCAAAGGGACAGTTTTCTTAACAATTGTTTACACAATTTTTAAAAGGCTCTTATTTGTTTTCTTTGTGAGAAGAAAATTTTATGCCAAGATACTACTAAGTGCTAGAAATCTATGTTACGGCATTTTAAGTTATGTTCTGATCTCAATCAGTCCTGGTAAAACAGATTTTGGATTGAAAAGCACTGATTTCTCTATCTAGTGATATCTTTTTAAAAAAGTCCTTGAGACTGGGTTGGTATATCAACAGAGAGATTCTTTTTCTTCTCTCTTCCTTGCCATCATTGTCTGTACACAGTAGGAGAATGGCAAGGCTATCTTTGGATTATCTGTGCTTTCCTGTCTAATCTTGTTTGAGATACTTTTTTTTTAGTGGAAAAAAATGGGAGGACAGATGTGAAAAATGAAAACTTCTTGAGATATTTAAAATATTTATAACTCTGTTCTCTTTAAATATATTTTCCAATAAACATTTTTTCTATTTATATGTATGAGTATATATAAGCAATGCAAATTTAAAATAAGTCACTTGATATCTTGCCAATTCCAGAGTTCATATTATAAATTGGTTTTAAATTTCAAAATGTTTAAATGTTTAATAGTTTAGAATCAATTTTGTCCTACTGTATTTTCAATTTACTAATTAATCAATTGAATAATGACTAAGTTTCAAGTATGATGCTAGGCCCAGGGAGTAAAACTCTAACTTCAAAGATCCCATATGGTAGTGGGACAGTGGACAAGAGATAGACATTTACAATATGGTATGGTAGTTTCTTGACTACATTTATTCATAAAATTTCTTCATATTACAAGTAATATTTGAATGTGAAAAGGAAATAAATGTGACTTAGGAAAAAGACTGGCTATTTTTGTCTGGTTCTAATGTTGATTCTCCTACTAGTTAGTAAAGTAACCTTTCAACACTTACAGGGTTTGGTCATGGGTAAGTGGGGGATAACCTGCAATCAAATAACATTATATGGTATATATACAACAAGTTTTAAATTATAAACATTAGTGTGGATGAATTGATATCAAGGTCTTAGGTAAAACCTTTGAAAATATTCATAATTTATTTATAGAACACTAAACAAACAATGCAAATTGGATATATGTTTATACAATTCAGTTACTAAAATGGTGTTGTATAACAGTTTCTGAACAGTGAGTTATAATTAATTGCAGTTTAAAGTACTCAACAAAATCTTGAAATCTATCAACAAGCCTCAGACCTGCTGAGTGCTTCTGAAGTCTCCAGCAGTTTTGCTTAAATAAAATAGAAGGTTAAAGATAAAAGAGTGTATGTCTCCAAGAGTCAAGGTTGGCTAAGAACATAACTGTGGCCTAGTCTATTCTAGGTTATACAGATTTTCACTGTTGTTCTCTGTATGATAAAGAAGTCCTAGGAATTTTCTAATCTTTCAGTGTTGTCAGAGATGATATAGGGTGGATGTTTACTTGTGGGCAGAGAATCTATAAGATGATAGTCTGTTTTCTCCTTGGCTTAGCAAAACCTCTCTAGGGTATAGACCCATCAGCTCACCATGATTCTGGGCCTTCTTGCTTTCTCATTTTGGTTGGCTCCTCAGTTTGTGCCACTTAGGACTGGGTTTATAAATCTTTAAGAGGAGTCTCAGATTTTTGGCCCTGCATGTAAGCCTCCCAGCATCAGCCATGAAGTGCTACTTTCTTTTTAGACAGGATACCTGCATCACACTGTTTTGGTAAACCCACTCTCATGCTCGATCTGGGAGGAGGGACAATAGTAGGAGAAACCAATTAGTTTATACTTTGGAGACAAACTAACCAGTAGTAATGATAATACTACAGATTACAGACAGCTAAGCCTTTTTACATACATTATTTCATTTCATGCTCATGACAACTCTCAGAGATAGGTACTACCATAAACATCGTACTATTACAAAATTCTGACTTTACAGATCATAAAATTGACACTTGTAAAGGTTAAACATCATGCCACCAATAATTTTAGGAAAATAGTTATACATTTTTAAAGAATTTAATAAGCAATATATAGTCTAGAGTTTCCATCCATGTACAAAAATGGAAGATTTTCTGAAATGCCTGATTAAAAAAAGAATATAAACCTTTATTAATATGATTTTTTATATCAAGACTGGAGAAGTAACTTTAGAGAATTCCGCTTTAGGTAGGAAAGAGAAGAGAGAATGGGTAACTTTGTAGGTGGACTTTATAATCAATCTGAAAACGATAAAGGGGAAAAAAAATGAGCCAGCCTTTTCAGAGAAGCTTGTTGAAGCTTCTTCAGCATAGAACTTGGTGCTGATGAGAGCCTTTTTACTATATGAATATTTGTCAGAATCGATGCCCCAGGTCACAAATCCTGTCAGTAAATTCCTGTAGTGCAGAAAAGACCACATAGAAGTGCCAACTGGTCCAGATGTCATTCCTAAATTCATTTTCTCGAACAGGGAAATGCTTAAGGATTTAAAATTGGAACATAATCTTCAGATAAGCAATCATGAATTGGCAGAATTAGAGATTCTGAGAGAAGGCCTAAAAAAATCCTGAAAAATAAAATGAGTGTTTAGAAAGCTGATTTTGGCAAACATGTGAAATTATAGGGCAGACTTTCAATCCCCCCCCTTTTTTTTTTTAACATTTTGCAAAGTTATAGTCACAGATGTTTTTCATTCCAGACTCAGACATGAGCAATGCCCAGAGTCAGTTCTACTAGGCAGGGAATACATGATGAGCATGAGATGCTTGATTGGAATTAGGATAGACCATGTCTGGGGTGACTCTGGTGTAGCCTGTGGCCAACAGACCACACTGTTTCCCTGTATTTCCTCTGTCTTCATTGGAATACCTTCCTTGGTTTGCAGCTAGGATGGGAGCCCTTCGTTTTTAGCTATTGTCTCAACATAACCCTTGATGTTTGCCATTGAAATGAATCCTATTTTTAGTACTTTCTGCAGTTGGGCTGAAGATTTGTTCAGAAATAATTTATATTTCACACTTGGGGTGAAGACATTCATCCAATGTTGAGTATTATTTATTGTTTTGTATCACTAGCCATATACCCAGATAATATCTTGCAGATGCTGTGAGAAGTATGTTGGGATGTGTAAGTAACTTTTTGCATACCAGGGACAAGGGCTCAGCCTTGATGCTAGTCAGTTATTCTGAGAATAAGTTAGTCCTTTCAGTCTTTTTGGCAGAGTTCCCAGCACATCTCATGGGATTTCCCACATTATCACATGGTTCTCATGAGAGAGAACTACATTAAGATAAAAAATCCAAGAAAAGAAAGAAAACAGCATTATGGATGTTGGAAAAAATCTAATATAACACCTTACGGTATAGAAAGGTGACTTAAAAAAAGAATCTGTAAAAATCAAGTACAGTTGAAAAAAGTAGATAAAGTAGGAGTGAGGCTCTGTGTTCATTGAAGACTATAAAGTATAAAACTATAGCATTTTAATATCTGAGTGAGAAAAGAGTTGCAACCTTTGGAGAGAAAGTGGCAGCTTTTCAAATTCTGGAAACAAAAGATGGATAATAGAATCATAAAACAAATGGGATCTTAGTGGTTATTAAGTAAAATTCATTATATAATATAGGAATTCTTTTGATAACATTGCTGAAACTGATCATCCACCCACAAATTGAACTTTTGCAGCTCTGGGGAACTTATTACTTGTATGTAGGCCACTCCATAAAGAAAAATGATAAGATAATATATTTTCTTCTTAATAAGGGGGAAAGAGCCAATAACAATGCATTAAAGATTTTTAATGTTTGAAAAGATTTTAATATTTTTATCAGGGAAAGCTGAAATTGATTGTCTAAACTGGACTGAACATGCCTCTGTACCTCAGGGCAAACATGCTACAACAGTGAAGAACGGATAAATATTTCCTGATTACTGTGGTTCCACTCAAATGTACATATCTGGATCCTCTATATCCAGGATTACTTAAGAAAGTGCTTTAAATCACTCCAGGGATACGGTAACCCTGCTAACCTTTATTGAAACTAAATAATAACAAATCCCTAAGATGTGAAGGGGTCAGATTGGAACCCATATTTCTTTCATGATAAAAAGTCAACTTGATTTTTACATATATATGAATATTTTATGTGTGTTAACACACACACCCATACCCACACACACACACACACAAACCCATCAACTGAAAAGACCAGTTGGTAAATACCCAGATGCAAGAAGCAGACTATAGAATTATATACAAATTGCCTTGGAAACATGTGTTTTGCCTTGCTACACTGAGAATCACACACTAGAGAGAGTATCACAGAATTACAGAATAACCAAGCATTATAACTAGAAGGGTCCAAGGAGATGTATTGTTCTTATAAATAGGCCTGCATACTGTTTCATTCTCTTTTTTTCCAGCAAAAGTTTTTACCTGAAAATGCACTCTGCTAAACAAGGTGAGAACCTATCACTCACATCCCACTCTCCCTTCATTCCCTCTGCCCCTCTCTTCCTCTCTTTCTCCCTCCATAGCATCCTGTGAGGCACCTTTATTAAACCATGTATATTTGGCCAAACTGTCAAACATATCATCCTCTCTTAAAGGACAGAAATTATAAACTGGAACACAGACCATAAAAATAATTTGAAACATGGCCTTAGAACTATAAGAGGGGAAACCAACACTGAGTTCTGTCACTAGGTCAGCTCACCAAAAGTGATTAAGCAAGTCAAGAAACTTAACTCATAAGGGCTCCAGCACACAAGAACACCAAGACCCTAACTTTGTTTACTTTTTAAAGGCCCTCTCACAAAGGAACACAAATTTGGGGTGTCAAAGCTTATCAAGGGTCAAATTATCATCCTTGAAAGACAGTGAGATAGGTTGGAATCTTCTTTAATTTGTGAAGTTGGTCATTTTGATTAAACTAAAATGGTTTCATTTTATTTGACATTAGGCAAAAAAAAATTAATTGAAGATCAGGTAGAGATGCTTAAGTTAAAAACAGACAAAGCAAATGTATCGCACATATGTGAAGTGTGTGATTGATGGTTTCTGTACCACTGAGGAAAATCTAAACTTGTTCACAGTTTTGGGTTTTCATGATTACTGGGTGGGTTATTTCCCAGCTCTTGTCAAGGAAGGAAGTGCCTAGCCTACACACCTTACCTGTATTTAACTTTGCATGAGGGATTATGGCTTTTCAGAGACTACTGAAATTATGTGATTCAGTTGATGGGAAGACTCAAAGGAGTAAAATGTGATAGAAAATCTTTCAGAAAATCTAAGGGGCTAGGAGCTCTCTAATATTGGCATACGGCAATTCTTGCTTCTCATAAGTCACAATAGAAGTGGAGCCATTATTCATAAGCAAGGTATTGCAAAGCCGTGTGTACTCATTCCAAAAAGACTAAATTGTACACATTGTATTAAGACAGGAGAAACTGTAATGCCTGCCAAATTTGTAGAAGAAATCCTTCTTTACTCAGGAATTATGCTTACTTGATGATTAACACTTTTGTCAGGGAATAGAGAGGGAATTATGTCTTAATGTCCTAAATGAAGTAAGAGAGATACCACCTCAGGTCTCTATTGCTGTCTTAACAAGGTAGTAAAAGGGTCATTTGACATTCCCCCTCTAACATGATTGCTTAGTTGTATTCATGGAATTGGACTACCAGCTTTAGGCAAACTCTGCTGTGAATGTCCCTTTGTTCAGGTGAGCTATGCCAGCTCTAGTTTCCTGAATATTTGAGTGTTGAAAGAAAACTTACCCTCGGCAGAAGTTTTAAGCAGTGCTTAATTGCTTAGTATAGTTTTGAATAGGAGATAGGTAACACCTACGGACTATTTATTGTCCAAAGCTATGCCTTTATAAGCATTAATCATGTAATTCTAATTTTGACAGATTTCTGACCCTTAATGTCCTAAAATCACTATTATGATTAAATGAATTGAACAAGTCTGATTCCAAAAGAAAGTTGTACAATAGGTTTTATACTTCTAGTGAATTATAATATTCATTAAATGAGTTAATAATGTTCACGGTTAGTTGAGTAGAAAGGGGAGATGATTTACATGTAAGAGATCACAAGAATCTATATTTGTATATACTTAATAGAAAAAAATGGATGAATATAGAGAAGCTGAAAATAAAACATTATAAAATAAAAAACATTATAAAATATTCTACAAAGCTCACAAAATTAAACATACCTAGGAATTGTTGGGCAGTGATCAATTGATGACATTTGTAAGGAAAATATTCTTAGCTAAAGATATCTATTGAGCTTCATGGATTTTCAATAAAAGGTCAGAGATAATAAAACTTGTTGGGGCATTTCATTGAAACCACTATAGTGTTTTATTCTGCTTCATCATGGCCAGACTGGCTATCTGGATTATAGTAACTGTTTACACAAAAAAGTATGTCTATGTGTGTGGGAAAAATATATCTCTAAATGAAACTAGATGGTTGATGCATCTTTGAACATTTGTATTCCATGTCTACTGGTATTTTATTCTGATGTATTTGTAGAAATAAATTAACTCCTTAATTGTTTATCACAGATGGGAAATTGGAAAATATCTTTTTTTCCTCTCTTCTATAACTCTGCATCTAATTGTTCATTAAAACATGTTGAGCTTCTCTTATATCTGTCTGTTCCTCTTCTGAATTGCTGACCCTGCCTTAGCTTTGGTGCTTATAAACTTTACTAGGCAATGCAGTAGCTTACTTCTAATTGGGTCTTTTGCCTCCTGTCTGTTCTGCCAATCTGTCTTTCACATTGCCCCTGAGTTCTTCTGAAAGGAGAGATCTGATCCAATTTTCCCCTTTAAAAACAAGCAACTTAGATGGCTTTTCAGGGTTGACAGAATAAAGTTCAGCATTCCATGTTTCAACTCTTAATTCCTCTAGGATGCCTATCTTGACACTATGTTTGGTACAAAGGTTCCATGCTCTTAAAGATTTTTGGTTTTTGCCTGTCATAAAATCTTATCAAAATGTGTTGGAAATCTTGATTTAATATTTACCTACTATGCTTAGATGGTCAGTCTTGATTTCAACTATTGCTATTTCCAGTAGTCACTGTAAATGGTAGGTACTCCTTAAATATGTAAATTGGACACCAAAACAATCTGACCTTAATTCAGTTTCACTTTAAACTTCATTCCCTTCTTATGCACATTCCAGTGTATCTGTTCTTTGACCCTTCCAAAACCTCTTGACTTTTCCCCATGGTGTCAGCTCCTTGTAGGATCACCTTTCCAAACACAGCAAAACATTATCTTCCTGTGAGGCAGACCTCTAATTCCACATTGTCTTTGAAGCTTTCTCTGATCTCATTGGATTTATTTCCTTCTTTGGAATCCAATTGCATGTTCTTTTGGACCTCTACAATGGCACTGAACTTTTTCTTCCCGAGAATGAAGTTAGCTTTTAATCTTCCATTTCCTTTTTGAAAGTTTCTTGAAGACACAGGTGATGCCTAACTCATCTTAATTACCTTCCATGGCATAGATAAAAAACACTAACTTCATGAAGAAAATGCTTACTAAGTATTTATTAAGTGGAGGTTTGATAGATCAATATTTCCCTATGAATATTTCTGTAGCATGTCAGCAGTTATTATATTAAATGGAATTCTTTGGCTGAAGAGGTTTGGAAAATACTGGGCTAAACAGAGTCGAATACATTTTTTAAAAGCTGAGGTGCTTGTCAGAGCTTTAAATGCTAAAGTTCTCTAAGGGGAAAATACTGTATTTAGCATTTCCAGACTTATTTGGCCACAAAACCTTTCATTCACAGACTGATTTACAACATATAATCCAGTGAGAACTGGTTGGCCTCTGTCTTAAAGGAAAGAACAGTTCCAAATCCAAACTGTATAGTCTGGGAGTTAACTAGGTTAGGAATTAAATCTTTAACAGAATTTGCCACATGAAGATGCAGTTATTGACTTCTGAGCTGGAGGAGGCATCTCAGAAACCTCAGCATGACAAGCAATGTTAGGATATTTTTTTAACATTCCAAATGCCTAAATTATATTTAATTATTATAGAATGTATCAATATTATATAATCTATCCTAGTGAATAGGATAGTATATGGACATTTTCACAATTATTTCTTACTTTATTTCTCTTAACTTACCCACTTTAGTTTTATAGATACACATGTCCATATATATAATATATATATGCATGTTTTCTATAGCACATAAGAATCTTGAAGAACAGTTTTATAGATGCACAGTTGTGTAGGCTTTAGACAAAAATGATTGCAATTTATTGTTCAGAATCAAAATGAAAGGGGATGTAATAAGTAGCTTTTAAAGAAGGAATTAGTCCTGCCTCAGTTTCAACACCCTCATCAGTAATATGCATTTTGAACTCCCCTGACAGATCTCATGTATGATACCATTAATTTCTTAACATTTAAGCTATACTCAGTTTTCTCTTGGAATCTGTACTTGGGAATAATGGATGAAGTTGTTGCCTTGGGAAAATATGCTTCAATTTCTGTTATTTTCTTCATCTCAAGTATAGTCTTTTTAAAGAGCTGAACTATATCCTTTGTTTCCTTTGTATTTTCTTTTAACTTGAGTACTGTGCTGTATACTCAGCAGGTACTTCAAAGACATTGTTAGGCTGACTTGCGTGTAAGTAAGCACCTTCATTAAGTTTTACACGAAAGAACATCTTGATGATAAGGTAGGATGAAGTGCATGGGTGGTGGTGGGCAGAAGCATCAGCCTCCTGGAGACTAGGAACAGAATTAAAAGACCTTGATGAACAAGAAACAAATATAAGGACATTCTAGTACACTCAAAGAACAAAAATCACATCATAAAATGTAAAATGAGTAATGAAGAGCTAGATCTGAATACTTCCGAAAAACATCTACAAGTCATAATGAATTACATAAGCCACCATTAGTTAGCAACATGATGCCTTTTAAAAACAGTACTTTCCTCAGGATATGTTAAAAAGTATAGTAAGTAACATTTATGTTGTAGTCTACCTCATGCTTAATGATATAATTATATGAAATAACTTGGAAAGTATGTTATGAGCTAAAGAAGTAAAACTCCATTGATATCTCAGTTTCGTGACTCTTCCCTGAAAGATTCCTGAAGGCATTGTGCCCATTAAATCTCTTCATAAACGTTGGCAGCATACATAAGCTGAGATCTCAAATTTTGAATTATTATACTAGTTACAATTCAGATAAAGTATCCTTTATGTTTTAACCATAATAACATGACAGTCATTGTACTGGGGAGACATTCCCATGTGAAGAAGAGGGACTTCATTCTTGTCCTTATAGTACTTCTAGTGTGTTAAAAGCAGTATTTCCATATTATCAACCTGCATGTAGTGTGTTGCTGAATATTCATTTGATTTCAGTTACACATGCTTATGGGACTTCAAAGATTTGTGACAGTTACAAAAACCCACATGCTTATTTTGGAAATTTTATATTCAGTATTAAATATGAAATATTGTCTGCCATTAACTCATTAAAACTTGTTTAACACAGGTGAGGATTTAAATAAAAATTATGTAACTGGAAAAAACCACTGCAAACACAGTTGTACTGTAGTTTTATAGTATTGTGTAAAAGGGCTCACTTTGTCATCAAATGGGTTTCATTAGTGGGGAATATACCATAGCAAATAAATTCTAAAGCTGAAAAGCAGAAATTGCCTATTTTATACAGGGCAGCCAAAAACTGTATAGAGATTTTGGACAATATAATTAATACAGTGTTGAAAAATATTTCAGCTTTGTACCTTATAAAGACAGAACATGTGTTTTCATATTGTGTCTTATAAAAATAAACCACCGTGCCATAAGAAGCCCAAATAGCCCATGGGGAGACCACATCAAGAGAAATTAGAGCTCTCTGTCCTCAGATCCAGCAGGACTCTCCTTTGCCAGCCACTTTAATTTATCTGCCACAGGAGTAAGCCATCTTAAAAGAGGATCTTCCACACCCAGTTGAGCTGCCTACTGCTGGTTAGGTTCTCTGTAAGTATACACCAAAATGGAATTAATGTTGCAGGTAGTTAGTAGAATTCAGCACCTGTGTAAGAGGGGGATTTGGGCAGAGGAAGAATCTGAACTACAGTTAAGTTCTGACAAAGCCTTTGCCAATCACACATGAAGCTTTGAGGGTTTTGCCCATCAAATTTATCCAGGGTAGAGCTAAAATGGCTAGACCTTCAGGTCCCTCCTTTGCTCAGTCGTTAGGTTGAGCTGTTCTGGAAAGCCTGTGACCTGGGATAAAGTAGTTTTCTGTACGTGAGGTGGACTCTGAAGGAGCTGACAGATAGAGGTGTCTGCTGACTGCATAACCCATAACTGAGTAGCCAATCCTCTTTTGAAAACAAGATCCCAGTAGTACATTTCCTTAGCTGCCTTGTTGTCCTAGTGGAGCAGAGATGAGTTACCCTGGTGTGGTTTGTTAATAATATAGCTATGTATCAACTATAATACATAAAAAAAATCCAGGTAAATTAAGTTACAACATGAAAAAATAGCAAAGCCTATTATTTAATTATTTATTTGATTTCTGTATGGGTAATAATTATTTAGGTTTTTATTTGGTCTCTGAATATAATGGAAAGAAACAAAAAGAGAAAATATCAAGGAATAAAAGACTGTTTAATGTCAAACTGTCATAAAATTAAAGTTTGAACAATAAATGGGACAATATTATGACAAAAATAGGCAGCGAATTTATATCCTTTACTATATGATATACTCACATAAATTAACATGAGATTCTTATATACATATAATGGATGTATGAAAATATTCAATCTCATGAGTAAATAATAATAAATTAAAGCTATAAGAAATTCCATTTTGACTTATTAAAGATTTTTTTTTAAGTGTAATTAAAAATTTTTTTCTTTTAATATTTATTCACTTTTGAGAGACAGAGACAGAATGTGAACAGGAGAGAAGCAGAGAGAGGGAGACACAGACTCAGAAGCAGCCTTCAGGCTCTGAGCCATCAGCACAGAACCTGACGCGGGGCTTGAACTCACTAACCGTGAGATCATGACCTGAGCCAAAGTCAGACACTTAACTGACTGAGTCACCCAGGTGCCCGACCGACTTACTAAAAATATTAAAAGAAACTAGAACTCAGTGCTTATGTTGATAGGATAAAGTCATTCACATAATTCCTGATGGGAGAAAAATTTCTTAGGACTCTTATAGAAAACACTTTGGCAAGTATAAAATTGTACATCTTATACCAGTAATTAAATTTCCAAAATCTATCTTGGAGAAATCTTCCAGTATTTATGTTTTAAAGTATTCATCCCAGCCTTTTATGCTTGTTCATAGTCAAATAAGGGGATAGTTTTAGTAATTGATGGAATAAAACATTATATGGCCATTAGGCATGCTATTTAGTAAGAAATTTTAATAGTGAGAAAATGTGTTTATTTTCAAAAAAGCACACAAAATATATATACAGTAAAGATTAAACTATGAAAAATGTTTGAATGTGTTTGAAAATGTAGTAGTTCATCCATGATTTCTTCTACCCTTAGGAGGGTTTTTAAATGGTATTAACTTCTACCCACCTTGGACAACAGAAAGATTTTCTCTTCAAGCTCCCATCTTAATACAAGGCATTTGTGATTTCACTGTGGGGCACTTGCAAGTATCTAGGACTATTGGACACTGAGTGTTCTCAGACAATAATTAGGGTGGTTCACCCTCAAGCACCTCCAAGTTTGGAGCTTCTTCCATTCACTCTTTGGATCTTGCGGCCAAAGGTCTGTTCCTTTATTGGAACCTTTATTGGGTTCCTTTCTCTCTCCAGTTTCTTCAGGCCCAGGTACCCCCAGCTTCCTTTTACTCTTCTCTTGCAATAACAGTTGTCTCCCCTGAACTGGATTCAAACAAAGCTAGAATGATGTTTACATCGTTTTTCCTGCTTCAGTGACAGCTTCAGTTGTTGCTGAATACATGGGAAATATACATATCTAAGTGATTTGGTGTAATAAATGTTTTGGTGTGACATATCCACAGTATTGTTGAAAGACTTGATGCTGGTTAGAGAAGGCTACGTGAATGGAAAATGAAATCCACCTGAAATCCTACTTTTTACTTGAAACTCTATAGTTTTGGGAACTTAGGGAAAGTACATTATATTTATATTGTAACATGGTTTGTATCTAGGGAATTCAGAAGACTTTCAGAAAAGCACTGAAGGTTATACTGAATATTTGTCATCTCAGTTGTAGAGAAATGTCTTAATTACCTCTTGAGACCTCCATGCTCAGTTTTTCCTCTAATCTGTTTAATGACAGAGTAGGCAGTGCTCTGATCTCTTATTCCACTGAAAATTTCTTATTCAGGAGCTTCTCTGTGCTTGACTTAGATTTTCTTTGTGAGGAAAAGGGATAATGTACATGTAGGTTTTAAAGGCTGTTGTAGATGGCTTTAATGACCCTACCAACCTTTTTTTTTTTTTTAAAGTTAATTCATTTTGAGACAGACAGAGAGAGACAGAGTGAGAGGAGGGGAGGGGCAGAGGAAGAAGAAAATTCCAAGCAGGCTCCACACTGGAACTGGACACAAGGCTCAATCCCACAAACTGTGAGATCATGACCTGACCTGATATCAAGAGTCAGATGCTTAACCGACTAGGCCACCCAGGCACCCCCGACCATTCCAGCCTTTAAAGCACCCCTCTATTCTAGCTTTTCTCCAGTGGAGGAGAAAATCAACAGAAGCAAAGTTAGTAGTGAAGAAAGCATTTCTGCTTATGATGTCTGGGACACAAATCATTGACCCTAAAGCGCTGATCTCTTCGTTTATGGATGGTTTAATCAATCAATGGGTCCTTTTAACAGCTGGGTCTTTTCTCCCTGTTATGTAATGCAATGGCTCATCCTTGCTCTTCTTTTCTCTATGTCTATCTTTATTGCTCATTAAGAGAAAGAAAGCTGTTAGACCTCTAGTTGTAAGGGTATTTCCTCAATCTCACAAAAGCTGTGAAGATATGAAGCAAAAATTGAGAACAAAAGAAACTATCAAACCATACAAAGTATTTAAGAAGATACATTCATTGACCCAGAGAACCAAAACTTTGCATATATAGTACAGTGAAGGTAGTTCTTAGTTACTAATAAAAGCCCTGTCACTTTTTGTAGATATCTGTGATCATCAGTTAATTTCTTCTGAGCAGCTGGGCTAAGTTTATGAGATTGTCTAAACTTGGGTCTTTAAGAAAATAAGTAAATAACCATCTTACCAACAATGCAGTCTTTAATGTCTCTAAACTTAAAATATAAAATCATCATTTAAGCAATTATACATAAGAAACCAAATCACCATCAGGAACCAAAGTCAAGAAAATGTTGGATTTCTTCTTTCCACCGATCAATAAAACTGAAAATGGAATAACAACTTTAAACCTTTAAAGAAAAAAGAGTAATTCTAATAAAGCTCTTCAGCTGGTGAGGACTAGTGAAACAGGTCCTGTGGCTTAAAAACTTCAGAATACTTACTATATAAATATCTTTTTTTGGTAGCTATTTTTAAAGGAAATCTTAGGATTCCAGAAGAAAAATGAAATTGAGGTGAAGTAGTTGGGTATATGGATAAGGAGAAAGAAAAATTTTGATTAGGAAGGTTGCTGGGACATGGTCTTATGATTACAAAAGAAAAACCATCCATTTCAGAGGTAACATGATAATGTATATGTATATGAGTTCATTTTTACTGACATGACCATAGTAAATGAAGGAATTATTTCTGATTCACTTATCTGTTAAAACAGAAGCAGAAGATAAGAGATAAAAAGTTATTATGCAAATACTAAACTTTACTACTTACTACAAAGTAGTAAGCTTGGAGTGGAATGGGTTTCAGAAATTCAAAAATCCACAACTGAATTTTTTTTTTATTTAAACAAAGGGAACAAGAGTAAACTTGTGCTTGATGATGTGGTTATGAGTTAATATTAAAGAATGAATAATGTCTTTCAGATATGTTATATTAATCTGAATATTAAAATATTTCAATTCATTTTAAAACATAAAAAGAGAGTATGATCTATGTTTCAAAATCGTATCAGAAAAGGACAACATATATGAAGAGAAAAACTTGAAGAAAGAAAACATAGCAAGGAGCTGTTAAACTTATGAATATTACATAAAACTATTGAAAATAAGTAATGTTAGGTAAAATTTATAATACTTAAAATGTGTGAATTATTGTATAAGTTATGTAAATATATGTTTACAGGTAAGATAATATGAGCATGTTAGGATAGTGGCACTAATATTTTTTGAAGTCTTAAATTATTTTAGACAGTGGAGGGCTGCAAAATGGCAGAGAAGTAGGGAGTTCGCTATCTCCCACCTGCATCTTTCAAACAAAGAAGGGCTGAAGCCAAAAAACTCTGAACCTCTAGAGGCTGGGAGGAAGAGACAGAGTCCACTAAAAACAGCCTCATAGGACTACCTCAAGAAACAAGCCAAAGTACACAGGGTGGAAAGTCCCAAATATCACTACGGGTAAGAAATAAAATAACCACAAAGTCTCAACAAGGGAGACCAAGAGACACCATTAAAAGAACACTACATAAATGGACAGACCCTGGACAGTCAATAAGCCTTCTTTAATATAGCAGTACTCACAGGTGCAGAGTGCATAACAAGCTTTTAAAGCTGGCAAGAGAGAGAAAGCTAGCCAATGTGCGGAATGGAAGAACTCTTCCTCTAAAGAAATTCCAGGAAGAAGTGACAGCTAAGGAACTGCTCAAAACAGGTATACACAACATAAGTGAACAAAAATTTAGAACAATAGTCATAAAATTAATTACTGGACCTGAAAAAGGCATGGAAGGTATCAGAGAAGCTATTGCTACAAAGACCATGGACCTTAAAAATAGTTGTGATGAATTAAAAAATGCTATAAATGGGGTGCATAACAAAATGGAGGTGGCCAATGCATGGATTGGAGAGGCGGAGAGAATAGGTGAAGTAGAAGACACAATTATAGAAAAAGAGGAAGCCAAGAAAGAGGTAAACTGACCCAGAAGCACGAAAGGAGAGTTTGAGAACTGAGTGATACAGTCAAATGGAACAATATCCATATCATAGGAATCCCAGAAGAGGCAGAGAGAGAGAAAGACACTGAAAGGGTACTTGAACAAATTATAGCTGAGAACTTCCCTAATCTGGGGAAGGAAACAGACATTGAAATCCAAGACGCACAGAGAACTCCTCTCAGACGTAACTTGAATCGATCTTCTGCATGACATATCATAGTGAAACTGGAAAAATATAAGGACAAAGAGAGAATTCTGAAAGCAGCTAGGGATAAAAGGGTCCTAATATACCAAGGGAGACCAATCAGAGTAGTTGCAGACCTATTTACTGAAACTTGGCAGGCCAGAAAGGAATGGCAGGAAATCTTCAGTGTGATGAACAGAAAAAAATATGCAGCCAAGAATCCTCTATCCAGCAAGCCTGTCATTCAGGATAGAAGGAAAGATAAAAGTCTTCCCAAACAAACAAAAATTGAAAAAATTCATCACCACTAAACCAGCCCTATAAGAAATCCTGAGGAGGGCTCTATGAGGGAAATGTTGCAAGGAACACAAGGGATCAGAGACACCACCACAAGCATGGATCCTACAGAGAACACAGTGACTCTAATCCCATATTTTTCAATAATAATACTGAATGTAAATGGACTGAATGCTCCAATCAAAAGACACAGGGTAGCAGAATGGGTTAAAAAAACCCAAAATCCATCTATTTGCTGTCTACAAGAGACTTATTTTAGACTAGAGGATACCTTCAGATTTAAAGTGAGGGGATGGAGAAATATCTATCATGCTATTGGAAGTCAAAAGAAAGCTGGAGTAGGCATACTTATATCAGACAAACTGGACTTTAAAGTAAAGGCAGTAACAAGAGATGAAGAAGGGCATTATATAATAATTACTGGGTCTGTCCATCAGGAAGAGCTAACAATTATAAATGTCTACACACTGAATATGGAAGCACCCAAATACATAAAACAATTAATCGCAAACAGAAACAATCTTTTGGATAAGAATGTGATAATCCCAGGGGACTTTAATACTCCATTTACAGCAAGGGATAGATCAACTAAACAGAAAATCACTAAAGAAACAATGCACCTAAATGACACATTGGACCAGATGGACTTGACAGATGTATTTAGAACTCTACATCCTGAGGCTATGGAATTCACTTTCTTCTCAAGTACATGTGGCACATTCTCCAAGAGATCACATACTGAGTCATAAAGCAGCCCTCAATAAATATAAAGGAATTAAGAGCATACCATGCACACTTTCAGATCACAGTGCTATGAAAGTTGAAGTCATTCATAGGAAAAAAGTCTGGAAAACCTCCAAAAACATGGAGGTTAAAGAACACCCTACTAAAGAGTGAATGGGCCAGTCAGGCAATTAGAGAAGAAATTAAACAATATATATGGAAAGAAATGAAAATGAAAATACAACCATCCAAACTCTTTGAGATGAAGCAAAGGCAGTCCTAAGAGGAAACTACATGGCACTCTAGTCCTACTTCAAGTAACTAGAAAAAGTAAAAACACAAAATATAACAGTGCACCTAAAGGAGCTAGAAGCAGTGCAGCAAGAGCACCCCAAACCCAGCAGAAGAAGAGAAATAATAAAGATCAGGGCAGAAATAAACAATATAGAATCCAAAAAAAAAAAAACAAAAACAAAAACAAAAAAACCAGTTGAACAGATCAGTGCAACCAAGAGTTGGTTTTTTGAAAACTTAAACAAAATTGATAAATCTCTAGCCAGGCTTCTCAAAAAGAAGAGAGAAAACCCAAATTATAGACAAAATCATGAATGAACATGGATTTATTACAACCAATCCCTCAAAAATATAAGCAGTTATCAGGGAATATTATGAAAAATTATATGCCAACAAACTGGACAACCTAGAAGAAATGGACAAATTCCTAAGCAATCATACACTACCAAAATTCACATGGGAAGAGATAGAAAATCTGAACAAACTCATAACTAGTGAAGAAATTGAATCAGTTATCAAAAATCTCCCAACAGATGAGAGTCCTGGGCCAGGTGGCTTCCCTGGGGAATTCTACCAGACATTTTAAATCAGAGTTAATACCCATTCTGCTCAAGCTATTCCAAAAAATAGAAATGGAAGAAAAACTTCTGAACTCGTTCTACGAAGCCAGCATCACTTTGATTCCCAAACCAGACAGAGACTCAGCAAAAAAGGAGAACTACAGGCCAATATCCTTGATGAATATGGATGCAAAAATCCTCAACAAGATACTTGCAGATCAAATGCAACAGCACATAAAAAGAATTATCCACCATGATCAAGTGGGATTCATTCCTGGGTTACAGGGCTGGTTCAATATTCGCAAATCAATCAATGTAATACATTACGTTAACAAAAGAGAAGATAAAAATCATATGATCCAGTCGATAGATGCAGAAAAAAGCATATGTCAAAATACAACATCCTTTCTAAATAAAGACCCTCGATATAGACTGGATAGAGGGAACCTACTTAAACATCATAATAGGCATTTATGAGAATCCCACAGCTAATATCATCCTCAATGGGGAGAAACTGAGAGCTTTTCCCCTAAGATCAGGAAAACAACAGGGATGTCCACTCTCAGCAATTTTGTTTAACATAGTACAGGAAGTCCTAGCATCAGCAATCAGACAACAAAAGGAAATAAAAGGCATCAGAATTGGTAAGGAAGAAGTGAAACTTTTACTTTTTGCAGATGACATGATACTTTATGTGGAAAACCCAGCAGACTCCACCAGAAGCCTACTAGAACTGATCCATGAATTCAGCAAGTTCCCAGGGTACAAAATCAATGTACAGAAATTGGTTGCATGCTTATATACCAATAGTGAAGCAACAGAAAGAGAAATCAAGAAACTGAGCCCATTCACAATTGCACAAAAAAACATAAAATACCTAGGAATAAACCTAACCAAAGATGTAAAAGATCTATATGATGAAAACTATAGAAAACTTATGAAGGAAATTGAAGAAGACACAAAGAAATGGAAAAACATTCCATGCTCATGGATGAGAAGAATAAATATAGTAAAAATGTCATTACTACCCAAAGCAATCTGCACATTCAATGGAATCCCAATCAAAATTGCACCAGCATTCTTTTCAAAGCTAGAGCAAACTATCCTAAAATTTGTGTGAAACCACAAAAGACCCTGAATAGCCAAAGTAATATTGAAGAAGAAGACCAAAACGGGAGACATCACCATCCCAGACTTTAGCCTCTACTACAAAGCTGTAATCATCATGATAGTATGGTATTGGCACAAAAACAGACACATAGACCAATGGAACAGAATAGAGAACTCAGAATTGGACCCACAAATGTATGGGCAATTAATCTTTGACAAAACAGGAAAGAGTATCCAATGGAAAAAAGACAGCCTCTTTAACAGATGGTGCTGGGAAAACTGGACAGCAACGTGCATAAGAATGAAACGAGATTACTTTCTTACACCATATACAAAAATAAACTCAAAATGGATAAAGGACCTGAATGTGAGACAGGAAACCATCAAAACCCTACAGGAGAAAGCAGGAAGCGACCTCCTTGATGTCAGCTGCAGCAATTTCTTACTTGACACATCCTTAAAGTAAGAGAATCAAGAGCAAAAATGAAGTATTGACACCTCATCAAGATAAAAAGCTTTTGCATGGCAAAGGAAACAGTCAATAAAACTAAAAGGCATCTGATGGAATGGGAAAAGATAGTTGCAAATGACCTATCAGATAAAGGGCTAGTATCCAAAATCTATAAAGAACTCACCAAATTCACACCTGAAAAACAAATAATCCAGTGAAGAAATGGGCAGAAGATTTGAACAGACACTTCTCCAGAGAGGACATCCAGATGGCCAATAGACACATGAAATGATGCTCAGTGTCCCTCATCATCAGGGAAATACAAATCAAAACCACACTGAGGTACCTTTCATGCTAGTCAGAGTGCCTGAAATGAACAAATCAGGAGACTCTAGATGCTGGCGAGGATGTGAAGAAATGGGCACCCTCCTACACTGTTGGTGGGAATGTAAACTGGTGCAGCCCCTCTGGAAAACAGTGTGGAGGTTCCTCAAAAAAGTAACAATAGAACTCCCTTAGGACCCAGCAATAACACTGCTAGGAATTTACCCAAGGGATACAGGAGTGCTGATGCATAGGGGCACATATACCTCAATGTTCATAGCAGCAGTTTCAACAATGGCCCAATCATGGAAAGAGCCCAAATGTCCATCAACTGATGAATGGATCAAGAAGATGTGGTTGATCTATACAGTGGACTACTACATGGCAATGAGAATAATCTGGCCATTTGTAGCAACATGGTAGGAACTTGAGGGTATTATGCTGAGTGAAATAAGGCAGATACCATATGTTTTCACTTATAAGTGGATCAGGAGAAACTTAACAGAGGACCATGGGGAAGGAGAAGGGGAAAAAATAGTTGGGGAAAGGGAGGGAGGCAAACCATGAGAGACTCCTGAATACTGAGAACAAACTGAGGGCTGATGGGGGTGAGGGAGAGGGGAAGAGAGGTGATAGGTGTGGAGGAGGGCACTTGTTGGGATGAGCACTGGCATTATATGGAATCCAACTTGAGAATAAACTATAAAAAAATAAACAAATGAACAAATAAATAATTTAAATTTTCCTGTAATTCTTTACCCTGAAGAGTAAGTTGCTTTTATAATGACTTACTTGAAATAATATATTTTTGAATAAAATCCCAGCCTCTGCAAAGATTTTTAAAGAAAATACTTTGTTTTTCTTTTCAAACAATTTTAACATTCCTAGCTTACTTTTCATATGTGGTAAATGAACAATTTATCCAAAAGTATTACCTGTAATATTATTTTATGAAACTGTGTTTCTAGTCCATGATGGAATTGAATTTTGGTTCAAATGATTATCATATACTCAAAGTGATTACTTCTGTGACTCTTTGAAAAAAACCTTCTTAGATATCCTTGTGTATTTTCCTCATTTGAAGTTACTGCTATATCACTAGAATAATTTACCTCATTTTCAAGTTGCTTCAATAAGTTATATTTCCCAGGATTCATAGTCTTAGTGTACATTTACCGAAGCTGAAATAGAACGTGCCATTACACAGAGCTCAAGAGGCTTATTTTCATTGAAGTCTCCCTGAGGACAGGGGACCATTCCTATGTTTAATGTTCATGCCATTGCTGCCCTAGCCTCAGGAAGTTAAAGATCATTGAGGAAGCCCTGCAGGCAGAGGTGCACCAAGGTAAAGAGAGGCAATAGGATTGGTTGGTGTTTGTGATGTGCCCCCCACCCAATTTCAGCAGCATTGAGAATTGTGGTCCCAGTAGTGAGATCCATAGCTCTGATGAGCAATTGTTCTGTTGCCTGGAGTCCATCAAAAATTTTTTTAAAATGTTTGTTTACCTTTTTTTTGTTTTTTTTTAAAAATTATTTATTTATTTATTTATTTTTTGTTTATTTATTTTTGAGAGAGAGAAACAGAGCATGACTCGGGGAGGGGCAGAAAGAGAGAGGGAGACACAGAATCTGAAGCAGGCTCCAGGCTCTGCACTATCAGCACAGAGCCCGATGCAGGGCTCTACCCACAAACCATAAAATCATGACCTGAGCTGAAGTTGGACACTTAACTGACTGAGCCATCCAGGTGCCCCATCTGATGGAGTACATTGAAATTGTTTTTTTAATGTTTTTTTATTTTTTTATTTTAAGAGCGAGAAAGGGAGAGGGAGAGGAAACGGGAGGAGCCAAGAGGTAGAGGGAGAAAGAGAATCTCAAGCAGGCTCTTCACTGACAGTGCGTAACCAGACTCAGGACTGTGAGATCATTACATGAGCTGAAATCAAGAGTATGACACTTAACTGACTGAGCCACCCAGGTGCCCCAGTCCATTTTTAATGGAATAGATTTTCTTTGAGGAGGAACCGTTTTTCCCCCAACTAATATAATGATTTTTAAATGATTAGGTTCTAAATTAGGAAGAAAATGTGGGTAGTGTGTAGCACTCACATTGTTCAGTCATGATCAATTACCCCATATCCCTAGCACATCCAATGCTGCTTTCAACACAGAGTAATCATTGAGGTCTTTGGACCTCTGCTGATGATATGCAGAACTCAGAGTGATCCATGTTGGACCATCAATGAAAGTTCAAATAAAAAATGATTTCAAAATGAGGTGTAAAGTTGATATAAAATAATTAACTCATTTAGGGGCGCCTGGGTGGCTCAGTCGGTTGAGTGTCTGACTTCGGCTCAGGTCATGATCTCATGGTTCTTGGGTTCGAGCCCTGCGTCGGGCTCTGTGCTGACAGCTTGGAGCCTGGAGCCTGCTTCAGATTTTGTATCTCCCTCTCTTTCTGACCCTCCCCTGCTCACGCTGTCCCTCTCTGTCACTCAGAAATAAATATAACATTAAAAAATTTAAAAAAATAATTAACTCATTTAGCTCTTTTGCTAGCCCTGTGATGTATATAAAGAAGCATGGCTTGGGATAGAGAACCTGAACGTCGTTTCTTCTGCCTCCTAAAATAGACTCCATCAGAGCTGTTTGGGGTAATAAGGTCCTCTGCAAAAATTAGTTTTATCTGAGTTACACCTACTACTGCTACTAGAGAAAGTAATTTTATTACTTAATAATCCAGCAAAATAATATAGCAGTGGGTGGGGTGAGCATGCCACCTCCATTCTTTTCATGTCTCCAAATTATGACTTTTAATTTATAAATTACTGGGATAAAATTGAGATTGAGATTCAGTTTGCTTCTCTTTAGATGCCTTGAGTTAGAAACTAATTTCTAGATGAGTATTTTATCTCACTTCTCCTCTATCAAAAGTAGAGTTCTTGTAGAGTTCAATATGTAATGATTATATTATTAGACTCATAAGTTAATACTTCTCACCTCAGCACACGAATCACACTTAGAAGTCACAAGCTATCTGAGTCTGATAGTTTTAATATCAAGCCATAACTTTTAACCATGAAGTATATCTGTAAATATGGCACATGTGCACATGCACATATACACATATGTAAGTGTATATGTATATGTGTGTGTATATGTATATCTGTGCATCCGTAATAAGTATTCTTTGAGAGCCTATCACATGGTGGGCCCTGGTGATAAAGAGGATTCCTGTCCCAAGGGAGTTGACATTCTAGTATGGAGAGACAGACAATAATTATGTCAAAAACAAGATAGTTTCAGGTATGTAGGTTCTCCAGAGGGGACAAATTTGGCGATGTAAAAAGTGACTATTGGGGTATGGATGTGTAGCAGTGAACACTTGTCTGGGGAGGTGGAAAGAGATCTGAGTTGGGATCTCAGTGGAAAGAAAATGATGGTCATGCAAAAGTCTGGGGGAAGAGTTACAAGCAGAAAGGACTAGCAAATGCAGTAGGCACTGATATAGGGTAGAAAATCCAGTAATGCTGGAGCTTTATATAAAAAAAATTGGATAGGAGTGAAATTGGGGAACAATGATGTTGAAGAAGTGGGCAGAGGCCATATTATATTAAGCCTACTAAGTCAATATAGTTTGGACTCTAAGTATATTGGGAAACTACTGCAGGGATGTAGCAGTTGAGGAATACGATCTTCCAGTTTAGGAAAATGACTATGATAAAATTCCTCCTACTCTGTATTTCATATTCACTGGTTTGGCAAGACCTGCCAGTTTTATCTCTATGATTGCCCTTTCATCCATCCATTTTTCTCCATTCTCACTGTCACTATTTTAGTTCAAGACTTAATTTTCTTGAGCAGTTACTATGGCCTACTAAGTTGCCTCCCTGCCTCCAGTCTTTTTCCTTTATGATCCATTCTGATTTTTGCTGTTAGATTCCTTCGACTTAAAAAGTCATCAGCGTCCCAATGCTTCCAGAGTTAGGTCCTGCATCCCTATGTAGAAGGCTTTCAGAAAGAAGTCTTTTGTTTGTACCTAGGGACCAGGCAGGGTGGATCTAGCATTGTTATATTTATTTGAGTAATCAAGTTTCTCAAAGGAAGAGATTCAGTTTTAAAAAGAACTTTAGCTCCCTGTCTTGATCCTAAGATAAAAGGTCAATATTGGAAAAGAAGGCTGATTTTGGATGTAGCTTAGGCATGCCACACAAGTTTCCCTTTAGCCTAACCTCATGAACTGAGACAAAATTTCCAAGGAAAGTTGGATGTCATAAACAGAAATTCTTTAAAAGAAACTCCCCCCCCCGCCCCCAACACAGAATGTAGTGCTACTTTGTTTCCTCATGAAACGTATGCATACTCCCTTATTAGAAAAACTATGGACCCCAAAGACAAATCCTTGTGAGATAACTGATGCTGTAAGCACTCAAAAAAGATTAAACAATGGCATTTTCTACTATCTATCTAATGGAGAAAATTATCAGCATTTATTGGAATAATCCTCATAGTTTTTTAACTTTACCAGATACAAACTTTATTCAAATTTGGATCAATCTCGTACAATTCAGTGAGTTATTCAGGGCACTGTTTGGCTATTAGTGGAAATCATCAGAGACAGGCCCTAGATAAGTGGATGAAATCAGTGGAGAACACATTGTACTGCATGTTTATATTATGGCAATTAATCTAGCATCTGGGAGGAACACAGACTAAGGTCTTAACATCATTCCTCCATCAGAATCCTTCCTCATTTAGCTCATTTTGGAAGCCTAGCTGAAACCTGAAAATAAAGGATCATAGATGAAACTTGCCACATCCTGTTGAGAATGGGCAATTATCCTTTACTTGATTTCCAACTTTCCTTGTAAACATGCCAACAGATAAAATGTTGGTTTGAGTGGAGGGCTGTTAAAATTAACTTTTTCTCACCACATGAGTAAATCATGTCCTCAGGCCTCATTTCCTGGAGATGGCTATGTACCTACCAAGCATTACCTTTCAATGGCTATTTTTCCATGACAGAAAGTAACCATTATAAAAGGGAATAAAATGGTCAAGTCAGTGAACCAATGACCTATTTTTGTGATCGCACTATACGGATTACTTGTTTTCAGTGTTAACGAAAGATAGTTTTAATGTTTTCCCTTGGAATGTTGGGTTCCAAGTATAGCAAGATGGGGGTTTTGCTTCCTCAGGTTTTGTCCTACAAGGGCCTGTCCTCATCTCTGATTGTCCTGCACAGGACTGTTGATGCATAGTTGCCATAGGTTTATAGTCATGTAGACAATATAGTCAGCCACACAGAGATTATTGGGGTTAATAGTTGGCACAGGGGAATCCAGGGTAAAATATATGAGATTTTCAACCATAATCCAAGTCAACTTCCAGTTACTAACCAGTTTTATATATCATTGAGATTGCATTTATTTTCATGTGATTAAAAAACATAAAACTTACTGCCTTAACCATTTTTAAGTGTACAGTTTAGTATTGTTAAATGGATTCCTCGTTTCTCCATCTCCTGAGCCCCTCATAGTCACCATTCTACTTCCTGTTTGTATGAATTTGGCTATTTGACACTTCATGTAAGTGGAATCATTCAGTATTTGGCTTTTATTGACTGGCTTATTTCACTTAACATAATCTCAAGGTTTACCATGTGGTAGCATGTGACAGGATTCTTTCCTTTTTAAGGCTGAATAATGTTCTTTTGTATGTATATACCATATTTATTTCATTTATTCATTCATCCATTGAGATTACATTTTGTTATCTGTAAAATAGGAAACAATAAATTATTTTTACTTCAAAGAATTATTGTCTTCCTCTAGTATAAATGCTGAAGCAGTACATGCTTTTAACTCTTATATTGGAAAAGTATGTTATAGCAGAAAGTATGATATGTGGGTTCTAATCTTGGCCGTGCTTCTAGTTTTCTAAGTATACCAACAATCTATGTGCTCTGGAGCCACAATGTATAATCTGTAAAATCTTATCTGTTTTAACTATTCATCAGAATTTTTGAGAGGTAAAGAGGCATATTCATTCCTCAGAAATCTCTCAGTAATTCTTGGTGCCTAGGTGCTCAGCTGTTCGGTATGTGACTCTTATATCACTCAGGAGGGTCAGGATCTTAGCCTAGTCTCCTGATCTATGAAAATTATTGAGTCTAAACCAGATCACTGAAATAACTGAACTTTAAAACCAATTTAAAAAACTCTAAAAATAAACAGACATTTTATGTCTTACTCTGATGTTATTTTGGTATCTTAAGAAATGCTATGTGACAAAAAAATGCTATGTGACTAAAAATGCTTTGTAATTTTGGAATCTACTTTTCCAAAACTGTATATTCCAACCACTCCCTTCTTTTCCCTGTCAAAGTCTGATAACAACACATACACTGCCCACCACATGCCCTCAAAATATCCTACAGAATTGTACTAGATAAGCTTTAAGGCACATTTGAGAATTCTATGACTTGTACTTTTGAACTTTAGGTAGTTTTCCATTGCATCAGTTCTTCTGGGATTTTCAGGATCTGTGCCAAATGTGAGGCCAGGCCTGCCACTAAGGACTTTTAACTGTTAACTATCAAAATGATGGACTTACAGGTGGAGAGAGATATCCCTATTTTGAAGAACTGTGGATACTAAATATTTAACATTATTAAACTTTACATTCATTTTGTTTAAATTGGGAAAAATAAAGCAATAAGAGTGATTTTGAAAATACCAGTCTAAGAAATGTACTGCCTGGCTAAAACCTGATTATTAAATGATTGAACAAAAGGAGGCAAGAACTAGGAAGATACAGAAGTTTGCTGAACCCTCCCCCTTCCCTGTTCCAGTGTGTCATTTAGCTTCATCACCTCGTCACAAGGTATTTAAGTGCAAGATTTATGTTAGAGATGGAGCAGGCCAAGGTCATCAAGAGAGTGTGAAGTGAGAAACCTATCAGAATAGAAGGAGCTTTATGATTACAGTTAGATTTGTATTAGGTTGATTATTAACACCTCAGGTTAAATTCAGTTAGAAAAAGTGATCTCTCAAAGGCAATGTTCAAGATCTAACTATCTTAGAATAACTTATTTCCATACTCATACAATTTGAATTTTATGCTAAAAACTTCTTTAATAAAAACCTAAACAGTTAACAATATATAAAATATGAAATATATTTTATTTTGAATATCTAAATGGCCATCAAGAATCTTGACAATAATGCCACATATAGTTTTTTAACTATGTAAAATTATTACTATTTATCCTATTGATAATTATTTATATTCTTTGGTGTTGTTATCTGGGCATGCAACTATTAAAAGCATAGACTCATCAGAAAGTATTTTGATGAAACAGAGTGAAAGACAGAACAAAAACTTTAATAAGGTATTTTAGAGAAGACTTTTTGTTATACCTATATGTAACTTTTTTCCTTAGTGAGCATGTTGCCTACTGTTATTCAATTATAAGTGATGAGAAGGCAAAAAAAATATCCAATTATGCATAAGTTAAAATTTTATGTGCATATGACATAAATCTTTATTTTGAACGTAAAAGTACACACAGTTTTTTAATGAAAATTAATTTCTTCCTGTTATTTAAAAATAAATATTAAATAATATGATTTTTATGAAGTATCAAATTATTGGTTGGCACATGTCTGGTTACCAGGAATTTTATGGAATTCATGAGGTTTTTGTCCACACATGGGAAGAAGACTGACTGATTAGGCAGTTACAAAGAAGCATAGATAGATGAAGGAGTCATTAATTTTACTTGAGAGTGAAGATGGTAATTCAGGAAACCTTTATAAAAGACATAATGCTGTAACTTGCTTTAATCATGACAGTGTTTCCTGGGCAAAGGGGAGATGTCCATCACGGAAGATGCAGTGTAAGTGTAGGACACAGAAGCATGGAACATTGTGGTATGTGTGCATACAGAGATGAGGCAGGTGAGAGATCAAGAAGGAAACTAAATGCTTGATGAAAAATTAGAGTTTGGAAGAAGGAGAAAATGTAATTAAAGATAATGGTAAGATTTCAAGTCATATTCATTTGTCCTTGAAAACATTTTTGATTGTTGTATACATGGGTACTACAATCTTTTGATCAAAACCTTATAGAAGTTTCTACAAACAGGAAATCTCTTGTCATCAAGCATTAGGGAAAAAAGTACTTATAACATTGATAATAATCATGTTAAATAAAATCTCTTCCTGAAAGAAAAGCACAAATCAATTTTAAAAATAAGGAGTAAGGGGTAAGCCTCATTCAACCTTGTAGCTTTTATGCAATGGTAGAACAAGATGCTGTCTAAAGTATGGCAATTAACAAATCCTTCTCTAACCTAGGAAATGTAAAATCAATCTCTGAGACTTTTAATACTTTATTCAAGTGTGGTGGTGGGGGTGGGGGCTGGAGGAAGGGGGAGAAAGTAAGGGAGGGAGAAGTGGGAAAGAGATATTTTAGAAATATCCTTTTAAGAAAGGCATATCAGGCAGATATAACATGCACAGGGATACAAGCTTCATTGTATATGAAAATACATTAATTATTTCATTGGTTAAACTCTAAATAGAAGAAGTATATAAACAACTGAATTTATTTAGAATTTTTTCATACAAATATGCACCCATAATATGAAGTGTAAGAAAAATAGAGCAGAATACATTATTGTTGTTTTTTCAGTGATGATATTAGATGTAGCAGAGGTTTCTTGCTCCCTCTGTATTTCCTGATAAGAGAGTATAAACTTTACCACTACTCCACATATACACTTAAAATGAGTGTATCCAAATAGATGCTCTGAGTGACTACATGTTTCTTTTTCTTTTGGTCCATGATTCTTTTGGAAATGTCACCAAGAAGATTTGTGTTGGTCTCTCCCTGCTTCTTGGTTAGTTTCCTGTTACTCCCTGTTAATCACCACTGTACCAAGATCTCACTCAACTGAAGTTGTTCTTTTAAAGAGAGAGGGATAACCTCAAGCACACAAATCTATATGTCATTCCCTGTCATGAAAGTCTCAAAACGTTTGTCAGTTTTATTCCCCCAAACTCACTTAAATCATGCATAAGCAATTATTTCAGCATCTTTTCTTTTTACTTAAATAGGAGTTGGTGAAGGTTGGCCTGGAAGCTAGCAGTCTACTTAAAGCAGAGCTTGCTTTTTTATTCTAAATCTTTTCTTGTCTTTGATTTGATGTTTAGAATCTACAAATAATTGTTTGATTTTAAACATTTTAACAATTCTATTATATAGGTGGGACAGATTATTATCATCACTTTATAAACCAGAAACCTGAACCTTGGAAAGCTGCATTTACTCAGCAGTTACGTTGCAGAGCTGAAACTCAAAGTTGTCAGAATCCAGATCTAGTCCACTGTTCTCAACTGTCTTCACAGAGATAGAGATATGCTGTGTGTCAAATGCCATCCTATAATGTGTAACACCTGCAATTACAGAATGACATTCTACCCTTAACAGAATAGATTCCTCTAACTACTTTTAGGCACCTCATCAAAGCCATGAGTCCCTTGACAAAAAAAATGCACATTAGTGGACAGCTATGTGGAAACACACACTTCACATTTAAAAATTTTTTTAGTATTTATTTAATTTTGAGAGAGAGAGAGGCAGAGCATAAATAGGGGAGGGGCAGAGAGAGAGGGAGACGTAGAATCAGAAACAGGCTCTAGTCTCTGAGCTGTCAGCACAGAGCCTGACGTGGGGCTCGAACTCACAGACTGTGAGATCATGCCCTGAGCTGAAGTTGGTCACTTAGCCAACTGAGCCACCCAGGCGCCCTGATATATATATATATATTTTAACAAATAGATCCAAGGGTTTTAGAGATGTCCTGAATCAAACAGCGATATTTAAAGGAACATCTGTCCTCTGCATACTGATTCGGTTCTCTAAGGTGGGTTTTATAAAAGAGGTTTACTGTGTGTATTTCAGTGTTAGTATATATATTCCTTTCAGTTTTAAAATCCTTTATCCAAGGTGTATGTTCTTATTAAAAAATATTAAATATGCATAAAAGGGATTGAGTCTATATGGTAAAGGATAAATTTAATTGAAACACTCAAGAGTTCTGTTTTCCTGGAAGTTGTATTAACAAATTATGGTTTCTTATCATGTTTACTGTAATGAATTTAACTTTTAAATAATATCTGTATATTTGAATTGAATTATATATATAATCTATATATTATAAATCTGTATATGTACAAATATATAATTTTTTCTTCAAATTACTTAGAGCAGATTTGAACAAATACCTCTTGTGCAGACATTTAACAAAGTATTAATTTTTTTAATGTTTATTTATTTTTGAGAGCAAAAAAGCAGAGTGCTAGGAGGAGAGGGGCACAGAGAGAGGGAGGCCCAGAATCTGAAACAGGCTCTACACTCTGAGCTGTCAGCACAGAGCCCGATGTGAGACTCGAATTTGGGAACAGCGAGATCATGACCTGAGCTGAAGGGTGCTTAACTGACTGAGCCACCCAGATGCCCCTAAAAAAGTATTTTTAATAATTAAAAAATTATGTCTGCATGACCATTTTAGTCAACTGAGGTGACTGACTAGTATCTGATCAATATCAATAACCTGTATGAACATTGCCAAGGATGGGAGTGGAGGTGGAAGCTCCACCTCTGTGGTTCTTAACCTTGGCTGCCCTTTGAATCACCTGAGGGACCTTTAAAAAATAATTCATACTGTGGCTTTAGTTTTAGGAATTTTGATTTGACTATGTGGTACATGGCCTAATCAATGAGATTTTTTAAAAGCTTCTCAAGTGGTTCTAGTTTGTATCTAAGGTTAGCATTCACTGCCATATGCATTTGTTTTCCCCCAAATGGGGAATTCTCAAGCAGCACAGGAAAGAGTATATTCATTATAATCTGTCAAGCCAGGACAAATTGAGATTATTTTTGAGGAGAGGAGCTGTATTTAACAAGAGTATAGGGGACCAAAGTGACAAATTCAACCCACTCTTATAAGTCAATATTTTTTTCTTATAAATTACATACAACAGGTAAAATCTGAATTGAAAAACATGCAGCTATATGCTGATTATATAGTCTATGTAATTAACCTTTCTGCCTTGCCTGATGAATCATAATCCATGATTGTATTTAATCAGAATTATGGAATGCAGTTTCTTTAAGTCTTACCTGAGCTGTGTAATGCTTCTTCTTATTCTTAACATGTCACAAAATGTCTTGTACACCAGGTTACCTTTTTGAATAATAGTTTAATAAACTCAATCAAATGAAAAATAAATGCCCAATGCTGAATTCCTGTCATCAGAGGAATTTTCAGTTTTTTGAACCATATCTAGAGTGGTTTAGTTGGAGTTGGAATAGTAATGGAGGAGAGAGAAGGGAAGAGCTTTAGAGAAGCCCATGGAATAGGGATCCAGTTTAATTTTTTAACTCATATTTATATTGATATCTTTCCTGGAAACCTCTTATTCCTGTACCCCCATTTCAAGAAATGTAAAGTTAGCAATCGAAGATATGTGCAGTTACTTAAGGTGTGCGTGCGAGAGAGAGTAGGTTTAGATGGATGATTTCAGGGCTGACTCCTGTTAGATGATATTATGCCTCTCTCTCCACTCCTGTATTTAGCCTGTACAATAACTAGCAAAACTGTACCTAGAAGGGCTGGGAGCAAAGAGCTATCTCTGGAGAAGTTTTAGATTTTAAATATAGATGGTTAGATAAAAAATGGAGTGAATATGGAAAAATGCAAACACATTTTTATCATTTACATATGCCTCCAATTCTTTTCTTTTCGTATCCCCATACTACCCTATAGTGCTGGTTTTTTGTTTTTTGCTTTTTTTTTTTTCCCCTTGAGTATAGTTGACAATGTTATTTTAACTTCAGGTGTACAACTCAGTGATTTGACAAGTTTATACATTATGCTATGTTTGTCACAAGTAGGTCTATCATCTGTCCCATTATGTCATTATTATAGTATCATTGATTGTATTCCCTATGCTTTTCTTTTTATTCCCATGACATACTCATTCCAAAAGTGGAGACCTGTATCTCCTACTCCCCTTCACCCATTTTGCGCAATCCTCTACCCTCTTTCCTGTCTGATAACCATCAATTTGTTCTCTATATTTATACTTAGGATTCTGGTTTTTGTTCATTCATTTTTTACAATTCCATTTATGAGTGGAATCATATGGTATTTGTCTTTCTCAGTCTGACTTACTCCACTTACCATCATATCCAGTAGGTTCATCCATGTTGTCTCAGATGGCACAGTCTCATCTTTTTTATGGCTGTGTAATATTTCATCATAACTACAATGCTAACTGTAACCATTAAATCTTTTTATTAAAAGCTGGTATTTCATTTTAAGAATGTTGGGCAACAGATGTCCTTACCTCCCCCAATGATGGTATACATTCAGGGTTATAAAACTGATAGAAATGATTAAAAGATAATCAATATATCAAAGGCTATAAAATCTTCAGTATTAATAATCATGGAAATGTGTCAACATTCTGCCCTAAATGTTAGTAACTATGCTTAATAATAATGAGACTATTTATTGAGTACTTAAAGGGCTAAGCACATTTTTAATTTATATGGATTAATTTATTTAAACCTCATTACAACCCTAAGAGGTAGGACTTCTTGTCATCTCCCATTTTACAAATGTGGAAGTTGAGTCCTAGTAAGGGAAATAATCTGCCCTCACTCAAGGTCAGGATATGAAGTTGGACATTTTATTTCTAGCATCTACATTGTTAACTCCTATATAATATAACCTATATACCAAATGGTTTGAATTAGTTGGGGAAAAAAATGCAAGGATTTGCATTTCTGAGAATTGCCCTGTATGATAGCAAGGTAAGTGGAGGAAGATCTAAAAAAATCTCATTCATATTTCCCACTTAAGAGAACATAAGGAATCTGGCTTACCAGGAAGAATATGAAAAATGTTCCTTACTTCTTTAGATAAGCAGGACTAAAGACTGGGACTGGGAAACTACCCAACCTTGCAGTAGATGAAACAGAAAGACACAAATAATCTCCTAGGAATAATTGTCTTAGCCAATTATTAGGACTAGCAGCAGTAAACAGAGGAATCTGAGCAGAGGAAAATAATTCCACATCAAACAAAAGTGGTGACCTGTGAACTGAGGAATTTAAAGAAAATAAGACAGAAAGAAAATAGAGATAGAGTTCCCCAGCACCAGCTGCCAAAGACTTGGAATCTTCCTTATTCTTTTAGCAGTAGCATGTATAACGTCAGCAGATATTCCAGAAAAGGAATGAAACACCACCCAGGTAACTGAACTGAATAGAGGAAAATTCACTTGCATTGTATTTTAGCTCTTTTGTCTTCATTTTTATTCTGGTTAAAAAAATTCTTTTGGAGTATAACAAACATGTAGAAAATTGGATAAAGCAAAAGAACAAAATAATCTATAAATGAGCACAAAGTGAAAATTTTCATGTAACCACTGCATGGTCAAGACAAAACATTTGTGGTGACACAAATGTTTTCCTTGGACTCTCTTCTGACTTCTAACACCATATATTGGTTTTGCAGAGTTTTGTATTTTATATAAATAGAATATGATGCATATATCCTCTTGTTGCTTGCTTCTTTTACTCATAAGGTTCAATCCTGTTGTTGCCTATGGCAGTAATTCATTCATTGTCATTGTTATATATTGGTTATGGTAAATTGCTGTAATGATAGCTTCTAGTAAATCATGCTTTTCTGTGTATATGCCCTCTGTAATGTGCTGTTGGCTTTTTCTGTCAAAAGATGGAAGCTGTTTTTTTACTGTCTTGAATCTGGGCTGGCTTTATAAATGCTTTGACATAGATTTTGGTGAAAATGATATTATACAACTTCTAGAGCTTATCCCTAAGAGTGCTTGCAGTTTCCTCTCTTGCCTTCTTATGTCCTTTTATTATCATGCTGTGAAGAAGCCTAATGTAGCCTACTAAAGAAGAAAGTCTCTGCAGGATGAGAGAAGAATAGTAGTTAGCCCAGTGATAGCCAGTACCATGTTCCAGAGACCATCTTGCACCTGCATATCCAGGGAAAACATCAGATGACTATAACCACATGAGTGACTCCATACTGATTGGTAGAAGAAATGCCCAGCCAACCTACACAGTTTCTGAAAATAATAACTTGTAGTTTTAAGTCATTAAGTTTTAGTTTAATTTGTTATGCAGCAATAGATAACTGAGATAGCACATGTGAAAACATTGCTGTTTATTTGTCCAACATTTGTATTATTTCCAGGTTTTGGCTATTTTGAGTATTTCCACTATGATATGTTTTAGGAAACACATGTATGCATTTCTGTTCAATATATATCTGGAAGTACACTTGCTAGTTGGGTATTAGTAGATATTGGATAGAGTTTACCAAAGTGGCTATATCAGTTTTTACTTCCACCAGCAATGTAGGGGAGTTCTGGTTGCTCCATATCCTTATTAATCCTTGGCAATGTCTCTTATTTTCACTTTAGTCATTCTGGTATGTAGGTAGTAGTATCTCACAGTAGATTTGATTTCAGTTCTCTAATGACTAAAGAATTTGATCTTTTTCATATGTTTATTGGCCCTTGGGATATCTTTTTAAGAACAATGTATTTGGTTAAAGTCTTTTACCCATTTTATTATTAGATTGTCTGTCTTTTTCTTACTAGTTTTTAGAATTTCTTAATATATTCTGGATACAAGCCTTTTATCAGTTTCTTGTGTTAGGAGTATCATTTCCCACTTTGTGGCTTGTCTTTTTTTTATTCCTGTAATGGTATCTTTTGAATGTTTGGATCATACCACCACTTGGGCCTACCTGAGGTGTTAGCTGAGGGTGAGGGGAATTTAGAATGGATACTGGAGAAGGGAGAATATGTGTGACAATATGGTCCTACGATCAACTGTGTGATGGGGCTGTGGTTCATGTGACTGATCTTCCTCTTTTGCGTTTCTCCTTAGGAAGAGAGGCCTGTGGACGTAGCATAAAAGTTGGACTGTGACAGCAATGAGATATGCCTCACAGACCTCACAGGAAGTGTGAGTAATGATCTTAAGCACCTTTTTATTGTTTACTGGCCAGTTATATATCTTCCTTTGTGTAGTGTCTATACAGTTCGTTTGCTCATTTCAAAATCAGGTGTCTTTTTTAAATGATGTACAATAGTTCTTTATATATTGTAAATATGAATTCTTTGTTGGATCAATATATAGACACTATTTTTCTCTCAGTCTGTGGTTCTTTTTGTTTTGTTTTGTTTTATTTTCATTTTTTAATAGTTTATTGTCAAGTTGGTTTCCATATAACACCCAGTGCTCATCCCCACAAGTGCCCCCTCCATGCCCATCACCCCCTTTCTCCTATCCTCCCCCCCATCAGCCCTCAGTTTGTTCTCGGCATTCAAGAGTCTCTCAGTCTGTGGTTCTTAATGGTATTTTTTTGTGTGTGGGAAGATGATATTCATTTTAACAAAGTCCAATATAACTTTTTCTTTTATGTTTAATGCTTTTTGTATCCTGTTCAATGAATCATAACCTATTACAAGTTCTTGAAAATATTCTCGTAAAGTCTTTAGCTTGTGTGTTAAAGCAGTGTATACCATTGCTTCACAAATTAGTTTTTATATATAACATTATTTGATATATAACTTTATAGATAACATTATTTTATATATAACATTATTTAATATAAACATTATTTTATATATAACATTATTANTATATTTATATGATCAATACTATATATATAAATAGTATTTTTATGAACTCTCTTTTTTCATGCTATGTTTACTTTCTTTTGGATCCTTACCAAACTGTCTTATTTACTAGCTTTGCAGTAAATCTTAAATGTGATGCTGTAAATCTTCCAACTTTGTTCTTCTTCAAAATTTTCTTAGACTCTCTAGAGTCCCTTATATTACCATGTGATTTTCAGAATCACTTTTCAAGTTCCATAAAAAAGTATCCTAGGAATTTTATTGGAATTTCATTGAATCTTTTTTCTTTTAAAATATGTTTATTATGTACTTTACATTGAGCACTTCAAGAAAGAAAATAATTATAGTGATTTCAAAATGCAATTCTTGTATTCAGTAAGTATTCTTTATGATTACATCCAATCAATATCTAGAATTGCATGTGAACCCTAAGTCAACTAACAAATAAGTAAATTAACTATATTAATTTCAGGGATGAGAAACATCATGATCACATAAGTCACTTTACCAGCATGTTTTTTTGAAAACAAAACAAAACAAAACAAAACAAAACATGATTCGCATTTGTTTCAAGTACATATACATCCATTGTAAGAGTTGAATTAGACTGTTGTTTTTAACACATTAAAATTATAATCTTTGTTACCTTAAAAGAAAATTCAGTTTAGTACAAAGAAATTCAAGAAGATTTCAGGACCCTTGATCAGAAGCTTTCAGTGCTTGTTGTACTACCTTGGTGTACATAAAGGCTTAAGTCAGGCTAATAAAGAAGAGTGTTTCCTCTTCCCATTTAAAACCAATCCAAGAAGTAGGTTCACCAGCATTCTATAAACTAGCTAACTCTTCAGAGGGTACTAATAAAGGACTCTTGATCTGTGTGAGTACATTTAAAATCCTTAGCCAATGTTACAAAAACAAAACATTTTGAATATTATTTATAATTACAAGCATAATTGGCTTTTGGTCGTCTATAATCATCTCTCAGATGCTAACAATGAGTTCCAATTGTGGTTCTTTTCGGATGTGAGAAGCTACAGGTACACATGGGATGATTACTGATTTACCTTCTCAAAGTATTCTTTGGATGCAGTTGGATTTGGCTTGATTGTAGGAGAATCCAGTGTCCAGTTTGTGGGTCAGACTTGGGTTTCCACAAACTGAAATGCCTTTACCAAGTGGAGGGTCTCTTCTACATTTTGGCCTACTGAGAGATCATTGACACTCAAATACTTGTCAACTCTACTGGGATCAGTTACGAAGAGATAGATGTCTTAGAGCAACACTAGGACCTTCTAACAGTATACTGTAGTCTCAGGAAATCTGTTTAGTCAAATCTGACAAAGGTATGATGTTCATATGGCCCAAACTGCCATTCTTTCTTTGTATGTTTATCTAGGCAAAATGTGTGAAGTGGGAATCTATTGAAACTGCGACAACTCCACAGTTCACATCATGAAATTTGTTGGCTTTGTTACTAAAAGCATCAATTTCTATAGAACAAACAAAAGTGAAATCTGAAGGATAGAAAAGTAATACCAATATTTCCCCTTAAAGTAATCAAGGCTTAGGTCTTTGAACTCTCTGTTTACAACTGCAATACCCTTTAAATAGAGTTTTTGCTAGGTGATGGTAAGAGCATAGTATGAGGAACTGGTGCTAAGAGCATATTTTGCTTGACTGGGACCAAATCATAATACATTTGTCAAGCATGTTCTTTGGAAAGCAGCAGTTTTAAGGCCTGCAGAGGCATAGATGCTCCCAAGAAATAGCACTCACATGTTGGATAACCCAAGCCTGGAGAAACCTTCCCACCTCAGGGGCCATCTTCAGTGCATGCTGGATTTGTGAGACAGACTGGGATTTCTGATAAATTTGGAGTGAATTGACCTCTTAACAATTGAATACTTCAGTACATTTAGATGATAATTGTTTACTCCAGTCTTAGAGGTAAAACTGACACAGCAGAATCACAACTTAAGGTCACTGAGGACAGGGTGGAAAGAATTACCATTCATAAAGAAGTGATTGTCACCTGTAAGAAGATGATACGTATGAAAATTTAAAAACAATAAACAAACAAATACAAATACAGCATATACCACATGAAATGCTTAAGTAGAGAATGGAGCTAGTGGTAACAGAATCAACACTCAAATTCATAGTTTAGTATTTACTAAATTAAAGCAAATTAGTAAGGCTAATTATGTTTTAGGAAAAACTAATAGAGGATAACCACATTAAGATAAGATTTAGGGAAGTTACTGAATTTCAAAGGCAAGGAATAGTATATTAGATTTCTGGTCCATGCAGTATGCTAAACTGATGTAGAAAATCAGACTCCTATCTAAAATACATGTTGATAAATTTAACAATAAACTTTCACAAATACATGTCAATTCTTGAAAGCACCAGGAAAGGCCCTAAGAACTAGAAATAAAGAAATATTCTAAAGCCATATTTGTAAGTGAGGGAAGCTGAAGCTGAATGGTTTTAGAACTGGACATGTGCTACTGTTGCTAAGATTCCAAGACCTGGACTCAAACAGAGATCAAATCTAGGCCTGTGCCTGGTAGGGAGCTTTCTGCATAAAGCTTAGAACCATTCAAGTGTTGTTTAGTCCTTGAAAAAGAGGCTAGAAAAACTACTCACAGACTGGGAAGTGACTTAGCGATCTGGGTCATTCTAAAAATAAAAATAGTAAATTCATATATGTAAAACAGACTCATATTAGTTAAAACACACTATGTAGACATATTTCATATATAAATAGACACAAAACATTGTATCATGACCCAGAAAGGTGAAATAGATTTTTGGAAAAAATGTATCAGAAAATATTAGTGAAGTAAATGCTTATTGATAATAAACAAATAATATTTAACATGTAAAACATTTAATAAGAATGAAAAGGGATGCAAGATAGAGATAAAAGGAGTATTCCACCAAGAATCAATAAAACTAAAACATATATCATTGCCTTAAAATATTTAAAGAATATTTAAATATTAAATAAAGAGTAAAGATGGTCAAAAGATATACATTTCTAGTCATTAGATAAATAAGTCCTGGGGATGTAATATATAGCAAGGTGACTATAATTTACAATAGTGTATTCCATATTTGAAAGTTGTTAAGAGAGTATGTCTTAAAAGTTCTCATCACAAGAAAAAATTTTGTAGAAATAATATTTAAAGCAAAAATGGACAGTTATAAAGAGAATTCGACTAACCCATAGTTATGGCAGGAGATATACATATGCCTTTTTTAGTAACTAATAAATCAAATAGACAAAATGTTCTCAAGGATGCAGGTTTGAACAATTCAGTTACCACGTTTTATCTAATAGATATGAGATATGTGTGAGACCTGATGCATAAAATTCCTGACCGTAACAATTAGAGAAGCCACATTCTTTTCAAGTACTGAGAGATTGATGTTTTCTACTATGTTCAAATGTTTCAAAAGTGATAGATTTCAAAAACAAAATGTACATACAAAGTATAGCATGAGATATATATTAATAAAAATCAGACAGTACGAACTTAGTATACATATAAACATATGTAATAAAAAGCAGAAACCCAGATGAGCTGGTTGATGGTTGTCTCTGAGAAGAGAGGTAGCAGAATGAGACCTAGGAGATGTATTAAGGGAACTTAAAGTCTGGAATGATTGGTTTCTTAATAATAATTTTAAAAAGACCTAAAGCAAAGATAGTAACATTTTTTAGCATTGTTAATCCTGGATTGTGGTTACATGGATATTTGTTATGCTGCAATTTTCGTTATGTTTGGATACATCATATTTAAAAGGAGTGACTATAATTTTGTACAAGAATTAATTGGTAGATGAGAAATTGCTTTTCAGATGATATGTCCTAAGTCTTATCTTGATATATTCATATAAGCTTGTTATTATGAACTTAAAATGTAGTATCAAGAAGATCTTTATATTAGCAGCAGTGCTTTAACAAATTTCTTGGAATTTGCTTCATTTCTTGAAAGAGAGTGCTGTATAGTTACAACAGTTAAGGCTTATCTATCAAAATACTATAGAGTCTGCCTTCCCATAACTAACACTGGAGTTGATCACTTTGAATGAGTTTCAGTAAACCTCAAATATTATAGAGTTGTTCTAAGAATTAATGGCAGTAATGTATTCCAGGCATATAATATAAATCAACAACAAAATTATGCCATAAAGATGCAGTATCCAAGCAGAAGATAAATGTCAGTCAAAAGTATTAGAAAAAAAATAAATCAGGGGCTTTAGTATGTTCTTGGGAGCATTAGATACCAGTTGTCAACCAAGCAATACATAGAGTCCTATGGGTAAGCTGTGTGACCCCAATATTTCATATCAGCCATGTTTTCATTTATATGTGAGGGCAACTTAAAAATAAACTTAAATATCAATGAATCCCAAAATACATCACCCATGTATTCTCTTTAAGTAACTTACCTGAACAAGGAAACTTTCATCAAAAAAAGAATAACTCTGTTTTGTTTAATGTTCTGTGTATTATGTTTATTTTCCCCAATTTTTGTATTGCTGTATTTGTTATGTTTTTGTGTAATTCTGACTTTCTTTTGCTTACCCTTTTATTCTAAAGACATGGATTACATTGTTTTATATCATCTTAGTTACAGTTTATGTTTGGAACTTATTTCTTTTACCTCTTTCAATTTAGGAGTCAATTTCTTTTAGAAAGTGGTTCTTATCTCTCTTATATTAATTTCTATGATAGATATTTGGATGTAATTCTTTTGTATCAGTGTTTATTTATGTATGATCCTATTTTTGGTTTTCTTGCTGTGTCCTGTTTCCTTTCTTTTGATATAGAATTCTCTTTCCTTTATGCCCCCTCCCAAGTCCTCATCATGTCTCAGTAACTTGAAAATACATACTGCAGCATATTTTTAAGTCTACTAGTAATTATCTCCATTAATTTAAATATTCTTATTTTACAGCTTGAGAAATGAAATGGCATATATCGATCCCCCCCTTATAAAAGATGAGAATTAGCAAATGTCTATTTTTGTTTTCTTTTTTTTCTCACCATTCTTGTTAGCATATAGTCTCTGTATCTTTATCTTATGTAGCTTTTGTTTAAATCATGATAACAATTGCATTCTTGTTTGTAGAGAGCTATATTACATCAGTAATATAAGCCCTTAGAGCAAGAAGATTTAAAAAGTAGACAATGATTTGGACAGTTATTATAAATATATTAATTAATAGAATGTCCCATATTTAGTGCCTTTCAACAGAAACCAACTATTTTTGGGGCACATGGATGGCTCAGTAAGTTGTATCTGATTCTTGATTTCAGCCCAAGTCATGATCTCACTATTCGTGGGACTGAGACCTGCATTGGCTCCATGTTGACCATGGAGCCTAGCTGGGATTCTCTCTTCCTCTCTGTCCCTCCCTGCTCTCTCAAAATCTAAATAAACTTAAAGAAAAATAAGCCAACTATTTTAGGGACTATGAAACATTTACAAATATGACCATACATTAGCATAAAGAAAACCATAATAAATACATTAGATTGAAAGGAGTGCAATGATGTCTTTTGATCACACTGAAGTAAAAATTAGAAGTCCATAATATAAAAAAAATCCATGACCAAAAAAGGAATAAACAATGAAAAAAATTTAAAATATTAAAAAAGTAAATAATATTGAGAAAAATAAACATTTCAAACATTTAGAAAAGTAAATTAATATAAAATTTTAAAAACTTCACCAAAACAACTCATAAGTGAAATAAATGTAAATTATGAATATCTAGAAATTAAGGAGAACAAGAGCACTATTTACCATAACATATAAGATTTCCAGAAAGCTATGCTTAGAGGGAATATTTATAACTTTTGACATCTTCAATATAAAGAAAAGGAGTGAAAATCATGAATTAAACATCCAATTTCAGAAGTTAAAAAAACAAAATAAATACATTTTTTTACTTTTTAAAAAATGTTTATTTATTGTTGATCGAGAGAGCCAGAGAGAGAGAGAGAGAGAGAGAATCAGCGGGGGAGGGACAGAGAGAGAGGGAGACATAGAATCTGAAGCAGGCTCCAGGCTCTGAGCTGTTAGCACAGAGCCTGATGCAGGCCTTGAACTCACAAACTGTGAGCTCATGATCTGATCCAAAGTTGGATGCTTAACCAACTGAGCCACCCAGGTACCCCCAGAACAAAATAAACCTAAGGAAAGCAGTAAGAGTCAAGGATAAATGCAAAAATCAATGAATTAAAACTAAGGAAAGTAGGATAAAATATTAAGTTAAAAGAGAAGCAGATTTTTTTATTAGGTAGAAAAAGGTAATATTGATAATATTAATACACTAGGTACAGATCTGGTTTAAAAATGGAATATGACAAATGTACAATTCACCAGATTAATTAACATTAGTGTTAAATAATAACCAAAAAAACCCACCACAAATATACATATGAAGAAAATTAGAAGGAAAAGTAACTATAGATAAAGAGGAAATGATAAGATTTATAAATTAAAATATTTAATTGTATAATAATAACTGTGAAAATGTTAATGAAATATACAAAGATAAGGAAAAATAAAAATACCAAGATTGGTTCAAGAACAGATAGAAGTGGCAAATATATAAATAATCATAGACAGTTGGGGGCATTTTCTAAAACTATACTTTAAAATAACAGCCTGAGATAATTTTATGGGTGATTTGTTTTAAATCTTCAAAGAAGAGATAACTCTGATAATAAGTCTTTTGCACGTATTGTGGAAGGAGAAAACCTCCTGACCTGTTTTTAAAAATCATCATAATATTGGTACTTAGATTTGACTATGAGAATGCAAAAAAAGAAAACTATGCCCAATTCTAATTTCACTTGGGAATATCAATGTGAAAAAAATTAGGCATTATCGAATAGAACAAGTAGTATATTGGAATATACACCAGTACCAAGATCCCTTTATGCCATGAATGCAGTATACTACTGCAATTAATTCTAATAAGAATGAAGTCATGATTAACTTGATAGCCATCTAAAAGAGCACTTGATAAGATTCAAAGCCTACTTCTAATAATTCAAAGCCTACTACTACTATTCTTAGTAACTTAAGAATAGAAGGAAACTCCCTTAATAGACTAAGGAGCATCAGAAACCTGCAGGACACATATTTAACAGTGGACTCCAAGAGGTAATTTCTGTAAAATCAGGAAAAGAACTAGTTGGAATCTAGTTTACTAGGAAGAAATACCTTAAATCCTCTGGTAATAATTAGGTTTAGAGGAAACATCATATGCATGTCTAGAGAAGGAGCTAGTATCGATAGGAGCTAGTAACAAGGTATCGGAAGGAGCTAGTTTGGTAGGAGCTAGTATCAAATGAACATTTCTGAGGTCAGTTTTTGAGAAGCAACTAGAAGAAAATTTCCCTGAAATCCTTTAAAACAGTAGCAAATCTCTGTAATCTAGAATGATGAAAGTTTCTGTATCACTCAGATTTTCAACAAGTAATTCTAATTCCTAAATTCAGTAATCACTGCTTCAGATTCCACTACCTGGATGCATATACCTAGGGGGCACAGGTGTAACTAACTGCTAATCATTAACATTACAGTGATCAGTCTTTCAAAAAGTTATCACATTACTGACACAAGGGATGGTGATAGTGGTAGTTCATATTTATTGAGTACTTATCTGTTTGCCAGGCACTGTTCTAATGATACATGTATCATCTCATTTAATCCTCACAATAACCATGCTACATATGGAAAAACAGAGGCTCAGTGATAAACTATAACTTACGCAAACTCACCTACCTATAAGTGGTGGGGCTGAGATTCAAAATCAAGCAGCTGAGTGCCCAATCTGCTACTCATGTACTATGTTGCATTGCTCTGGTCTTTAGAAGGCAGATGTTCCATGTTTGCATTTCTCACTCACCAGCTAAATTGATTTAGAAAAATGTGCTGAAAGCCACCTATGTACATGGCATCTTGAATCCTCTGTAGTTGATAAACACATGAATATGACACTTTCTTTGCCCCCAGGAAACTTAATCTGTAGTAGAGGAGATATACATGTGAATAACCAATTACACTTCAAAGGTGAATATAGGGTACTTGGCTATGGTTGTAGGTAGGTCAAGGCTTCTCAGAAAACATGTTAGGGATGTGGAGGCAAAGGACATTCTTTGGAGCAGCCATGCTATTGGAATTCTTTATTTTCCCTGTATGGGCACAAATATGTGATGATATTCTGTGAAGCATATGGTGAGTTCTGAACTTTTAATACGTTTTTTGTTTGTTTTTGTTATTTTAAAGCAACTTTTGTTGTTTTAACATTTATTTATTATTGAGAGATAAAGAGAGACAGAGCATGAGCTGGTGAGGGGCAGAGAGAGAGAGGGAGACACAGAATCTGAAGCAGGCTCCAGGCTCTGAGCTGTCAGCAGAGTCTGACGCAGGGCTCAAACTCACAAACTGCGAGATCATGACCTGAGCCGAAGTTGGACAGTTAACCAGCTGAGCCACCCAGGCACCTCATTTTTAATCTGCTTTGAGTCATATCATAAAAAAGGCAAAGGGACTCATTTCCCTGCCCCCAGGCTTTTTATTTCTGATGCCAAGGGAAAGACTTTGTAAGAAACTTTGTAAATAATAAATAAATATGACTAAGTAACATGCAACTTCTGACCCTCTACTCTTTCAAAGGATGAAATTAGCGACATCATCATAAAAAAGAAAGACACCTTAATTTATTCTCTAATTTGGATAATCTGGGAGAAAACCTTGATAGTCATAGATAGGAAGGTGAGAGAAATCAGTCCTGCTAGAATCACTCTTTAAGTTGTCAGCACATTTTAATGGAATGCCAGCCTTTTCATGACAAATCCTGAAGGAAACTGCTGGGTACTGATTGATGAAATGATTTCATTCCCAAATGGAGTCTAAACTAAAATAAAGTGTCTCCCATTTTGCAGAGCAGAGCACTCTGTAAGTTCGAAAGGTAAGACATACTTTCAGTATGTATAAACTGTGGAGTACATTTGAAAATAAAATTTTTAATTATGTTTGACATCTCAGGCCCAGTGCTGTCATCCTGAAGGAAAGTAACATCTGTTTTGACATCTCTAGTGGTAGAGACTTTAAATCGGTTTTCATATTACTTATCTGCTGGCTAATCAGAATGGATGTAGCATTCCAACCAACTCATTCACAGGGAAGAAAGAAAAGATATGCAAAGAAGTAAGCCTGCATTCAAACAGATATGATGAATTTAAATGAAAAATCTAAACTCCTTTGAATATCTTATATCTAAGTTTCAATTCAGTGCAAAATTTGAAAATGTTCATTTAATCCTAAAAGTACAAAGTTTCTTTTTCTCCTTGTTTCTGGTATATACCTCTTGCTTTGATTTAAAACTAATAGAGGGGCACCTGGGTGGCTTAGTCGGTTGAGCGTCTGACTTTCACTTGGGTCATGATCTCGTGGTTCATGGGTTCGAGCCCCGCGTCGGGCTCTGTGCTGGCTGCCAGCTCAGAGCCTGGAGCCTGTTTCAGTCTGTGACTCCCTCTCTCTCTGACCCTCCCCTGCTCACGCTGTCTCTCTCTCTCCTAGAAATAAATAAAAAAAAAAAGAAAGAAAACTAATAGAATATTGGGGCACCTGGGTGACTCAGTTAATGTCTGACTTCGGCTCAGGTAATGATCTCACAATCTCTCAAAAATGAATAAATGTTAAAAATTAAAAAAAAACTAATAGAATATTAAAGCATATTTTATTTCTCAAACATTTGGTTTGATCTCAAGTTCAAGGTTTTAACTGGAGAAACTTGATTTTCTGTTTTCAATAAGAAGTACTTTTAAAATGGATGATACAGATATTTTTATGTTTTGTGTTTCACATTGCAGGTATTAGAAAGACATTGTGTTACATTGTTTCTTTGATCATTGTATATATAGTCTTAACATCTGCTAACTCATCATGTTTTAGATTTAAAAGCATGGTGAACCAAAACAGCTCCCTTTAGGAGTCATTAATTCCATATCTTTATAGTTGTGGAATTTTCTTAAAGATATACTAACATAATTTTAGGTGTCTCTTTTAAATTAAAAAAAAAAGACATTTCTACTTGAATAACTCAATATTTTTTTATAACAGGAGAATTGGGGTAAAAATCATGTTGCCTCCATTCTCTTTTTTTTTTTTTTTTGTATATTTATACACAGGTTTCATATTTCTGCTTAAGCACCTACCTATAAATTGTACTGAATGGTTAGGTTACTAAAGACATACACCAAATTATTCTAATTGGCCAACTCAGTAGGCAGTTTTATTGTGTAGATGCAGCTTTAGTTGAGAGAGAAGCTGGAAGAAGCTTACAGATGATTTTATTAGTAAACATGTGGGAGGATAATCCTTTAAACAGATTAATACTAAAAGGGACTTGCATGTTCTTCAAAGAAAAAGGCAGAATATAAACTGAGGAAACTAAAAATAATGGAAATAATTTTCACATTAAATATACATTTACTGGATAATATATTTAAATGGTTAAAGATATGCTATGTTTTTTTTTTTTTTTTGCCAATTTTAAATACAGTTTACGTAAGACATTGCATTTTCCACTTCACAATACAGTGCTTATAAAGTGCAATGTTGTATTTCTTTCCCTGTGCACATATTCCATATTCAAGTATCAAGAATGCCCAGTTTATTAACTATAGCAGCTCCTTTAAAACTGCCATGGAATTTGCTACAAATTTGGGTCCTTCAAATGTTTTGTGTGGAACAATGCTAGACCTATTCTCAGGTTGGCTTAATCAACCTCCTCAATGGTGGGCCCGGAGGAGGCACCACCAGAGGGAGGAGCACCGCCACCAGGGAAGCCTCCGGGCATTCCTCCAGGCATGCCTCCTGCACTCTGGTACAGCTTTGTGATGATGGGGTTGCACACCTTCTCCAGCTCCTTCTGCTGATGTTCAAATTCTTCTTTTTCTGCAGTCTGGTTCTTATCCAGCCAGTTGATGATTTCATTACACTTGTCCAGAATCTTCTGTTTGTCCTCATCATTTATCTTGCCCTGAAGTTTCTCATCTTCAACAGCTGCTTTCATATTGAATGCATAAGATTCCAGGGAATTCTTGGAGGACACCTTGTCCCACTGCTTCTCATCTTCAGCTTTGTACTTCTCAGCTTCCTGGACCATGCACTCAATGTCTTCCTTGCTCAAACGACCTTTGTCGTTTGTGATGGTGATCTTGTTTTCTTTCCCTGTACTCTTATCCACAGCAGAGACATTGAGAATGCCATTAGCATCAATATCAAAAGTGACTTCAATCTGAGGAACGCCACGGGGGGCAGGAGGTATGCCTGTGAGTTCAAACTTGCCCGGTAGATTGTTATCCTTGGTCATGGCACGCTCACCTTCATAAACCTGAATGAGTACACCAGGCTGGTTGTCAGAGTAAGTAGTGAAGGTCTGGGTCTGTTTGGTAGGAATGGTAGTATTGCGCTTGATGAGAACGGTCATGACCCCACCAGCAGTCTCAATGCCAAGAGAAAGAGGAGCGACCTCCAACAGCAGCAAATCTTGAACATTTTCAGATTTGTTTCCAGAAAGGATGGCTGCCTGGACAGCTGCACCATAAGCAACAGCCTCATCAGGGTTGATGCTCTTATTCAGTTCCTTCCCGTTGAAAAAGCCTTGTAGAAGTTTCTGGATCTTGGGGATATGTGTAGAACCACCCACCAGGACAATATCGTGGATCTGAGACTTGTCTAGCTTGGCATCCCGAACGGCTTTCTCTACAGGGTCCAGGGTGCCACGAAACAGGTCAGCATTCAACTCTTCAAACCGGGCACGAGTAATAGAGGTATAGAAGTCAATTCCTTCATATAGAGAATCAATCTCAATACTGGCCTGGGTGCTGGAAGAAAGTGTGCGCTTGGCGTGCTCACAAGCAGTACGGAGGCGACGGACTGCCCTCTTGTTCTCGCTGATGTCCTTCTTATGTTTGCGCTTGAACTCTGCAATAAAATGGTTTACCATTCGGTTGTCAAAGTCTTCTCCCCCTAAGTGGGTGTCTCCAGCTGTAGATTTGACCTCAAAGATTCCATCTTCAATAGTGAGGATTGACACATCAAAAGTGCCACCTCCCAAGTCAAAAATCAGCACATTCCTTTCAGCTCCAACCTTTTTGTCTAAGCCATAAGCGATAGCAGCAGCAGTTGGCTCGTTGGTGATCCTAAGCACACTAAGACCAGCAATAGTTCCAGCATCTTTGGTAGCCTGACGCTGAGAGTCATTAAAATAGGCAGGTACTGTGACTACAGCATTGGTAACAGTCTTGCCAAGGTAAGCCTCTGCAATTTCCTTCATCTTTGTCAAGACCATAGAAGACACCTCCTCTGGATAGAAACTTTTGGTCTCTCCCTTGTATTCTACTTGGACCTTGGGCCTGCCAGCATCATTCACCACCATGAAAGGCCAATGCTTCATATCACATTGGACAACAGCATCGTCGAATCTGCGTCCAATCAGGCGTTTGGCATCGAAAACTGTGTTGGTGGGATTCATTGCAACTTGATTGTTTGCAGCATCACCGATCAATCGTTCGGTGTCAGTAAAGGCGACATAACTTGGGGTGGTCCGGTTTCCCTGATCGTTGGCAATTATTTCCACCTTCCCGTGCTGGAATACTCCCACACAGGAGTAGGTGGTGCCAAGATCGATGCCAACTGCAGGTCCCTTAGACATAGTTGCTTCTGGGTGGGCCCGGCCCGGCTCGGGAAGATATCAGCTACCTGGAAAGCTAGCACCGCGTTCAATGAGACCCAAAGATATGCTATGTTTTAAGATCTAATTTAGTAAACAACAAGCAGGAAGATAAAAAATAATTATAAATCACTGTTAATAATAAAATAAAGAAATAATAGCTTTTCTTTGCTCTGGGTATATTTATAGGATGCAGTGGTGAACCAGTACAAACCTCCTTTTTATTAAGCATTAATAATGCTTAGATGAGGCTGCACTATTTTTTAAAAAGTTTATTTATTTATTTGGAGAGAGTGGGAGAGAATGAGAGTGGGAGAGGGGCAGAGAGAGAGAGAGAGAGAATCCCAAGCAGTTTCCTTGTTGTCAGTGCTAGTTAATATATAGTGTACTAATGATTTCAGTAGCAGAATTTAGTGATTCATCACTTCCATATAATACACGGTGCTCTCCCAACAAGTGCCCTCCTTAATACCTATCACCCATTTAGCCCATCCTCCCACCCAGCGCACCTTCAGTAACCCCTCAGTTTGTTCGCTGTATTTAATTAAGAGTCTCTAATTACTTGCCTCTCTTTCTGTTTCTGTCTTATTTTTCCTACTCTTTCCCTATGTTCATCTGGTTTGTTTCTTAAATTCCACATGTGAGTGAAATTATATAATATTTGTCTTTCTCTGACTGACTTATTTCACTTAGCATAATATACTCTTGTCCTATCTATGTTGTTGCAAATGGCAAGATTTCATTCTTTTTGATTGTTTAATATTCCACTGCATATATATATACCACATCTTCTTTATCCATTCATCATTCGATGGACATTTGGGCTCTTTCCATAATTTGGCTGTTTTCAATAGTGCTGCTATAAACATTGGGGTGCACGTACTCCTTCAAATCAGTATTTTTGTATCTTTTGGGTAGATACTTAGTGCAATTCCTGAGCCGTAGGGTAGTGCTAAAGTGAAGGTCAATAACAATGGTATTTTGACAAATCAGATTGTAATTTCTAATAGGTTAAAATAGAGAGATGGTCAAGACTTTCTTTTTAATTTATAATTATGATGCCATGGTTGAATGAATTGTAAATGTAATTCTTTCCTTCTCTTTTATCACCACATCATAGAATTCCATATTGTTTCCTCAAAGTACAAACATATTATGTATTCATCATAATTGCATAAATTACTACAAATGTCTTGATTCTCACTAGACCTGTATTGCATGCACATTCCCATAGGAAATTATCTCATTCAAGAGAATCTTATTTTTAAATTATTGGTTATTTTCCTTGTTAAATATAAAATATTTATTGATTTAAGGAATAGAAAACTAACGTTCTCCTATGTACAAATCATTTCATTTTATCCTTATAAAATAAAAGAACTTAAATAAATTTTTTAAAGAGCTTTAATTCTAACTATTTCTGGGAGTACCACAGATAAAGTTTGAACCAAAAAATCCTTTTTGGTAGACATCACACAAGTTTAATAGCCCTGCTCTATAAGATATTTAATGTGCAAACATTTTATCATGGAACACACACTAGAAAGTTACGTTGGTGAAAGCTAGACATTTTGTGGGTCTTTTTTAAAGTGATATTTTTTCATGGCTAAGGCAATATACCTTCTTAAACATTTTTTTACCATGTTTGAAAGTGGGTTTTTCCTGTTTCAGAAAATTCTCTTCATTTTGGAGTCCTAGTGGTTGACAAAAGTGAGGACCAAGAAGAAAGAAACATTAAGTGTGAGATTTAGGGCATCTTGGGTGGGAAGGAAGACTCTTTCACACTTCTTTTCTCTCCTTTTGCCATTTGAGTGATAAGTTTTGGAGAGTCAGAGTTTTGGAGAGACAAAGGTAAGATGATGCCTAACAGGATGGACATAGAAAAGGAGAATATTTAGGCCAGTTTTGGTTTAAGCTTTGCGAGAAAAGACCCAAGTGGTGGTCTCCTCAAGGTCTTGAGTAAGAAAAAATATTAGCTTTTCACATAGGGTAACTTGAAGACTTTTGGATATAAAATCCTAATTAGCATTTTCATGGACTGAGGCTGATGGAGAATTTGAGGACCTGGATAAGGTATCTGTTTTACACTGTGGCATTGGTGAACAAGTGCTTTGAGGGCAAAAAGAGCTGTAGTAATATATAGCATATAGTATTCACAGAGTCTCAGTATTGCTTTTGAGGGTTACCCTAGCATATTTCTCCTCAAGTGGGTGTGGTAGTAGACAGTATTTTAGTAATACTTGATTTAAATTAGTTAAAATAGAAGCAACCAACCTGTCACTCTCATGTATAGTAAAGTGTAAATCCTAAATTTGGGGCACATTTTAGTCATTCACATGCCTCTTCATTAAAAAAGATATCCTCTCTCTAATTTGAATTCAACAGGCAATTTTATTTAGCAGGAAAATAGAGATTATGTCTTCCTTCTCAAAATTTGGCATTTTGATCATAAAAGAGAACCAGGCTAACATTTGTAGCTTAAAAAAAAAGGTCAACAGTCTAACTATGCCTTCAATGTAATTTCACATTCCGAGTGAAGCAATTAATATACTATTTTTTATTTTTTTAGATATTTCTCTTTAGGATACATGATTATATACTTTGGAACAAGTGGCATTAGTAATTTTGCATTAGTTTATGTCATTTTACACCATAATATGCATTTGTACCTTTATCAGCTGTATTTGAAATAAATAATATCACAGTACTTTAAAGGCTTTTCTAAGTTTTTTTTCCACATATATATTGTTTGATATATTCTTTTCTGTTTCAGTGACATTTTGTTGTATTTGAATATGATGAGATAGAATTTGGACTATTGAAGTCTGTACAAATAATTTTAGCAGTTAATAAATTACTTTGATCAATAAAGAGGGACAAGCAGGCTCAAACCTCCATTCTGACCCTTGAATCATGTACTTTCTTACAGATTGGATTTGGCAGATATATATATATATATTTAAAATTTTTAATGTTTTATTTATTTCTGAGAGAGACAGCATAAGCACGGGAGGGTCAGAGAGAGAGGGAGACACAGAATCTGAAACAGACTCCAGGCTCTGTACTAGCTGTCAGCACAGAGCCTGACTCAGGGCTGGAACCCATGAACCATGAGATCATGACTGAGCCAGAGTTGGACGCTTAACCTACTGAGCCACCCAGGCACCCCAGATATGTATTTTTTTAATTTATAGGTATTTGCCTTTTTTCCCTTTTTTTAAAATTTGTTTAACATACAGTGTTGTTCTATTAGCTTCAGGTGTACACTATAGTTATTACACAATTCTACACATTACTTGCTTGGTGCTTATCACAATAGGTGTACTTTTAATGCCCTTCACCTATTTCACCCATCCCCCTGACCCATCTTCCTTCTGGTAACAATCAGTTTGTTATCTCTATCTCAGAGTGAGATGTTTTTGTTTCTCTCTTTTTTTTTTCCTTTGCTCATTTGGTTTGTTTCTTAAATTTCACATATGAGTGAAATAATATAGTATTTGGCTTTGTCTGACTGACTTATTTCCTTTAGCGTTATACTCTATCCATGTTGTTGCAAATAACAAGATTTCATTCATTTTTACAGCTGATTTATGATATTCCATTGTATTTATCAATCATATCTTCATCCATTCATCTATTGATGGACACTTGGGTTTCTTCCATAATTTGACTATTATAAATACAGCAAGAAACATACGAGTGCACATATCGTTTTGAATTAGTGTTTTTATATTATTAAGGTAAATAACTAGCAGTATGATTACTGGATTGTAGGAAAGTTCTGTTATTAATTCTTCACAGAGACTTCACCAGTTTGCATTCCACCAACAGTGCAAAAGGGTTCCTTTAGCTCCATATTCTCACCAACATTTGTTGTCTCTTGTGTTTTTTTATTTTAGCCATTCTGTCAGGTATAAGGTGAAATCTCACTGCATTTTTGATTTGCACTTTCCTGATGGTGAGTAATATTGAGCGTCTTTTCATGTGTCTTTTAGCTACATGTATGTCTTCTTTAGAGATGTGTGTTCATGTCTTCTGTCCATTTTTAATTGGATTATTTGGGGTTTTTTGGTGTTGAGTTGTATACATTCTTTATATATTTTAGATATTAACCCCTTATTGGACATATCATTTACAAATATCTTCTCCCATTCAGTAGGTTGTCTTTTAGCTTTGTTGCTTATTTCCTTTGCTGTTCAGAAGCTTTTTAGTTTGATGTAGTCCTAATAACTTATTTTTGCTTTTCTTTTCCTTGTCTCAGGAGACATATCTAGAAACATGTTGCCATGGCTGATATCAGAGAAATTACTGACTGCACTCTATTCTAGGATTTTTATAGTTTCAGGTATCACGTTTAGGTCTTTAAACCAATTTAAGTTTATTTTTGTGTGTGGTGTAAGAAAGTTGTCCAATTTCATTCTTTTGCAGGTATCTGTCCGGTTTTCCCAGAGCCATTTGTTGAAGAGACTTTTTCTGATATGTATATTTATTCCTCCTTTGTTGAAGATTAATTGACCATATAATTGTGGGTTTATTTCTGGGTTTTCTATTCTGTTCTGTTGATCTTTGTGTCTTTTTAATTGTCACTGCTGCAGTAGTTTGATTACTACAGCTTTGTAGTAATATCTTGAAATATGGGAGTATGGTACCTCCAGCTTTGTTCTTATTTTTCAAGATTGCTTTGGCGATTGGAGTCTTTTCTGGTTCTATACAAATATTAGGGCTATTTGTTCTACTTCTGTGAAAATGCTATTGGTATTTTGCTAGGAATTGCTTAAATCTGTAGATTGCTTGGGCAGTATGAACATTTTAACAATATTGATTCTTCCAGTCCATGAGCATGGAGTATCTTTCCATTTGTGTCATGTTCAATTTCTTTTATCATTGTTTTATGGTTTTCAGAGTATAGGTCTTTCACCTCCTTGGTTAAGTTTATCCATAGGTATTTTATTATTTTTGGTGTAATTGTAAATGGTCCTCTTAATTTCTCTTTCTGCTGCTTCATTATTGGTCTATTGAAATGCAACAGATTTCTGTACATTGATTTTTGTTTCCTGTGATCTTACTGAATTAATGAATCAGTTCTAGTAGTTTTTTCATGGAGTCTTTCTGGTTTTTCTCTCTATATATAGTCAGGTTATGTGCAAATGGTGAAAATTTCACTTCTTCCTTACCGATTTGAATGCCTTTTCTTTCTTTTCTTTGTCTGATTGCTGTAGCTACGACTTCCAGTATTGTGTTGAATGAAAGTGGTGAGAGTGGACTCACCTGGTCTTAAGGGAAAAGCTCTCTGTTTTTCACCATTGGTATGATATCTGTGGTTTTTCGTAGCTGGCTTTTATTATGTTGAGGTATGTTCCCTCTTAACCTACTTTGCTGAGGTTTTTATCATGAATGGCGGTTGTACTTTGTCAAATGCTTTTATTGCATCTATTGAGGTGATCATATGGTTTTTATCCTTTGTCTTGTTGCTGTGATGTGTGATGCTAATTGATTTGTGAATATTGAATCACTCTTGTGTCCCAGGATAACTCCGGCTAGATCCTGGTGAATGATTTTTTTTTAAATGTATTAATGGATTCAGTTTGTTAGTATTTTGTTGAGGATTTTTGCATCTATGTTCACTAGGTATATTGGACTATAGTTCTCTGTTTTTGTAATGCTTTATCTGGTTTAAGTATCAGGATAATGCTGACCTCACAGAATGAATTTGAAAGTTTTCCTTTCTCTTCTATATTTTGGAATAGTTTAAGATAAATAGGTATTAACTCTTCCTTAAGTATTTAGTAGAATTCACCTGTGAAGCTATCTGGTCCTGGACTTTTGTTTGTTGGGAGTTTTTTTTTTTTTATGATTGATTGATTACTTATTCAACTTCATTGCTGGTAATTGGTGTGTTCAAATTTTCTATTTCTTCCTGATCCAGTCTTGGAAGTTATAGGTTTCTAGGAATTTATCCATTATTTTCTAGGTTGTCCAATTTGTTGTATATAATTTTTCATAAAATTATGTGAAACTTAATTGTATATAATTAAAATATAAATTATTTATATTTTATAAATATACATTATAAAATTTATATTTAATATATTTATACAATATAAAACATAAATTATTTATATATTTTTTAATCCTGTGTATTTCTGTGGTGTTCATTGTTTTTTCTCTTTTCTTTGTGATTTTTTTCAGTACCCTCTCTTTTTTTTTTTTGAAAAGTGGCTAAAAGTTTATCAATTTTGTTGACCTTTTCAAAGAATCAGCTCCTAGTGTCATTGATCTGTTGTGTGCATGTTTTTTGTTTGTTTGTTTTAGCTTCTATTTTTTTCTACTCTAATCTTTACTATTTCCTTCCTTCTACTGGTTTTTGGTTTTGTCCTTTTTTTCCTAACTCCTTTAGGTGTAAGATTATGTTGTTTATTTGAGATTTGTCTTGCTTTATGAGATAGACCTGTATTGCTATAAACTGCCCTTTAGAATAACTTTCCTTTATCTCAAAGATCTTGGACTATTGTGTTTTTATTTTCATTTGTCTCCATGTAATTTTGTATTTCTTCTTTGATTTCTTGGTTGACACATTCATTGTTTAGTAACTTGTTTTTTAACTTCCATGTATTTGTTCTCCTTCCAGATTTTTTTCTTGTTGGTTTCTAGTTTCATAGCATTGTGGTCAGAAAAGATGCAAAATTCAGTCTTTCTGAATTTATTCAGAATTGCTTTTCAGGATGACATGTAGTCTGTTTTGGAGAATGTTCCATGTGTACTTGAAAACAGTGTTTATTCCACTATTGTAGGATAGAATGTTATGAATATATCTGTTATATCCAGCTTAATGAATGAGTCATCAAAGCCACTGTTTTTTTGTTGACTTTCTGTTTAGGTAGTCTATCAATTGATGTAAAGTTCCCTACTCTTATTGTATTGCTATAGATTACTTCCTTTATGTTAGTTATGAGCTGCTTTTTTGTATTTGGTGCTCTCATGTTGGGTGCATAAATATTTACAATTATTACATCTTCTTGTTGGATTTTTCTCTGAACGATTATATAGTGTTTTTCTTTGTCTCTGGTTAGTCTTTGTTCTATTTTTATTTATTTTTTTAAGTTTGTTTATTTATTTATTTTGAGAGCTAGAGCAAGGGAGGAGCAGAGAGACAGGGAGAGACAGAGGATCCCAAGCAGGCTCCAAGCCATCAGCAGAGTCTGATGTGGGGCTTGAACTCACAAACCATTAGCTGAAACCAAGCCTCAGATGTTAAACTGACTGAGCGACCCAGGCACCCCTTTGTTGTAATGTCTATTTTATTCAGTATAATTATTGCTACTTGGCTTTCTTTTCACTTTTAATTTTCATGATAAATGCTTCTCTATCCCTTTACTTTAAATTTGCATGTATCTTTATGTCTGAAATGAGTCTGTTGTACACAGCATATGAATGGGTTTTGCTTTTTATCTATTCCTTTACTCTCTGTTTTTTGATTGGAGTCTGTAGTCCATCTTACATTCTAAGTAATTGTTGATAGGAATGTACTTACTGCCACTTTGTTACTTGTTTTATGTTGTTTTAGTAGTTTTTCTCTATTCCTTTTTTCCTGTTGCTATCTTCTCTTATAATTTGCTGGATATCTTTAGTGATCCTAGAACTTGGTTGGATACCATTATCTTTATTTTTTACATATCTATTACTTTTTTTTTCTTTTTAAGTAAGCTCTCTGCCCAATGTGAGTCTTGAACTCACAGTCCTGAAATCCTGAATCCCATGCTCTGACTGAGCCAGCCAGGTGCCCCATTACTGGTTTTCGATTTGTGGTTACTATTAGGTTTGTATATCACAGCTTCTGCACATAGCAGTCTTTGTTAAGTTGATGGTTGCTTAAGTTTAAACCTGTTCTTTACTCTATCCCCTGTCTCATTTTAGGTATATAGTGTTATACTTCACATCTTAATATTTTTGAATCCCTTGATGGATTTTTATACTTATATTTAATATTACTGCTTTTGTGTTTCCTATTTTGCTTATTCCTACTTAAGGTTTTTCTATTCCACTCAAAGTTTCCTTTAACATTTCTTTCAAGTCTGGTTTAGTGTTGATGAATTCTTTTAACTTTTGTCTGGGAAACTCTTTATATGTTCTTCTGTTTTGAATGACAACCTTGCTGGATAGAGTATTCTTGGTTGCAGTTTTTTTTTTCTTTCTGTGCCTTGAATATATTATGCCATTCCTTCTAGCCTGCATAGTTTCTGTGGAAAAATCAGGTAGACGCCATATAGGATTTCCCTTGTATGTAACTTTTATTCTCTCTTGCTACTTTTAAAATTCTTTCTTTATGCCTACTTTTTGCCATTTTAAAACTATGTGTTTTAGTGTGGACCCCCTTTTGTTGATTTTGTTGGGGACTCTCTCTGCCCCCAGATCTGTATTTCTGTTTCCTTCTCTAGATTTGGGAAGTTTTCAGCTCTTATTTCTTCAAATAAATTTCTTCCTTCTTGTCTCTGTTTTCTCTTCCTAGGATCCCTATAATGTGAATGTTATTACATTTGGTGGTGTCACTGAGTTCCCTTGCTCTGTTCTCATTTTTTATTATTCATTTTTCTTTCTCCTATTCACCTTGATTGTTTTCCTTTCTTTCTCCTATTCCTTTCTCCTTTCCTTTCTTTCTCCTATTCACCTTGTTTTCCATTACTCTGTCCTCCAGGTCGTTGATCTGTTCTTCTGCTTCCCTTGGTCTACTGTTTGTTTCCTGTAGTATTTATTTAATTTCATTCGGTGAATTCTTTATCTCTGCTTGGATATTTTTTATATTTTCTATCGCATTATTGAAGGTTTCACAGAGAGACTCCACTTTCTTTTCAAGTCCAGTGAGTATTTTTATGACTATTAGTTTAAATTCTCTATCTGGCATATTGTTTATCTCCATTTCAGTTAGCTTTCTTGCTATGATTTTGCCCTGTTTTTTCATTTGGGACATATTCATCTGAACTCATTTTGTCCAACTTCATATGCCTGTTTCTGTGTTAGGATGTCAGCTACACTTCCTGCTCTTGAAAGTAGTGACCTTATGGAGAAGAGGTCCTGTTGTGCCCTATAATGCAATGTCTGTTGTTCACCAGAACCTGGTGCTTCATGAGTATCTATTTTGTGTGTTGCTTGTGCCCTGCTGTTGTGGCTGAGCCCTGTTTGCCTTCAGTCCAGTCATCTGCAATGGCTCTTTTTGCCTATTGCAGGTGGGATCAGTCTTAGGCTGCTTTGGGCTTGAGTTTAATCACATCAGGCATTTGCCAGAGCTGTAGTAATACTGAACTACAGGGTACTCTCCCAGTGATATCCTCTGAGAAGCTATCATTGGTGATTTGGGGCCACAGTTTGACTTGTGTATGTAGATACCTTCTTTTTCTGGGGCATGAGTCACTTTGGAGTGGTACAGGCCCCTATCAGGGCTGTCACTTGCATCCTGCCAGGCTTGTGACACCACTTTGGGTGCTCCTGCCAAAAACATGTTGGAAGGGGCATTTCTTTAGGAATAAAGGATAAGGAGAGGCTGGGTGAATGGTGGACAGCAAAGTCTATGCAATTTGGCTGGTAGAGGAAACCTGCCACTACTCTGGAAAACCTCTCCTGTGGCCAGGCCAGGATTGAGGAGTGGGTCTATGGAAGATTATGGGGTTGAAGGTGCTCTCAGAAAGCTAGGTAGAGACTGTTTGTGCTTTGCTGATTCTTAAGTGTCCATGTGTTAAGGCCAGGGGGTAGAGGATAGAAATGGAACNTTTTTTTTTTTTTTGAGAAGTCTCCCAAAGATCCCTGCCCCTCCAGCACACATTATGACATTAGTAAATAAATCACCTTCCAGGATACCCCAGATGTTTTTCCATGTGCTGCTTCTATGCTGTATCTCAGCAAGGCTGTTGTGCTTTTCTTTTGGGACAGGGACTCAGTTTCCCATTGCCTCTGGCTCTCCCAGAGCCCAGCTGCTGATTTGAAAAGTTTCAGGTGTTCTTTTCTTAATTTGACTATTGTTGATAACACTCCTATAAACATTGGGAATATTCAATATTTTTGTGTCCTTTGTATAAATACCTAGTAGTACAATTGCTCGGTTGTAGGGTAGTTCTCTTTTTAATTTTTTGAGGAACCTCCATATTGTTTTCCAGAGTGGCTACATTTCCACCAACTGATGAATGGATATAGAAGATGTGGTGTGTATGTATATATACATATATGCATACATACATACATACATACACATACAATGGAATGTTACTCAGTAATCAAAAAGAATGAAATCTTGCCATTTGCAACAACATGGATGAAACTAGAGTGTATTATGTTAAGTGAAATACATCAGTCAGAGAAGGACAAATATCATATGTAGAATTTAAGAAATACAACAGATAAACATAGGGGAAAGAAAGGAAAAATAAGATGGAAACAGAGAGGGAGGCAAACCAAAAGAGACTCTTAAAAATAGAGAAAAAACTGAGGGTTGCTGGAGGGGTGTTGGGTGGGACGATAGGCTAAATGGGTGATGGACATTAAGAAGGGCACTTGTTTGGATGAGCACTGGGTGTTATATGGAAGTGATGAATCAATCACAGATCTCTTCCTAAAACCAATACTATACTGTATGTTAACTAACTTTAAATAAAAAGAAAAAAGAAGAAAATGAATAAGGGGTAAAAAAGAACATCAACAACAAAATAAATGAAAAATAAAAGTTCCAGATTTAAGCCCCACTGATTGTAAGAACTGACAAAATTAGACCCCTCTGGTTTTTAAAGCAAAATGTTATGGGGTTTCATTTTCCCAGTGTGGGTCCCTTGTGCCTGGGGTGCCTGTGTGGGACTTGATCCCATATTCTCTCCATGCCTGCTGCAGTGTCCCTTCCTCCAGTGGACAAAGGTCAGTTTGACCTCCCCTGGGTCTCCACCCTTCCTACCCTGTTCACTGTGGCCTCTTCTCTACATTTAGCTGTGTGGAATCTGTTCTGTCAGTCTTCAGGTCATTTTCTGGTTTATTTATTCTGATGTGCATGTTGCTGTAAGTGTCACTTGGGGAAGAGGTGAGCCTAGGATCTTCCTACTCTGTTATCTTCCCTGGAAGTCATGATAAGTGTACTCTTAATCTCCTTCACCTTTTCACCCATCCCCCAAACCCACCTCCCCTCTGGCAATCCCCAGTTTCTTCTCGTATTCCCCAGATAATTTTAAATCTCCACTTTAGGTTATGTGTGTTGTATCTTTTCACTTTCTTATTATATTTTATAGATGTTGAATTGTAGCAAAATATTTTCTTCTGAGTTAGTTAATTTACTTTTTCCTCAAAATTTTCTTTCAGCATTTAAAAAACTGAATTCCTCATTGGTATCAGTTTGTCTTTTTAAAGTATAACTTTTAAAACTTTACATCACTCTTTTCTGTGGAAATAATGACATAAAAATTGCATCTGCATTCATAGTTCCACCCTGATATAAATTAATGATTGAATAAAATTTTAAAATGGGAAGGAATAGAGACATCTCTGTGTGAAATTTCAAATAATTATATAGATACTCCATCCTCAGGTAGGTGTAGCATGACCTCCCATAGCTTAAATATGAGCTGTAAGTAGAAAGAAGTGAAAAGAAGGAAAAAGAGTCACTTCACAGAGGAGAAACCTGACAATCCACTATCACAGCCAGGGGTTAAGGTTAAAAATCAACAGTGATTAAGTCATGTTGATAGCATGTACCCTTGCTTTAATGTAGTGCGAATGGCATTTTACTTCTAGTCTTCCATAAAACCTATAATCCAAATCTAATCATAAGAAAAAGATCAGAGCGGTTTCATTTGAAGGAAATTCTAAAGATTACCTGACCAGTACTTTTCAAAACTGTCAAGTTCATCAAAAACAAGGAAATCCTGAGAAAATGTCACAGCCAAGAGCAACCTAAGGAGAGATGATAACAAAATATTGGGTGGTATCCTGGAATAGAAAAAGGACATTAGGTAAAAACTAGGAAAGTATTAATTAAATATAGTTCTTAGTTGAAAAAATGCACTGGCTAGGCAATCCCTCCTATTGGTATACCAAAATTAATTCTTATTTATAAGAAAAATGTATAAAAATGTATTCCTATTGTAATGCTTTCTGAGTCTTTCAGTTTAATTCAGTGCCATGATAGAACAAAGAAACTGATACCATGCTCAGATAAAAGACAATTTGTAACAAATGCCAGTACACTTTTCTCTTTTTTTAAGTTTCATATACCAAACTAAATCAATTAAAATACCATTTGGTATACTGGAACAAGAAAAGGACAAACCATCTGAAGACTTTTTAGTCGGAGAAAGCAAAGGTAGAACATTTTTAAATTGAAGATGGAAATACATATACTTATAATAATATCAGACATCATACTTAGAATATAAGTTACTTGGGATTCTGTATGTGATATCTGTCTTGGAAACAATCTATATGAAGATATGTCAAAAAAGATTATTTCTTTGTGTAACCAAGTGCAGTTTAGAAAATTATGTCTGCCATGATTAAAGAGAGACCATTACGTGAAGCGTACAATATAGGAAAATAGCTAGCAAATGTGTTATACTTCTAACATTGCTGAAATTTCCAAGTTCATTAGAAATTTGATTGAATTTATTCATGGCCATGGGATAAATGAAAATGTATATATCTTCCATTTTTTATCACTAGTGGTATCACCTTAAGAAGAATAGCACCTTCTGGAGAAATCCTATGACTGAAGCATAATTATTTTTATTCTTTGTAGACTGTAGTGCATACATTAGCAGGCATATTCTCTGGTGAATGGCAACATAATGTAGAGAAAGAGGACTTTGGAGAACCATATGGAAGTTCTTTGTTCCCATAGCAACTTGAGCATACATTGAAAGGATCTGTGTATATGACTATTCTCTATCCATAGTATAATGGACTGTATCTTGTTTTTCTTTCTTCACTGCCTATAGTTATTAAAATAACCGTTCTGATCTTAAGTGGTGTTAGAGTCCGATGAATGGACCCCAACATAATATATAAATATAATTCCTACTCTGTTACTTGACATCACTATGATGGAATTGAAATTACATTTCCTAATTCATATAATGAGATCATAAGTTTGTAATAGTTTGATCTAGAGTAGATACTAAATAAATATTTGTCTCCCTCCACTGTAGTTGAGGTTGTGGATATTTTTCAGTATCATTTCCAATATTGTTTTTATTTCCATTATTTAAAAAAATGTTTCTTTTACAATTATTAGAATCAAACCTTAATTTGAAATAAATATCTCCTTGTAGGACAACCAATGAACTATATTTTTAATGGTTGATGACAGCCTTGGGCACAAAGGGAGAATGGGGTATAACTCTTTGCATGGTTTCTTTCAGGATATGTGACTGAGTTCAGCCAATGGCTTTATTTTCCTAACTTTATAAAAGTTTTAGTTCCCTTTTCTGATTTTCCATTTATTATTCTTTGTAATAAATACAAGTCAGAAATATAAAATATAAGTGATAAAAGTAAAATATGAAAGTATATATATATAGTAACTGCTACCATTTAAAGAAATATGGACAAATTATAAAAGAGTTTGTAATGTTGATATAATAGGCTTACATGTTCAGTGTTCTCTAAAGTTTTTGGTGCTATTTTAAGTTAAAAACACTTAAAATTTTTTGTTTGTAATTTATTTCTGATGAAGAATTGACATAGCAAAGATCATTTGTCTCTTTAATCAATAACTTTTTGAAGTATTACTCAGCCTTTTACATTTAACATTACTCTCTGTGTGTTGCTTTTGTCAGGCTGCCTTCCTCCCCTATTATAACCTGGTGTCCATTCCTTATAGAGTACTATAAAATTGTTCTGAAGTAGGACTCTCATACCTCATATATGAAATATAGGGGGCTCAGTAGAGAAAGCATCCTATGAAATAGCGGGTGGTGTGTTTATTACTAGAGTCAGAAGGATCCATTAGAGACAAAGGACTTCCAGCACTATGTTAAACAACAGTGGTGAGAGTTGACATCCCTGCCGTGTTCCTGATCTTGGGGGGAAAGCTCTCAGTTTTTCCCCATTGAGGATGATGTTAGCTGAAGGCTTCTCATAGATGGCTTTTATTATGTTTAANTGGGTGGGGGGAGGGGCAGGGGGTGATGAGCATGGAGGAGGGCACTTGTGGGGGATGAGCACTGGGTGTTATATGGNTTCAACAATAGCCATTAAAAGAGCCTAAGTGTCCATCAGCTGACAAATGGATCAAGAAGATTCGGTTTATCTATACGATGAAATACTACATGGCAATGAGAAAGAATGAAATCTGGCCATGTGTAGCAACATGGATGAAATTCAAGGTTGTTATGCTGAGCGAAATAAGTCAGGCAGAGAAGGACAGATACCGTATGTTTGCACGTATAGAAGGATTAGGAGGAACTTAACAGAGGATCATGGGGGAGAAGGGGAAAAATAGTTGGGGAGAGGGAGGGAGGCAAACCATGAGAGACTCTTGAATGCCAAGAACAAACTGAGGGCTGATGTGGGTGGGGGGAGGGGCAGGGGGTGATGAGCATGGAGGAGGGCACTTGTGGGGGATGAGCACTGGGTGTTATATGGAAACCAACCTGGCAATAAACTATTTTTTTTTGTTTTATTTATTTGAGAGAGAGAGAGACAGCATGAGCAGGGGAGGGTCAGAGAGAGAGGGAGACACAGAATCCAAAGACAGTCTCCAGGCTCTGAACTAGCTGTTAGCACAGAGCCCGACACGGGGCTCAAACCCACAAACCGTGAGATCATGACCTGAGCCGAAGTCGGAGGCTCAACCGATGAGCCACCCAGGTGCCCCGACAATAAACTATTTAAAAAAAAAAGAGAGATATAAGAAATGTACTTTTTCAACACTGGTACCTTCTGATGTCCAAAGAAGTCAAAAATCTGGACTAAATTCTTTTTATCAGCTGGCATTTTGCTAGTTCTGCTCTATCTAGAGCACATGTCTTTTTGATTTTTTAAGTTAATTTATTTTGAGAGAGACAGACAGTGCAAGTGGGGGAGGGGCAGAGAGAGAGGGAGACAATCCCAAGCATGCTCCGTGTTGGCAGCACGCCAGACAGAGGGCTTGAGCTCATGAAACCATGAGATATATACATATATATATATGTTTTCTTTTCTTTTTTCTTTTTGGAAGTGTTTTTCAAGAGCAAATCAACTTACAGTTGTCCAAAAACTGTTCATTATTGTGAAGAATAGTTGGAATGGTTAATTCTTGGCAACTAATTAACACTTGAGCAAGAACTGAGGGGAGATTTGTTTTTTAAATTATACATATAGTACAGAGAAATCATCTAAGTCACTCTAGGCATATTGGGTGTATTGAAATGCTAGTGAGAATTCTTTTTTCTCATCAATCTTATTGGTTTGGAAAGCACTACTAGCCACCTTTCAAACTATGATGTGCTTGGCTATGCATTACTTTTGCAGTGATTTGTGGTTCCAAGGAAAACTTAATGATTCTGATAGCATGTACTCAAAAACCAAAACCAAAAATCAACAGACCACAACAAAAGTGTCCTTTTCAAGTTGCAAATCCCTGATTATTCAACCAGAATGAATTCTTTCAAGCCAAAATGGAACCATGTTCTAGCTTCTAAAATGTATTTCTTTACTGCACATACTGCTCATTGTTTATTGTCCTTGTTTTCTCAAATATTTTAACTGTTCATAAGGCAAGGAGACTAGAACTTACAAAAATCTTTAAAATACCTTTCTTATTGTGTAAAGACTATTGACTCTGTATTCTCCAACCAATATTTTTGAAGTTCCTTTCAATTTGTACACTTATATAACCATTCAGAGGAATTATTGTGCCACTCATAAAAAGTACTTTGTCTTATGATGTTTGGAGAATTTATTATTTAATACTTAAGGAGGAAGTCATTTTATTTCAAGTGGCAAAAGCTGCAAGAAAAGCATATGTGACAAACATGTGGCACCCCATTGTTATATAGGGTCGTTGTCAGTTAGCCCCATTGCAGATCTCTCCTGAAGTTAAGGTAATCTAGTAGAAAACAAACCAGACAGGAATTTAAATACATTTTTTTTCTATCTTTTTCTTCTGAGTTTAGGCATTAACTCTCAAAGTGATTGTTATAGTGCTCTTTGAAAAGTTATTAATTGTGTACTTCACTGTCACATGGTTTGAGGTTAAACAAATGTGACTCTTCGAGTTTCAAGCAAAGAAATAATTTAAAAAATAGTATCTTTTAAATAGGTGTAAGTACTATTAAGAGCTTTATATCACACATGAATAACTCATTGTAAATAACATAGAAAGGACATATTTTATGGTTTTAAGTACATTTTCAATGTATATACATCTTCAGCTAAGCATGGTTTAATTTGATTTCCCTATCAATGGAAACATTCTTCTTTTGATATAATAGTTTAATGTTACACCTGTGATCTTGACTTCATTCAGATAATGTAGTTTTTGTATAATAACCTGTGAACTTCATGGGGCTTCATTGAAAAAGCAGCTCAAAGCATACAAGCCAGGTGAAAAGGGTGGTCAAATAATTTTAATCTGAAATAATATCATTGAAAAATTATCACGCATGGGAAGCACAGTGACAAGGAGTATTGTCTGCATATTATGGGAATGACTTCCATTATTATAGGTTAGGGACAAAGGCATTATGAAAAATGTCAAAAGAATGCTCAGCACTGATTGCTGTTGCATCTTTAATAAAAAGCAAGAACTTGGGGTACCTGGGTGGCTCAGCTGGTTAGGCATCTGACTTCAGCTCAGGTCCTGATCTCGTGGTTCATGAGTTCAAGCTCTGCATCAGGCTCTGTGCTGACAGCTCAGAGCCTGGAGCCTGCTTCAGATTCTGTGTCTCTCTCTTTTTATCCCTAACCCACTCACACGCTGTCTCTCTCTCAAAAAAAAAAAAAAAAAATTAAACAATTTTTTAAAAAAATGTAAGAACTTCTAATACTTGACCATTAGAAAAGATTTCATAAATTGGGAATGATTTTTTTAATTGGAATTAGCAAAGACAAACAAATGAGCAAAACATGAAGAAACAGAAACAGCTTTCATTAGAATTAAAAACTTGATGAAAAGTATGCTTGCGTGATGTTACATTTTGACTCTAGTGGCATATGTAGTTATTACATTTTAGGAATTGGAGAACACCTTTACATACAGTATTTAATAAAATGAAAGTGCATGTAATATTTTTAAAGCAATACAACTTTTATTACTGGATATGACTGTACTTATGAGCTGAATTAAGTTCCCTCCAAATTTATAAGTTAAAATCCTAATCTCTAGTATCTTAAAATGTGACTTTCTTTGTAGGAGAATACCTTTAAAGAGATAATTAAGTTAAAATGAGACTTTAAAGGTAGGCTATAATCCAACTTGGCTGGTGTCCTTGTAAAAGATTAGCACATGTAAACAGAAACCAGGGATGTTTGTGCACAGAGAAAATAGATTATGTGTGAATGCAGCAAGAAGGCAGCCATCTGCCAAATGAGGACAGAGGCCCTCAGAAGAAACCAAATCTGCCAATGCCTTGATCTTGAACTTCCAGCTTCCATAACTATGAGAAATAAATTTCTGTTGTGTAAGCCACCCAGAGTGTGTGACATTCTGTTATGGCAGCCTTACTAAACTAATACATTCTGTCTTATTAAGATATTAGAAGAATCTGATCCTAAAATGGCTATTGTAAATTCTGAAGAAACAACTGCTCACCCGTGTCAGCTAGTTACTTGAATTGTTACACAAAATTACAAGAAAACTGAACATGAACTCAGATTCAAGTGTCCCCTAGAAAGGTATGAATAAATGAAGTTAATGTGTTGTCCCAGTCATCATATAAGTGGAAGCTTATATGTTTTTAAGAGAAATTCTGAGGTTAAATTATACATTTAATAATGCTTTGTGTTAATCCCATTGTTTTATAAATCTAAGAAGAGTAACAAGTTTATTTGACTTGAAAATTTTTAGATGCTACATTTGAAATGATTACAACATATTATACAGTTGGTTTGGAGGAATAAAACCTATTAGAGAATATTAAATGATAGCCTCTTTTGGAGTTCAAATTAGTAATCAGTTTCTTTCTTGCCCTCAGTTTGGCACTGAAGAATTTATTTTAAATGCATAAGAAGCCGCATTTTTTGGTCTCATCTTAATTTTAGATAGGAGTCTTTCATACAATTAATTTATCAGTTATTTTTGGTATTAAAGACACTTACATGACTACAGACCTCCAGTTTAATGGAAATGTCTTCTATTTTCCACCACAACAGTGATGTTTGATGTAGCTTTGCTAATCTAGGTTATGCCTACTCCATCAGTCAAGGCGGCAGTTCAAATGGTTTAAATGGTACACTCAGTAAACCTCTTTGCTCTAGCTTCTCCACCTATTTTTTGATGTACGACTGTCAGTTAATGTTAAACATCAAACTTTCTCTATAAAACATCATTATGGATATCTTCTATCATAATACATTTATCCAGAAGGACTACTTAGAAGATGTACAAAAATATACCATTCCTATATGAGTAAAAATGATCTTTGATGAGCATTTGATAGTCAGAGGTTACTCTAATAATAGATATGAATTTTCAACTAATATATTTCTTATGATAGTCACTTTTTAATTAGGGCTGATCAGTGTATGAAGTATTTTGCTTCATTATTTTTCTTCCTAGCATTTGTTTGATCACATATTACTTGTAAGAAATGGTGGGCAAGACAGGCAACATATTTTCAAAGTTGAGAATAGTTCTGGTAAAGGATGAGTGCTTAGAGGTTTTTAACTATTTTTTTTTAAAGTTTTTTAATGTTTTATTTCTAGGAGAGAGAGAGAGAGACAGCGTGAGCAGGGGAGGGTCAGAGAGAGAGGGAGTCACAGACTGAAACAGGCTCCAGGCTCTGAGCTGGCAGTCAGCACAGAGCCCGATGCGGGGCTCGAACCCACGAACCGCGAGATCATGACCTAAGTGAAAGTCGGACGCTTAACCGACTAAGCCACCCAGGCGCCCCTAGAGGCTTTTAACTATTGATGAATATTAGATTTATAGGTTATTTATGAAATGGTCTCTATTATACTATGAAATTTATAAGCTTTATAAATAAATTAAAATAATATGTAAAGCAAATTATTACAGTGCTTTTTGTCATTTTATACAAGGTAAAATAATTAAAACATAGACATATAAAATAACAATGATAATTAATGAACTAGGGTTAGTTCTGTAGAAGTACAAGGTTTTGTGTCATTTACATCTTCTTTGTCACTCAAAAAGTGTAAAATAATTGCAGTTCATACCAACCACTAAGAAAATTCTTTGGGGCTTTGAAAGCAGCTGAAATTGTCCTCAGAAATTCATGCAAAAGAACACAATTCACTATTATTTTTATATCAGTTGTAAATAGTTTATATATGAAATGCATTTCATATATGATAGTTAAGATAGATACAGGATGCACCCAGAATACTTTAGTTATCTCACAGTATATCCTCAAAAGAAAATAAAAACCAAGGTATTGATATAACCTTCCCACCTTGAATCTGATCATCAGGCTCCAAATGTACACGGGGTTAATGTGTCCACTTCTTCTCTCTCAACCTCCCTATTTATAGACTTCAAAAATTGCCATGACTGGTATAAGAAGAAAATGTCAAAAGGTTATATAAAACACTGCAGAGAAAACATTTTTAATGGGTCTTCCAGAACCCTGAACTAAGAAAGATCAGAAATAAAGTTATTATAATAAAACCAGATAATGAAACAAGTATTCAAGACATGTTTTCTAGTATTATTTCTACCTATCTATATTGCATAATTAGTGGTAGGCAAGTTAGGTTATAAACTGTGAGAAAAACAACATATTTTTCCAACTCTGGCTCTTTGCTCTGCTGCAGGCAGCTGGGAATGTTTTCCAGAAATAGAAGATGGCTGTAACAAACAATAAAATATAGGCAGTGAGAGCCACAATGATCTCTTTATCACATCTGTCATCACTGCACATACTGACGGATTTATCAGAATGCTATGTGAGTCTGAAAGCTATGTGTCACAATCTGTGGGTATGCCTGGTCCTGAAGGATTTATTGCTTCATTAGGAACCAAGGAAAGAATTTAAATTAAATAAAAAAATTAAAATAATGAATTTATATTCCCTAATAACCTGGAATGAGGTTTTGAATGCTATAATAAACATGTGCTTCAATTACACATATTTTGTTTTGCCTTTAGCCATTGCTATTTTAAAAATATGTTACTTCTTAGTTTCTTATAAATCATGAACACAAAGGGTTGGCTTTTGCTGGTTAAAGTTTGATGGTGTTGGAAGACTCCAAAACCAAAATGATAAAACTGGCTGGAGGTTCTTATCAAGTCAGTCAGAAAGTTAACCTCTTGTTTACATTGCTCAAGCCTGAGGTCTTATCCTATCATATGGATTCATTGTACGACCTTATGAGTGTGTCACGAAGGATGCTAAAAAGATCAGAAAACCTGAGTTTCATTCAGCTCTTACAAATTGTGCGACTTTAGGGAATCATCATATCTTACCTCAGGATGTTGTAAAATTAGAAGAAATAAAATATTATAAATCTTTTGTGAAGTAGAAAATGATATTCATTCATTTATGATTGGACTAGAGTCATTCATTAGACTGGAGTCAGAGCACTAGAGCTCTAGATCTAATACCTTGTGTTCAATAAATTCTTCCAGTTTTGTGGGATTACCTGAATTTGTTTTTTTGTAGCATAAAACTGCTTTGTTAAAGATCAGCTAATAATATCTTTTATTTTTGAAGATATTTTTGAAGATCATGCCTGTATGATCTTTGATTATTCACATAACCTCTCTGAAATATTAGTTTACTCTATAGCAACAGAAAGGAATCAGAGTAGATGGTTATTAGTGTTCAGTCCTACAGTGTTTTACCATATTCACACTTCTTTGTGTTGAAATCTGGGACAGCAGGCACAGAAAAGACCTTAGGACTCAACATTTCTTGTTTGCTGGCTGAATGGAACTGAGATCATCTCCATCACTGGCTTTGCTGTCCAGTTTATCTTCATATTACGGATTTTGTTACGAAGTACTTTCTATTTTGGTCATCAGGATTCTTGCTAGTTTTGGCCTGAGGCTTGCAGAGTTACGAGTAAGTATTTCATCAGTTTAAACTAATACCTAAATTAACACTTTCTTTTTTTCCTCTGTTTTCATGAAAGACGCGTCACAGAAACTACATAGTAATATCACAGAAACATAACATCACCATTTCAAAATTCAGAACCACAGTAATCTATCCAAAAGGTTAAAATTAAAGTTTACAAATGCCATTTTGCATCTGAAACGACTTGCTTCTTGAGCAATCACAATTCTATTTACTGTTAATACTGTTGCTCATGCTTTTTATAATGCTTTATAATTTTGAGAGATTAAGCCAATGTATGTTAAATGATCTAAAAAGCAGTAACAGTAAGAACACTTTAAGTATAGATAAATGTGCATAGAAAATCATAATTTATTTTTTAGAAAGGCCATAGAGAATTCTTTGTCAATATTTTAAATTTTAAATATTTTAAAGCAGAACTTTCTGCTTCTTTTGTGATTTGGAATCATGTTAAATCAACTATCCCTTTTACTCTTTTTCAATCAGCTTGTATTAGTTAGGGTTCTCCAGAAAAAGAGAAATGTAGATTTATAGATACATATTTAGGTTGGTATGCGTGTGTGTGTGTGTTTTGTTTGTTTTGTTTTGTTTTGTTTTTTTAAGGAATGGGCTCATGAAAGTGTGCAGGCTGGCAAATCCAAGATCTGTAGGGTAGGCCAGGGGGCTGGAGAATAAGATTTGCAATTTCAGTCAGAATGCAGTCTGCTGGCAGAATTCTCTCTTTTTCTGGGGAGGTCAGTTTTTTTTTCTAGTAAGGTATTCAGCTGATTGGATGAGTCCCACTCATGTTATGGAGGGCAATCTGATTTGAATGTTAATCTTATCTAAAAAATATCTTTATAGGGACATCTAGAATTGTTTGATCAAGTATCCTGGTACCATGGCCTAAATAAGTTGATACAAAAGTAAACCATCACACAGCTCTACTGGTGTACTTTATTGTTTTCTCTAGGATATTGTTTTTAGTCTCCCCCGGCTATCTTTAAGACTAACCTACCACATAAGGAATAAGGACTTCTAAATGTTTATCTTCAGTTCTTATCTTTTACCATACTTTCAACTGTTTTCCTGAGTATCTTCCCTTGGGTGCCCCTCAGGTACTTTCATTCCAACATATTTAAAACAGAAACTCATTATCTTTCCTCCTTATCTACTGCTTTCTTTATTAATGACAAGATTATTCAGTCTAGAAATCTTGGAATCATCTTTGAATTATCCCTTTTGTCCTTTCCTGTAATGAAATTCCAATTCACTCACTTTCTCAAAAGTATTTATTAAATGCCTGCTAGATGTCCAATAATGTGCTAGACAGTGTAAAAAATAGAGTGATGAAGCAGACAATAAACAAATAATCCCCCCAATAATTCTAATTGTGATAAACTCTATGAAGAAAAAGCACAGGATGCTAAGAGATTGTGTAACTGAGGGACTTCCTACAGTACGAGAGGGACAGGCAAGGCTGGCATAAGGATACATTAGTAAGCAGGCAAAACTGAGAAGTAAGGAGAACGGTATTCCAGGTGGAAGAAACAGCGACTGCCAACACTCTGATGTAGGATAAAATGAGAAGTGATAGGATGCTTGAGTATTTACTCTGAGCCAGGAACTTTTATTCTCATAGTGATTCTATGACGTAGATATTATGATGTAGATATTACATTAAAAAAATCAATCCTTGTTTTAACTGAAGAAACTGAGGCTCAGAAAGATTAAATAAGAGGTTTAGGTTTATACAAGATAAAATGGCAGAGTGATGAGGATTCCATTCCATTCTCTACAGGAGATTCAGAGAGCCACTGCTTCTAACCATCCCATTATTGTCCTATCAGCAAGACAAAGAGACAACCATTATTAGTATATCCTCGTAAAGCAGTGTACAATATTCTGATTTTGTTAGACCAAGAATATATTCTCCAGTTTTTGGTTCACATGATCTCAATCACTTTGGAATAATTCACATTAAAGTAACACTAGACATTGATTAAATGTTTCATTTTCTTTTCTGCTCTTGATTAATCTCAGCATTAGTTTATTGCTTTCTTTACTAACAGTAAAAATGACTTTTTTTAACATACCAAAATATTTGCTTTAGTTTCATGCAAATGAAGTGATTATGAATTTCAGATTGGCTAGATTTCAGAATAATTTACTACAACTTTTTCCCCCTTGCAGGAAGAAACAACATTCTAATTAAAATATAGTATCTCATTGAAATAGAATAAAATTTAAGTGGCCTCCATGAACATCCCTTTTAATTTACAATTATAAAATTCACCAAAGGAAAAAATAGAATTATCAGAAAGAGAGCATTTTGAAATTAAATAATTTATCATAGATTTCTAATTTTAATATTCACTATGGTAGTATTGGCACCAAGTTAGAAATTTTCAAACATAGTAGAAAACATAAAAGTTCATATGAAGTACACAAAAAGATGAAAAGAGGTAAGAACTATTGGTGATTCTCTTACGGTGGCTTTTCAATTTATTACACTGCAGCTTCTGGCTCCACAACTTCATTGAAATTGTTTTTTGTCTAGGGCCCCAGTGAACTCTAGGTTGTTGAAAAAATTAGAAACTTTCAGTAACATTAGATACAGAAGACCCCTCTTCATTCTTTTCTTAGTTGTGAGGACATCAACCATTTGTGGTTTTATTTTTGCTTCTTCTATTGACTCTTTAGGCATGTTCTTTGTTGGCGCTCCTTACTAGACCCCCAAATGTGGTTCCTCCTCATGAATAACATGTCCTTCCTAGGTGATCGCATTAATCACCATTACTTTAAATATTATCTATGTGCCTAAGGTTTCCAGAATATCTTTCCAATGCAAATCTTTCTTCAGAGCTCCAATATTCTTTATTCAATAGCTTCCTCAATAATTCCATTTAGATTTCTCTTAAATATTTCAAATCTAACATGTCTAAAACACCCAAATCTGTTCTTTATCTTCTCATTTCAATTACCGTCTATCCAAAAAAAAAAAACCCCAAAAAAACACCAAAACCAAAAAAATCATCTTTGATTGAGCTCTTCCCTTTCCAGTGAGTTCTTTTAATCTTATCTTTGATATGTAATAAATATTACACTTCATTTCATTGCTACCACTCTCATAAAAGCCACCATCAGCTTTTGTCTGGATTCCTTCAGTAGCCTTGTAGCTGGTCTCTATTTTTATTCTTGCTTTTAGTCTGTTCTCCCTACAAGGATCATTTAGTAAAGGTCATCATTTAATGTCTCTGCTCAAAATTCTTTTTACTATACTTAGAATAGAATCAAATGTTACCATAGCTTCATAGGCCCTGTGACATCTCACCCTGTCTACCTGTCCCTATTATCTTGTGAACTTCTCTTCCTTGCTCACTCTACTACAACACTGCTGACTAGCTTTCGTTTGACTCCTCAAATATGACAAAGTCATTTCTGCTTCATTTCTGTTTCTCAAACATTCAAGGTTTTCCGAGCTTTTGGATTTTGTTGTTGTAGCACCACCTAAAAAGTTCTTTCCTATTTTTTTTCTTTTTTATAACAGCTGATTTTTTAAAAATCTTTAAGGACATTTCCTTAATATTTCCTTTTCAGGGAGTTATTTCCAGACTGCCCTACCTAAGTTCCTCTACTAGTCCAGATCATTCTGCTTCGTTTCTTTCCATCACTTAATCCCAATTTGAAATCATCTTGTTTATTGCCTTTCTCCTATATAGCTAGATTGTAAGCAACATTTGTGTAAATCTAAAACTAGTCTTAAAAGTTTTTCTAAGGTGACTAAACAAAGAATGCTTTAAAATGAATTGATATGACAAAGAAACTTGGGAATTGCAGAAGTCAAAAAAGAAATAAAAGCAGGAATTCCTTGATTCATTGTGATTGCTGCATTAGCAGAATGGCATCTTTTCTCTTTTCTGGTAAATTACTTTTATATTGGGATGAGATGTTGAGACTTTGTCTGCTCTGGGCCTCTTGTACATCTTCTTATCTTGCTGAGCCTTGCTAGACCAAAACCGCCAAAATTGCAAGGCCTTTATTGACTAACTTCTTTGTTTTTTCCCCTGAAGATAATCTTGAAAAGTAAGGTTTTGTCCATACCAGGTATCCCTCTGGACAAAGAGGTCTTACTTTACTT
>NW_027527387.1:624091-749566 GCF_008692635.1 Crocuta crocuta
AGCACATCCTCATGTGTTTACAGATTCCCTTCAGCCCTCCTTGTAACTTTTTGTTTTGGGGCTCATTGAACCACAATAGCTAGAACCACAATATATTGTTTTTGCTGTAATTGCTTTTCTGTGACCTAAGAGTCTTGTGTCTTCTTGTCAGCTTTTATGGCTTGTTTATATATTTTGGCAGGCATTCNGCCCTCCTCAACACTATCATGTTTAAGTGCATAAAATCCCAACAAAAGAGTGTCAATTTCCAATTCTATCTTTTCCTCACTAAACTCTGATTAAATATGTTGGTCTCCTTATTATATTCTTTTTTAAAAAAATTTCTCTTGTATTCCTTCCATCTCTGGTTCCTTGTGTTCCATTATCTTATTTACTAATTCTCTTTTCATTTGTTTTTTTTTAATGCTTGCTTAGTCTTTTGAATGTTAAATATCAACAGTTATGATTTTTTCCTAGAAATTCCATTTGTTCTTTTTTCAAATTACCAGATATCAAAAAAATGTTCCTTACTCATGTTTTCAAATTCATCTTTTATTTTAAATACTTTTAAACACATTAAAAACTTTTTTAATGCTTATTTATTTTTGAGAGACAGAGTGTGAGTGTGGGGGAGAGAGAGACACAGAATCCAAAGCAGGCTCTGGGCTCTAAGCTGTCAACACAAAGTCTGACATGGGGCTTGAACCCACGAAAAGTGAGATCACAACCTGAGCTGACATCAAACTGAGTCACCCAGGCACCCCTAAACACATTTTAAAATTGTTTCTGATAATTTAACAATTATCAGGAAAACTCTGAAATATAAGTCAGAATAAACTGAAAATATAACATCTGATAAAAAAATACCTGATTCTTTGAGATTTTATAACTTGTTTTTTCAGCTGTTTCTTCCTCATGGTGCCTTATTTCTTCATGCATTTTGTAATATTGGAATATAAGTATATGTTCAGTTTGGCCTTATTCAGTAACCTAACTTGAGATCATTCCTATAGAAAAGGATTTGAATTTGTGCCAAACAGGTACCCTGGAGAACCCCCAGTCTGAGGCCCTTTAAATTAATTATCATTAAGGATGAATCTGTTGCCAAAATTATCAAAGATGACTTCTGACTCCCTCAGTACCCCAGAATTCAAAATCTGGGAGGAGACAGAAAAATTTTTCTGCTACTGACTTTTGCCTGTAGGTATATATTCTAAGTTCATCATTTCATTGAAATTGTAGTGTTGAGGACCTTTACCTTCCCCAAATCGTCGTCTCATGATGTCCTTCATGTTCACTTACAGATTGTTGTACTATGATCTTCTTCCTTCCATTATACATGTAGGGCTTTTCTCTTTTTCTATTTTTATAGTCCTAGCTTGGATGTTTCATACCAATTACTATTCTTTGGTTGTTATTGTTACCTTTAAATTTTAATATGCATTCTGAACAGTATCTTACTCTTTCTGTCCTCATTTAGAATAACATAAACCCATTAGATTACTGTAACTATAAATCTTCTCTTCCTGTCTTCCGTATATTTTTATTTAGCATTAAGTTCTACCTTTTTTATGAAAATAAGCTTTTAATTATTATTATTTTCTTAATGTTATTTATTTTTGAGAGAGAGAGCAGGAACAGGGAAAGAGCAGAGAGAGAGAGGGACAGAAATTCTGAAGCAGGTTCTACCCTGACAGCAGAGGACCCAATGCAGGGTTCGAACTAATGAACTTTGAGATCATGACCTGAGCCGAAGTTGGACACTCAACCTACTGAACTGTTCCATTAAAATAAGTTTTAATTGAAGTATAACAACATAGAGAAAAGTAGACTTAAAGTCCCAGCTCAGTGAAATTTGAAAGATTTTACAAAGTGAACACAGCTGAGGAATCACTACTAAAATCAGAAATAGAATATTTCTGAAATAGAATAGCATCCTGGAGACCCTGTATACTCTCAATCATACCTCTCTCAAACGTAACCACAATTTTGACTATTGATTATTTTGGCCAAGTTTTGGTTTTGAACTTTATTTAAATAGAATAAATCAAATATGTAGTAAATGTCCTTTTGTGTTTGGCATCTTTACTGAATATTATTTATGAGGTTTATCCATATTTTTGTATGTTACAGTGAGTTGTTTATTTTATTGATATAAAGTATTCCAGTGCATGAATATATATTTTATTTATGTATTTTAATATTGAGGGTTATTTAGGTTGTTTCTAGTATTTAGCTGATACTAATATCAGCTATTCTGATACGATACTAATGATGCTATGAAAGTGCTATGAAAAAATTTACATGTGTTTTTGGTTGCATGTATGTGTGCATTTTTCTGTTGGAGTAGAATTACTATAACATAGGAAAGCATATGTTCAACTTACCAGACATTGCCAAGCAGTTTTTCAAAAGTGATTATTCCAATTTACACTCTTACATAAAGTGTTTGAGAATATCAGTTGCACCAGATTCTTGACAATATTTGGTATTGCCAGTCTTTTTCATTTTAGCTATGGTGGGCACATAGTTGTATTTCATTGTGCCCTTAATTTGCATGCCCCTGATGAATAATAACATTGAACATCTTTTTAATACTAAGTAACCATTTGTTTGTCTTTTTTGGTTTGAACTCTCATTTAAAGTACTTTGCCTTTTTTTGGGCGTCTGGGTGGCTCAGTCGGTTGGGCAGCCAACTGGCTCAAGTCATGAACTCATAGTGCGTGGGTTCGAGCCCTATGTCGGGCTCTGTGCTGACAGCTAGCTTAGAGCCTAAAGCTTGTTTCAGATTCTGTCTCTCTCTCTTTCTCTGACCCTCCCTGCTCATGTTGTCGCTCTCTCTCAGAAATAAATAAAATGTTAAAAAAAATTTTTTTTTTAAAGTACTTTGCCTCTTTTCAACATTTTTTTAAATTATTGATTTGTTGAAGTTTTATATTCTGGATACAAGTCCATTTTCAGATAAATATGTTACAAATATATTCTCTTAGTTAGTGTCTTGCCTTTTCATTCTCTTAATGGTATCTTTTGATAACAAGCCCTTTATTTAAGTATTCTATTTGGCTCTTTTTCAAATCAGTCTGCTATTTTTTATGAACATAAAATTTTAGTTTCTGTTAATTTTTGTTTTTGAGGAGGAGAGAGCATGTGAGTGGCAGGGACGGGCAGAGGGACACAGAGAGAGAGAATCTCAAGAAGGCTCCATGCTTAGCTTAGTGTGGAGCCTGATATGACCATCTTACAACTTGACCTGAGCTGAAATCAAGAGTCAAATGCTTAACCAACTGAGCCCTCAACCGCCCCATTTTTCATATTTTTGCAATTTATGTATACAAATTAAAATTAGCTTTTCAGGCATATTATTTAATTTTATTCATATCTTGAAATTAGAATTTTCCTATTTGTATTGTTTTGCATCCTTCTTCTTGCTAGCATTCATCTTTAACAGTGGTTAATTTTATTGGAGAACTTGTGTCATGCACTGTAGAAGCATGGGTCGGGTAGTATTTTATTCAATTCTCTGCTCCTAGAAATTTGTTTTCACCCATATTGGGAACAGAGAACAAATTTTAATGATGCCTAAAGAACCAGAGGACAGGATTTCTCCTGTTCCTGTTCATGGGCAAAGAAATGTTCAGTTCTGAAGAACTGAAATAATATTTAGGCTTAAAGTTCAACTCTCTACTTCATATTTTCCTGAGACCTCTGCTATGTTTATGTGCAAGCTTTAAATTCTTAGCCTCTGCCCTTAAGATCTATATACTATGATCCTATATATACTATATACTTTTTGATTCAAATGAACTATTTGACTTTTGCTTCAAATTACTGCTTTGAATACTTGTTCTGGAACATTCGGTTTTCCATTCTTTCTTTCATTCCTTTTTTCCTTCCTTCGACCATTTATTAGAAATGGGGGAGAAAAAGGGGGGAAATAGTGGGGGAGAGGGAAAGAGGCAAACCATGAAAGACTCTTGAATACTGAGAACAAACTGAGGACTGATGGGTGTGGGGGGGGAGGAGGGAGAAGGGCATGGAGGAGGGCACTTGTGGAGATGAGCACTGAGTATTATATGGAAACCAACTTGACAATAAACTATTTGTAAAAAAAAAAACAAAAACAAACCAAAACCAAAAACAAAAACAAAAACAAAAAAAATGACATTGGAATTTCATAGGGATTATATCAAAACTACATCTTTTTATATTGTCTATACATTAAAAATTATTGTAATAACAAAAGAAAAATATTTTTAATACATTTTGTCTAACATTTTCATATGTTTGGAGCATGGCACGTCAAGCATATTGATCAGATGTCTTATGCAATATTTTTCATATATAGAAAACTGTCACAGTAGATAGCATCATATCTCTATAATTTATATAATAATGAACTGGGTATTTTTTATTCTTAGATTATATCACTATTTCATTAACTACTTTTTCATATTTATAAAATCATGAAAATCACATATGTTAGACAGTGTGTTAGTATCTGTGTTACATGAATAATGTGCATTCTCCTAGACCTTATTGTCTAGTTGGGGAGAAATGCAGAAATAAATACTCATATGCATAAATGATGATGGCAGGATGGGGAGCTGATTTTATATTGGAGAGCTTTTCAGGAAAACCCTCTCTCAGAAAGTGATATTTAAGCTGATGAGAAGAAACTCACTATCTTAACGGGTAAGAAAGAATGTCTCAGACAGAAAGACCATTATGTATAAAGGTAGGAGAAAACTTGATACCTCTGAAGAACTGAAATAAGACCAGTATCATTGGAGTGTACTAGGAATGGGGACACTTTCAGTGGTGAAACTAGGAAAAATTAGGAGTCAAGTCATTTAAGTCCTGGCTGACCTTGTAAGGAATGGGTTTTGTTCTGAACACAATGTAAAACTTTGAAATGATTTCACATAAATGGTGGTGTAACCTTATAAAATTTCACTTTGATTGCTATTTGGAATAGAGTTGAAGGGGAAAAAAAAGGAAGAAAAAGTTGGGAAGTTGTTTCAGGAGTCTAGGCAAGATACAGTAGTGATTTGGACTAGAATGGTAAGGATGGATAGAAATAGAAAGGAGAGAATGGCATAATATTAGATAATATAAAAAATTCTACAAATGATAAGAATGACATCTAAGTATGCATCTCTCTGAGTCTTGACTGAGGGGTCAATTGTTAGCATGTATATTCAGAGGATTTTAACCTGGACTTCAGTCAAAGGGCTTTCAGAACTTTTGTCTTCTATGTGAAGTTTTCTAGGGAGATGGTCCAAACCTCTTAATAGATTCTGAAAGGTTATATGTCCCAGATACCAAGAACTTCTGATTTAGGGGAATTATTTATAAATATTTTTTCTCTAAAATAGTCATTTGATTAGGATTTTCTGATAAGACAATTAAAAATTATCAAGAACCCCTTGGCAAGAACCTAGAGTGAATATGTTTTATATAGGCATGATACTAAAAATATTTAACAAACAGTATTTCACTGGCATATACTAAGCCAAATAGATAGAATAATCAGAATAGATGTTGGTCATAATCAATAGCTGTTTCATTACTGGTGTACTGCAGCCAGATTCTATATTGTCAGTTAAAGGGAAGATTTAATTGTAACCAACCATGAAAAATGTAACATTAAAATAGACTTATAAAAATTGAAGGGCAATGCCTACATACAGGATAAACTCTTTCCTCTTTCTGGTAGTAGGTCACAGTTCCATATTGAGTAGCTTACCTTCTAAGACAATTTTGCTTTGTAGAACATGAAAACTGGTTAAAAATAGGGTAGATACTAAGAAGGTATATACCATTAAAATCAAATAAGCTATGACTTTTGTTTTTTTGATCTTCACATTCTATAAGATTCATCCAACAGAGTAAACAGTGGACTCAAATAAATGAAATAATTTAAAAATAGTGAAAAATAATTTTTAAAAAGGGATTGAAAATAGTTGTCTCCAAGCTTCATTCCAGGGAGATATGAAGTAAAAGGCAATTAGAGCACATGAACAAAAAGTGTTATGCTGGTTATAATTTTTCTTTATCAGCTCTAGAGCCTTTTAATACCTTGAGAGGTGTTGATGTCTTACATCATTAAAATAGTTCAAGTAGGTTTATTTTACAAGCCAGGCTAATTGAAAAAATATATAACAGAGAAACTGAAAACAGAAACATGCTTTAAGATTTTACAGCTTAGACTAATAGAAGGAAAGACTAGCCTAAATTCATAAAAAGCCTAAATGATAGGCTATTCTGAAAGACATACAGTCTTGTTTTTCTTAGGTACACACAGTTGTTTAAACAAGTTGTTCTCAAACCATTTTAAGCAAAACTCCTATGGGTCTTTATTTGAAGATTTAATGAGACTGACTTGTAATTAAGAGCATCCATTTATATAAATGTTTGTTAAAAATCTATAAATAATTATTCCTAGGTTATTTGGAAATCCAATATCATCTCCTCAAATTTTGTTTACACTGTTAATTTGATTAACAATTGCTTTATGAATTTCTATCTACTTTTTCTGCCAGTTACTCAGAGTGGAGTGTTGAAGTTTCCACTTATAAATAGGAATATGTCTATTTTTCCTCAGTTCTATCCGCATTCCTTCATATATTATGAAATTTTGCTTTTGGGTGGTACATAAACATTTAAGATTGTTATGTATAACGGTGGTGAATCTATATAATTCATTAATTCTTGATAAATGGATTTCCATATAATTATGTAAGTCTTAGTAATATTCCTTGTTACTGAAATCTATTTTTATCTGCTTCAGCTTTTTTTACAGAGTGCTTACATGATGTATCTTTTCTATCCTTTTACACTATATGTGCCTTTATATTTAAAATATTTTGCAATTTCAATAATTGATTCTTTTATATCTTCCAATCTGACAAACTCTGCTTTTTAATTGGGATTTTCACATGATTTAATCGTAATGTACTTACAGTTACTTATGTTGTTTTAAATCTGCCATCTAGTTGTTGTCTGTCCCATCTGTTTTTTGCTTTTTAAAATTTTTTTAATTGAGTATTTTTATGATTTTTGCAGTTCCACTATGGATTGTTAGTAACACACTTAAAAGCATTTTTTAGTAAATGCTCTAGGATTTGCAGTATATATGTATCTTAATAACTGTCAACCAGCAAATATTACCATTTCACTTCATGTATAATTTAAGCAGCTTATACCACTACAGTTAGATTTGCTCCTTCTCATTTTTATGTTATAGTTTGTCATACATTTTACTTCTTCATATCTTACAGACCATAGTAACATTGTAACCAATAGTAACATTGTGTTACTATTTTTGCTTCACATGGTTAGTTATCTTTAAAGTGATTGAAAATAAGAGAAAAATGTATTTTATGATGACCTTAATTTTACCATTTCCGGGACTCCTTGTTTCCTTGTGTACATTCACATTTGCATCTGGTACCACATTTCTTCTGCTTGAAGAGCTTCCTTTAACATTTCTTGTGTGTGTGTGTATTGACAGTGAATTTATCTTGCTTGTCTGAAAAAAAGACTATTTTGCTATCATTTTTGAAAAATACTTATATTGGGAATGGAATTCAGAATCAATTTGCTATCATGTTTGAAAAGTACTTGTATTGGGAATGGAATTCAGAATCAGATTTTTCTCTTTCAGTGCTATAAAGATACCATGCTTTTGTATTATGATTTGCATAGCTGCTGATAAGGAGTTTGTGGTAAACTTTATCTTTGTTTCCCTCCATGAAATGTTTCATTTCTGTCAGCCTGATTTAAGTTTTTCTCTTTATTTTTTCAGCAGCTTGACCATGGTATGTACAGTTTTGTGTCACATTATTTTGGGAATGGTTTTCCACAGCTCTTAAATTCTTTACTTTTTCTAGTCATAATTTTAAAAATTTCAGTTTGGATGATTTATTTAGGTTCCTGTTTAAGTCTACTGATTACTTAGCCATTTCCACTCTGGTAATGAGTATATCAAAGGAATTTTTCATCTCTGTTACTCTATTGTTATTATTTTTATTTTTAGCATTTCCATTAGATTCATAGTTTTCATCTGATGAAATCCCTTATCTGCTCATATATATTATCTATCTTTTTTTCTGATCATTTAATATATCTGTCCTGGTTGTTTTTATGTACTTGTCTGGTTGTTCCAACTTATGGATTGACTCTAATTCTATTGATTGCTTTATCTCTTCACAATGAATCATTGTTCATGTTTTTTTCTGTTTCTTGTCCCATAATTTTTTATTGAATGCTTTCATTATATATAGAATGATTGAGACTGAGGTTAGTAGTATTTATGACAGAAATGCCTCTTCTTTGTTTAGATCCTTGGCATGAATCAGTCTAATCAGGAATTGGGTAGGGTTTTGTTTTTGTTGTTGTTATGATCCGTTCATTACAACATAAGTTTCAAATTTATCCAATGGTTGGAAAGAGGTACTTTTTGTTAGCATTCTTGCTCTACTCCCAGCTTTAGAAATTCTGCATACATGTTATAGAGTAGAGCCATTGTCTATATTCTTGCCCTTCTCCAGTGGAAGATGACTGTGGCTTGTTACTTCGTGTTAGTTTCAAATTAAGGACTAGGAGGAATATCCTCTTAAAGTGTGTGTGTGGGAGGGGCAAGATGGCGGAGAAGTAAGGAGTTCTGTACTTGCACTCGCGCCCATACCTCACAGGGAAAAGATCTGAAGCCATTGGAAACCTTACGAAACCTGAGAGATTGGGAGAAAAAGGATGCAGAACACACTGAGAAAGGCTTCTAACGTGAGTGCGAACTGGGGAAGATAAAATCGGGCCGGGATCGGAGACTCCAGGGTCAGAGGCGATCCCCCTCTGTGGGGAGTTAGAGGGGAGAAAGAGAGAGTCCGAAACAGAAAAACCCCCACTCGGGGGGAAAAACCTCCGCTTGGGGCATAGAAACACCCTGCGCGCCAAATACCTGCATGGCAGGTCCCCTCGCGCCAAGCGGTCCCTGAGGGGCTGAGTGCACAGACTGCTGCTTTGTGCCGGCTCCCGGCGGCTGGACTTCTAGAGTAGCAGCAGGCCTGCTGCCATTGTCCTCCCGGGCGGCTTGGGCCCCTGGAAGAGCCGCGCACGGACACCGGGCGTATGCGCTCTTGGCAGGCTGGGACTCTAGAGGGAAGGCAAAGAGCTAAACACTAGGAGATTTGCCTGTGAGTTTGTGTTTCGGGTGACAAGACACAGAGGGACTTGGTTTTCCTCAATCCAGCGGGCTCCGCGAAGCCGGCAGGCAAGCCCCTGCCCATGCTCGCCTGCCCGACCCAGAGAAGGAAGCAGCAATTCCGACGCCACCCCCAGAGCTCGGAAGGGGGCCTGGAATTGCCCCGAGGGGATTGCCTGGGAAGCTATATCTAAGGCAATTTCAGCGGGGCACGTGGACTGGGATTTGGAGACTGGGACTGGCCTGGGTTGAAGAGGGCAACCAACTTTGGCTGCACCCCCAGTACGGTGAGTTTACATGCCCAAAAAAGCGAGGTGTAGCGCTTGGTTCAAGAAGGGACTGGAGCACCGTCACTCTCCTCCCCACAACCGCCAGGGCAGAACTCCTGCCTGACTCATTGTATCACACCATACCCATACCTGCTTGAGAGCCACCCTTCTCCCTTTTTTTTTTTCTCTTTTCTTTCTTTTTTCCCCAGAACACTGACTTGATTTACTCCGGTCACCGGATTGCTTAAACAATCACAACTAGTCCATTCTGTAGATGTAAATTCTACAAATACCAACATTTCATCTCTTTCTCTCAGGAGTAATTAGACTATATAGTCTCTCTGGATAATGCCAGCGTCTTTCTCTCACCTATCCAACCATATTCTACCCTNGGGAGAATAAGTGATATAGAAGACACCGTTATAGAAAAACAAGAAGCTGACAAAAAAAGAGACAAACTGATCCAGGAACATGAGAGAAGAGCTCGAGAGCTCAGCGACACGGTCAAACGCTACAACATCCGTATCATAGGAATCCCAGAAGAGGAAGAGAGAGGGAAAGGTGCTGAAGGAGTCCTGGAACAAATTATAGCAGAGAACTTCCCCGACCTGGGGAAGGAAGTAAATGTGGAAATACAAGAGGCTCAGAGGACTCCCCTCAGACNATACTACATGGTAATGAGAAAGAATGAAATCTGGCCATGTGTAGCAACATGGATGGACCTTGAGGGTGTTATGCTGAGCGAAATAAGTCAGGCAGAGAAGTACAAATATCATATGTTTGCACGTAAAGGAAGATTAGGAGGAACTTAACTGAGGACCATGTGGGAGATGAAGTGGGGAAGTGGTGGGGGAAATGGAGAGAGGCAAACCATGAGAGACTCTTGAATGCTGAGAAACAAACTGAGGACTGATGGATGTTGGGGGGGAGCGGGGAGATGGACATGGAGGAGGGCACCTGTGGGGATGAGCACTGGGTGTTATATGGAAACCAATTTGACAATAAACTATTTTTAAAAAAAAAAAATGTGTGTGTGTGTGTGTGTGTGTATGTGTGTGTTTTATCTTCAGTGTTTGGCATGCTTTGTGTCCCTGGGTCTCAAAGATAGACCCTTGCTTGCATTCCTTCCCTTCTTTTTCATGGTAGCCAAGCTCTGCTTTATATTTGTGGTTGATCTAGGCCTGGGATAGCACCCCTTATCTGGTGCTAATGAATCTCTGCCTTCTATTGGTGTTGAATCCTGGGGTCAAGAGGCTTTCCTGCCCTTCTCTCATGAGCATAGAGTTTTTGATTATACTCATCCCAGCAGCAAATGATCTTTGCCTTTGTCCTGTGACTGGGGAATATTTCTATTCCACCCCTGGTGGCAATGAGATTTTTGATTCTACCCTGTAGCAAAACAATGGATTTTTACCTATATCCCCAGGGAATGAGAGAGTTTGCTCCTTTTCTCCAAATGGCTTAAAGCTTTTGTTTCATTGAAAGAAAGATATAGGGAAACATAAGGAACTTTGTGCAATAGCAGATTATATGCTGATTGTCTATGCCAAGTGGAGAGAGCTCTTTCTTCAGTTTTTCCCCCTGTATCAGTCTTAGGACATATGGGGCGAAGGCCATGGAAAAGAGCCTGCAAGTGAATTCAAGTTCCCCTTGTTCCTGGGTTACCTAGATATAGCACCAACATGTCCCCCATACGTGTCCTATAAAATTTTGTTAAAATTTTAGCATATTTTATCTGCTTGTTGAAGGCTATCTCTTTCTTCTGTGCCTTAACATAGGTGAAACGATTTATGTCTTCTGTCTCTACTCTTAGAGGCTTGTAGAATTTAGTTTCTTTGGTTGCCTAGAGATCTCAGTTCTCTTCTGTGTTGGAGACTGGATCTGGCAGGTCCAGGGGTCCCTGAAGGATGGATGGTGTCGGAGGGGGAGGGGGAGAGAGAGAGAGAGAGAGAGAGCGCGAGCGACCTGAGATTCTTTCTGATCACCAGGCAGGCATCTCTGCTCTGACTGGGGCTCAACTTTATTTTATCATTAAGTGTTTGGGGGAAGGCACAGAAGTGGCATTTGCCTTAGACAATGGTTTCTGATAACAAACTTCTTTGATATGTAAGAAATTTCCCAGAACAAAGATATGTAGAAGACTCATGCATATCGTTTACAATAGTGATTGAGGTAGTGGATTTAGATGCCTATCCTTTGGGGAAAGAAGGTGTCTCTAGCATACCAGACAAAGTTTTCAGCATAAAAAGGGTGAAGTTCCTTCTCTGTGGGCAGCAGTCAACAGCTTGTTTGTTTAAGGTGGAAGTATCAAGAAAAACAGGTCTTTCAGGGAACACCTTTGCTCTCATAATCACAAAAGAAGTTCCTCAATAGGTTCCTTCACAGGGAGCAATCAGCATATACAAGGCCAGAAAATCCTCTAAGCAGAAACAAATGGGTGTGGTTGGATATTTGCCCTTAACTCTAAATTAGGCTCTTAGTCTCAGGGCCAGACTCAATTGCTTTGATATGCAAAGGCCATAGGAAGAGGCTTTTTACAATCATCCACAGAGCTTTCATCTAAAATCTCTTTTGTAAAGGCAGGAATATGCTTTTCCTTATGAGGTATCTGTGTTTGGAATATTGGTCTGATATGGAATATTGTGAGGCCTGGTCAATACCAGCAGCCTCATTTCCGACATGAGCCAGTAGTAGCAGGAGATACCAGTTTTCATTTCTCATGGCAGGAGCTGCAAACACTGCCATTTCCTTGCTGTGACTGCCATCCAGAGAGGCTGGTGCGGCTCCCGGCACTTCTGGGCTCTGGAGAAGTTATGATTTTGTAGATTATTTGTCTTTCCTTATTATTAATGTGAAAGCAACATTCTCTTGTGGATTTCTACATCGTAGTCCTAAGTGGAACCAAACTAATTATGACAGGTTCTTATTTTCATGCTATCTTAATGAAGCATTAAATATTTTCTTCTTATTTTATTCAGAATTTTAGTTGTTATCAGTGGTAAGGTGTTCAGGGTATTTAGTTTTCTATGCCACTGGAATAATACTGATTAAGTCTTAAAATTTATGATAAAACTATATGCTTAAATATTATGCTAAATATATAAGGATAATCACTAAAGCTTTATAATAACCATATATAATTTCCAGTCCATTTAAAAACACACAGGATTTTACTAATTTGACTACAGGGAGGGCATGTAATAACATTACTTTTCATCTAATTAAAAAAAAGAGTTGTATATATTATTTCAGAGGACTGTCTAGAATTGAAACTTTCTACATGTTTTTAATATTTTTTAAAAACATTTCCCAATATTTTATTATTAAACTAATTATTTCATAGGAGATTAAAAGCAAAATGATTATTGAGTAGACCTCATAGCATGTCCTGACTCAGTCTTAGAAGATTGCATGTAAACCAAAATTCTGTAACTCAAGTTCTATTTTAAGTTCATCCTGAAGAGTTGTTATTTATTTATTTGTTAAATGTGAATTTTAATTTTTGAGACTTAGAGTTTCTAAATGAGAGGTTAAGTATAAGGCATCTGGAAAGAAACAAGCATGGATGCCTGAACGACTAAATAGTTTTTTTTTCCTTTTTTTAATAGTTTATTGTCAAGTTGGTTTCCATATAACACCCAGTGCTCATCGTCACAAGTGCCCTCCTCCATGCCCATCACCATCCTTCCCCTCCACCCGACACCCATCAGCCCTCAGTTTGTTCTCAACATTCAAGAGTCTTTCATGGTTTGTCTCCCTCCCTCTCTCCCCCTATGTTTTTTAATATTTTTTTTATAAAATCAAATTTTTCTGGAAACAGTATAAGATTGTCTTCTCTGAATGTACTAATGGAAAATTTTCATTTCTCTTAATGTCTGTACTGGAGAAAAGGACTAGCATTTTGATTAGGCTGTTCATTATTAGCATTGTTATTCATCATTAGCTCTTCAACAGCATTTATTAAAAATAAAAATCTAACATTAAGGGAGGATTATTCTACTGAATGGTGGGATTTTCAGTACTTTTTTTCCCCAGGAAAAATATTTTTTCTGACCTTTGCTTTTAGCACTAACAGAAATGTCTTTTAAGTGCTATGAAAGTCTATTACACTTTCATGTTTGTGCTATACAGTTCAAAAATGCAGTCAGTGTCATTTCCCTCTTTGCAGTCATCTTGTTATAGAAATAATGGAGAAATGTGTTACCACAAAGTCATCTTTATGTAGATGAGCTGGTAATGGTGATAAAGACCTTGAAATACTTAGTTGATTCTCACAGTTTACTTCAGGGTATTTACATTCATCATTCCTGAACATGATAAAGGTGATATAGTTTTTTTTTTCTTAGAATTCTGAATTACTTATGGAAAAAATATATACTTGAAACTTGTTATTCTCTTATAGCAGCCTCTAGCTCTAAAATTCAGTGACTCTCTAGTATCAGTTATTAAAAGGGACTTAGTTATGGAAACCAATTTGACAATAAACTATTTAAAAAATAATAATAATAAATACAAATAAAAAAAAAGAGAAAAAAAAGAAAAAAAAAATAAAGGGGACTTAGTATATGGTGAATCTGTCTCAGATTCTATCCCAAAAGATTTTCTAACTGAAGTATCAGTATACGGCAGTTCCCTAGCATAGAACCAAGAATAGTGAGATATGGTAAACCTTCTAGTCATTGTAGCATACATCTTGGAAAAAAATCCTCTTTTATGTAGTGTGATGAACAATTTAAAATCATACTGTTTGTAAGCTCTCTGATTTAGAATTCATGCCTATAAATTGCCTTTAATATGTAAATGTCTTGAGGAAATCATTTGTAGAACATTCAGTTTAGAGGGTATGTTTATATCCACTTAAAATAATACTGTGAGTTAGGTTGAGTTTATTTCCATCTTGCAGAGAAACACACACACACACACACACACACACACAGTATGGAGAAATTTTTCAGCCATCCTAACATGGATAGTAATTAAATAACAGTGAGACCTCAGTTCTTCCAGTTATTCACTACATCTGTGTAGAAGATCTCTCTCTTTTTAAAATATGATTTATTGTCAAGTTAGCTAACATACAGTGTATACAGTGTACTCTTGGTTTCAGGTATAGATTACCATGATTCATTGCTTACATACAACACCCAGTGCTCATCCCATCAAGTGTCATCCTCTTTTAACACAGGCACACTGTTAGATACTGATAACACATAGATAAAACCTGTAACTCTGCACAATAAAATGATTACACAGTTATAATTTTAGTCTGATAGGAAAGCAGAAGCTAAAGTAAGTAATGAGTACAATAAAATAATTGCTATAATATGAGCATGGACACAATACAGCAAAAGCATAGGCAAAGGAAAACATAATTGTTTTGAAGAGCGTTAGGAGAGGCATCCTTGAAGAATTATACAGAACCTTTAAATAACCCCTGAAAGAAAGAGTAGACCTGCTAGTCACATTATCAGAAGCTGAGGATTGGATGGGGAGCAGAGGTTTTAAGTTGTGTGACATGGCATGTCCAAAATCTGGGAAGAGAAGGAAGCTTGAAACATTTGGGGAACTTCCAGTATTTCTGGTCTCATGGAGCAGAAATTTGAGTGCAGACATGGAAGAAAAGGAGGCTGGAGATAGAAATAGGCCCAGTAGTCAAAGATTTTGTAAGGTTTAGACTTCTACCTTAGAAAATAGATGGCCATTGGAAAGTTCAAGATCAGTCAGAGAATTTGGTTTGCATTTCAGAAATGTAATTGTATTTTCACTGTGGTAGACATAACCATATGTGACAATTGACTCATTCCTTCTATATTCCCTGAATGGTGTTAGAGAATGGGCCCTGTGTGAAGCACTAGGGGTGTAAGAATAATACACTCTAGTGGAGTGAGCTGCACAAAAATCAAGCAAATATATATCCTTTAGAAATTAGAAACTCAATGAAGGAAAGGGCTTTATCTAGAATGATCAGGGAAGGACACTCTTAGAACTTCATTGCTATAAACAATATGTTATGTATTACCAACCTTAAAACTAATTCCACCAACCAGACTGTCATAGCACTTGAGCTGAGAGTGCTGAGGAACTCTCAGGTAATATTTAATCTGGAATTTGTACACCCCAATCTGGAAGATTGGTAAAAACCTTTTCACCACAGGTGTACACAGAAAAAAGTATTTTCATAATAAGTATTTTTCAAGTCTTATTAGAGAAATAGTCACAATTTTGGAGCTTATTTCATTCGTATGAATCTTCAGATAGGAATAGAAATACTTCAAGTCTGTATTTAAAGATTTAATTTTGAACAGTTACAAAGGTGTGGAAAGATACTCAACTGAAGTTAGAGTAGGAGGCCTGATACAGCAGAACAGCCAGATCTGAACTGGCAGAGATGACAATGAGCCATGGACTGGGGTGCTATACCAAAAGTTGGTCAGGGCATAGTGTAGAAACAGCTGTCACGGAGATCTCCAACATGGAGCGGACATGTTATAAACTTCTCTGGTCAGTGACAGAGGGTGTATGATTCAGAACAGAACCACAACTCTTGTTTTTTTTATACTGTGTTTGTGTGTGCGCGCGTGCATGCGTGCATGCGCACATGTGTGGTTTCCTTCTCCAACAATTGTATTTTATCTTGTATGTGTGATTTTTTATTTTATTATGTGTATCTATATGCATTTAAGATATATAGTATAAAATTCTAAAACATAGATTTTAGTATTTAGGTTCTGTGTTTCTTACTAAAAATTTTTAACTGATATTCCAAGTAATCTTTTACCAACTTACCTGGATTGGTTAGATTCTGTAGCAGTTGTATACACAAGGTAGCCAACACCTGATGATATATGAGCAAGGCCTCTTCCTGTATGGCGTGTCAGTAGTTAATGTTTCTTTCTTTTTTTTTTTTTTTTAATATTTTTATTTATTTCTAGGAGAGAGAGAGACAGCGTGAGCAGGGGAGGGTCAGAGAGAGAGGGAGTCACAGACTCTGAAACAGGCTCCAGGCTCTGAGCTGGCAGTCAGCACAGAGCCCGATGCGGGGCTCAAACCCACGAACCGCGAGATCATGACCTAAGCGAAAGTCGGACGCTCAACCGACTAAGCCACCCAGGCCCCCCAGTAGTTAATGTTTCTTAAATCAAAGGGATATTTGTGTCTTTTGGATAGTGTCATATAATAATGACTAAGAGTGTTGGCTCAGCTCTCAGATGACTTGGGTTCCAATCCTGCATCTGCCATTTGTTAGCTTGAACTTTAGGCATGTTGCTACCTAATCTTGTTTTCAGTTCCTTTACATTTAGAATGGGGAGTGAAATGCTACCTATATATAGGCAGGTTATAAGAATTCAGTGAGACAATTCAGAATCTCTGCCAAATGTTAGTTGCTCAGTGTTTTAACTTCTGATTATTTAGCAAAAAAATATGTGCATAGTTTCAGTAAAGAAAGATAATTTATGGTATAAAATCAAAAGTAAAGTCAGGAAAAATGGGCTTATTTTGCTCTGAATAAAATAACTATTCTTTGTTCAATTACAAGGTCATCTTGTGATGAAAAGGAGTAGGAAAAAACCTCTAACCTTTATCTAGTTCAAGGAGTTTAATTCAAAAGCTTTCAGGGGCACGTGGGTGGCCCAGTCCATTAAGCATGAGGACTCTTGATTTCAGCTCAGGTCATTACCTCAGGGTCCTGAGTCAAGCCCCTCTGTCCTGCTCTGTGCTGGGCATGGAGCCTGCTTGAGATTCCTTCTCTCTTTGCTTCTCCCCCACTCACTCTTTCTACAAAAAAGCAGGGGTATTAAAAGAAAAAAAAAGGCTTTAGGTAATCCAGGTTCCACAATGTGGATATATAGATAACATAGTATTCATGTGGTATTCATTTTTAATGGGTTTACCTAATTGACACATTGCTAGTTTTTATTAGTATTATCATTTGGATGGTCATGAATATCTTGGTTGAAGACTAAAATCTCTTAGCATGATTTTACTTAAGTGATTTCAAGAAATGTTCCAAAAATCAAAGTTTATATTTATAAAATAAATATTAATAAGAGGATAAACAATAATATAATAAATGAATTTCTATTTAGTAACATGTTCTCATTAGAATTAATGTCTTATTTGGGGAGAGGAGTGGTGAAGAAAGAAAGAATAAACCTACATAAAAACTGTCCTTGTTAGGGCACGTGGGTGGCTCAGTGGGCATCAGACTTCAGCTGTGGGTGGCTCAGTGGGCATCAGACTTCAGCTCAGGTCATGATCTCACGGTTTGTTGTCAGAGGCCCCCTCCAACTGATCACCAGGCAGGCATCTCTGCTCTGACTGGGGCTCAACTTTATTTTAAGTGTTTTGGAGACTGCACAGAAGTGGCATTTGCCTTAGACAATGCTTTCTGACAACAAACTTCTTTGAGAAGTAAGAATTTCGCAGAACATAGATTTGCATAACCTTTGTCAATAGTGATTGAGGTAGGGGATTTAGATGCTTATCTTATGGGGAAGGAAGGCATCTTTAGCATATCAGACAATGTTTTTAGCATAAGAGGGTGAAGTTACTTCTCTGTGAGCAGGAGTCAAACAGGTCTTTCAGGAGATACCTTTGCTCTCAAAATCACAAAAGAAGTTCCTCAATAGGTTCCTTCACAGGGAGTAATCAGCATATACAAGGCCAGAAAATGCTCCAGGCAGAAACAAATGGGTGGGGGTAGATATTTGCCCTTAACTCTAAATTAGGCTCTTTGTCTCAGGGCCAGACTCAAGCCCCTTTTGTTATGTTAAGTCTTGGATCTCCAAGGCCCTTAGGAAGAGCCTTTTGACAATCATCCACAATGCTATCATCTGAAGTCTCTTTGGAAAGGCAAGGACATGCCTTTCCTTATGAGCAGTCTGTGTGGGGAATATCTATTGGTCTGATCTGGAATATTGTGAGACCTGGTCAATACCAGCAGCCTCATTTCCAACATGAGCTAGTAGTAGCAGAAGGAGATACCAGTTTTCGTTCCTTATGGCAGGAGCTGTGCAAACACTGCCATTTCCTTGCTGTGACTGCCATCCAGAGAGGCTGGTGCAGCTCCTGGCAGTTTGTGGGTTCGAGCCCTCCATTGGGCTCTTTGCTGACAGCCCAGAGCCTGAAGCCTGCTTCAGATTCTGTGTCTCCCTCTCTCTCTGCCCCTCCCCTGCTAGTGCTCTGTCTCTCTCTCAAAAAGAAATAAAAGTTAAAAAAATAAAAATAAAAATTGTTCTTGTATTTTTTAATACTTTAGAAATGATGTCAGAATGCAAAACTGATGACTACTATTTCGTTTCACTCGTAGATATGTTTGAAATGTATCTAAATATTTAGGAACACAAAGAAATTTTGCTATTTCCAGGTCTAAAATGTTGGCCACATTATGTGAAAATGCTCTGTAATGAAATTAATTTTGTTTTTTAAAAATTGTACTTCTTCTGGAATTCCTATGATATGGATATTGTTCCGTTTGATTATATCACTCAGCTCTTTAACTCTCCTTTTGTGTTCCTGGGTCAGTTTATCTCTGTTTTTCTTGGCTTCCTCTTTCTCTATAACTGTGTCTTCTAATTCACCTATTCTTCTCTATGCCTATTCAATCCGTTCATTCAATGCCTCCATTTTATTATGCATCTCATTTATAGCATTTTTTAATTCATCAGAACTATTTTTAAGCTGCATAGTCTTGTTGCAATAGTTTCTCTGATGTTTCCCATGCCTTTTTCAAGCCCAGTGATTAATTTTATGACTATTGTTCTAAATTCTTGTTCAGTTATGTTGCTTATATCTGTTTTGAGCGGTTATTTAGCTGTCATTTCTTCCTGGAATTTCTTTAGAGGAGAGTTCTTCCATTTCTTCATTTTGGCTACTTTCTGTCTCTTGTTAGTTTTAAAAGCTTGTTATGCACTCTGTACCTGTGAATACTGCTGTATTAAAGCAATAGCACTGCTAGGAATTTACTCAAGGGATACAGGAGTGCTGATGCATAGGGGCACATGTACCCCAATGTTCATAGCAACACTTTCAACAATAGCCAAAACATGGAAAGAGTCTAAGTGTCCATCAACTGATGAATGGATCAAGAAGATGTGGTTTAACTATGCAATCGAATACTACATGACAATAAGAAAGAATGAAATCTGGCCATGTGTAGCAACATGGATGGAACTTGAGGGTGTTATGCTGAGTGAAATAAGTCAGGCATAGAAAGACAGATACCATATATATAGGTATAGGAGGATTAGGAGGAACTTAATGGAGAACCGTGGGGGAGAGGGAGGGAGGCAAACCATGAGAGACTCTTGAATGCTGAGAACAAACTAAAGGCTGATGGGGGTAGGGGAGAGGGGAAGGGGGGTTATGGGCATGGAGGAGGGCACTTGTTGGGATGAGTACTGGGTGTTATATGGAAACCAGCTCGACAATAAACTATTTAAGAAAAACAATAAAATAAAATCACAATCAGTCTGTATCAGAGGTAAAAAAATAAAATAAAATTACTTGTACTTCTGTATCTCTTTAGGATATTTTAAACACCTTGAGAGTAGTGACTATATCTTACTTATTTTGTATTTCCTTCATGGTAAGGCACATCAAAGTTTGTTCAACTATCATAATGTTCATGACAAATTTCACTTATACCTAATTTTACTCCAAACAATGTGTTCTAATTGGATTCTAATGTGAATAGTTATAAAAATATCTTTAGACTTTCACTAAGAAATAGATTTTTCTGTCACATTAGGGCTTACTAGGAAGATGAAAGTACATGACACTTTTAGCCTGTACTGACAAGGTTTCCAGTCTGATATTTATTGACCTTTTGTAGATATACTAATTATTAGAAAGGTTGAAAAAATATTACAAAGACTTGTAGTACAAAATGAAAAAGAAAAAAACCCCTGAAATTTAGTTTTTCACAGCAATAAAATAATGAAAGCCAAATTTTGTTTGAAACAATTATATATATATAATTTTGAAAATAATAAAATTGGACAGCTATACATTTAAAAACGATCTTCATGTACAGTTGCATTTTGAATAAGAATTGGTGCTGAGGTTGAGTTTGGGGCAAAAAAAAATCTTTGAATGAGGTATGAGCATCTATAGTTAATATTTTGATTATATTGTGTGCAGTAGATACAGATGTATAGAATATAATTATTTCAGCATTATTTCAAACAGAATACTTGAACTCTTTTAAGGTTTTATTTTTTTCTCTTTAATGTCTGTAATAACTTAGTTTTCCATTGAAAACAGTATCACTAATGTTAGACCAGAATCCCTAATAGAAAAGCTAAACACTGTTAGTACTATGAAGTTGGTCTAACTGCTTTTATCCCCAGAGGTCCCTTAAAAAAAAAAAAATAAGAAAGTTCTCAGGAGCAGTTAACTAAAACATCATGACTTATGTACTCCTTTTCCTCAATATCTTTCTCTTGGCAATGGAAAATAGATTTTTTTTTACTGAATTTTGATTAAGAGGGTATAAAACTGAATCTAATGCCTTGCCATTTTTGTTTTGTTTGGTAAATATTAAGAGTTCAAAGTTTCATAGTACATTCTAAGTGGCTTATATCTGAAGGGTAAAAGCCTTTAAGAGTGTTCCTAATATCCTACTTAAACTTTTGCTAGGAAATGTTTGACTGTATATGCAACTTAAAAAAATTATTTATTTATTTTGAGAGAGGGCGAGAGAGAATGAGAGAGAGAGAAAGAGAGAAAATTGAGCATAAGCAGGGGAGAGGCAGAGAAAGAGACAGAGAGAGAGAGAGACAGAGAGAGAGAGAATCCCAACAGGCTCTACACATCAGCACAGAGCCCTATGTGGGGCTCAAACCCATGAACTGTGAGATCATTACCTGAGCCAATACCAAGAGTTAGACCTTTAACCTACTGAGCCACCCAGGTGCCCCAATTTTATTTGCAACTTTAAAAAAAACAATATTCGGTCATCCACTGAATTCTAACTAACATTGTTTATCATTGACAAATTTCAATATTGTCTTTGTTATGAAAAATGTTAGTGTCATGCGGAAAGACAATTAACATCATTCAGCCCTACCAGACTCAGTCCTTACACTTCTTCTGGGATCATTTCTGTCTCTCTTAATTTACTTATGGAAGTGGATATAGCAACTAAGAACATAGTATAATTGTATATCTTGCTACCATATGATGATTTTATTCTTAAGAAGACATTATTTTCTGCTTCAGGATAGAAGTAGCTATTTTTTAGTGTCATATTTGTCCTAAATCCAGCTGTGCTACGTAGGTATCTGGTTTTCATTATTTTTGATGAGGAGAGCACTGTTCCTAAACTCAAATAAAGAAAGACATGTAAGTGTGTTTGGTTGATGTTACAACTCAACACTTATGTTTATTATTAGCTATGACTTTATACATCCTGGAGTCCACATACTTTGCCATTTCTGAAATCTGAACTCAGGTACACAGACAGTTCTTTAAACATAGACACACACACACAAATTACCATTCCAAAGTTATTTTAACCAAATGCAATTGGAACTCGGCAATTTTGAAATGTGTCATTTTCCCCCAAAGGAACTTCTGGGAACATTGCCCAAATCAGACTTTCATCTTCTGAAACAAAACTTGAGATTTAGCAAAGATATATTTCTTACTATACATACATATCATTATATGAAAAAATTAAAGACATCATATCATCCCTAGTGTCCAGATTAGTTGAGTCACTATTCAATTTTAAATGAGAAAAGAAAGTTTTCCTTAAATTGACAGTCTACCCCCAAAGAGAGTATTCCATTGCTAAGGGAAATATGTCATTAGAAGACAAATAGAATTTTTTTCAGAGAAAGAGATATTTGTGATCATTATTTCTTAACCTTACCAAAAACATCTCTTGATTTTTATCTAAATTTATATAAGAAAATATAAAAATAATAATTTAAAAAGTAGTTTACTTATTTTATTTATAAGAAACATTCTGTGTATGCATCTAATTTATATCTATTTATTTGCATTTGCTCTTATCAATTTTTGTATCATTCAATACCCCCTTGATAACTTCGTAATAATCCCATATAACTAATGTAGTAATTTCTATATCTTTAAGTATACGTATCTTTGGTCATATGTGATCTGTGGAGTCATAGGCATTAATATCATTAAAATGAATCATTTGGAAAGTTAACATTTGTGGATGAATTCCAAGTAAAGCTCAATTTACACTAATTCTGCTGCATAGAGACTAGTGAAATGTCTTATATCTAAATTCCAGCATTTTAAATGTTTTTGGTTATTACTGACTCATTAGGGATAAAGCATTGACAAAGGTCCAAATGAAAGTAGATTATGTTGTTATGGATTTAGTAATTTAAAACATAATTTTCACAATTTGCACTATATACCAACATAAATTAAAATTCTTAACTACTACTTCCATTTTGTTATCCCTCTGCTCAGAAAAATTTTGCTAACCCCCAAGAGTCTCTAGTGAAATTATTGCCTTCATATAGAAGGAGTTTATTTCACTGTATGCCTAACCTGTATTTTCTATTTAAGCTTTAGCCATATTCCTACATAAATTCTCACAAGTAGTCATATCTATTTATTTGTTAACTTCTAAAATTTAGTCTTTTTATTTCTAGTTCCCCAGTTCATCATCCTTGGTGAATCAGGTGTAGAGGCTGGAAATTCAGCACCATGGATAGTTTTGTGTTGTTGACGTCATTGGCTTCCTTTGATAGAGACAGCCTTGCCTGACCTATGAATCCACCACTGATGAATCTACCTGCTCTCTGGAGCACAATGTCTGGTTCCTCCACCATTACTGCTAAGAAGAAAATGGTTCAACAGCTCAGGCTGGTAGGCTAGCCAGGCTCAATCATGTGAAGGTTTCCTAGGCAGCTACAGATTTGAAATAATTCTGTCTGCAGAATGCTCAACATGACCCCCTGCTGACTGGAGTATCTTCAAGTATAAATTCCTTTAGACCACAGAATGTCTGTTAATTTTTGTATGAACCTTTGGATGGCTTTCTAAACTACTTTTCATGAAGCAGTGAATATTCAAAAGAGAATTAAATTTGAAGCCTGTACAAAACTTATACCTATAACACTTGCTATACTATATAAACTTCTCCTTTTATCAGTCCTTAATATCTACTTTGAATTTTCATAAATTTCTATCTCACAGGGGTAACTCTTTTATATACACTGGCAGCAGCATTCAATAAAGTACTGAGTGTAAAAAAATAGAGTCAGCCTCGATAACCTTGTTCTTTTTAAAAAATTTTTATTGCAGTATAATAAACATATAATGTTATATTAGTTTCAAGTGGATAATATAATGACTATGATTCAACAATTCTATACATTGCTTAATGCTAATCAAGGTAAGTGTCTTAATCTCCTTTATCTATTTCACCTATACCCACCGCCCTGCAACCACCAGTTTGTTTTCTGTTTCTAAGAGTCTGTTTTTTGTTTGTTTGTTTCCTTGTTTAGTTTCTTAAATTCCACATATGAGTAAAGTCATATGGTCATTGTCTTTCTCTGTTTGACTTATTTCATTTAACATTATATCTTCTAGGTCCATCCATGTTCTTACAAGTGAGAGTTCTCAGAATTTTTGTGGATCCTCAAAAGTTCAGTTTATGTTCTTGACTTTACTTTGAGTTTAATCCATGAATGTCAAGGAAAGCCTATTCTCTTAGGTGTTTGCATTCCAAGTCATGTTGGCAGTGAAGTATCTCTTTTACGTACATAATATCTTTATATTATAGTCTCTAATGCTTTTGACAGAGATCTATAGTTTATAAAGCCTTATTAACTTATTGGTAGAGTCCAACTATATGTGCGTGTGTTGGACATAACTGGATCCACTTCCCCTGTTTCAAGATGAATAATTTGCCTAGATAGTTTTCTTAGCTTTCCAGTTTGTATTTACACCTAACATGGCTGTATCAATTTTTTGTAGTCAATTCTGCTTGACTAAACTACTCTTTATATTTTTCCTTCCTCCTGATTTATTTTTTCTTCTTTTTTTTCTGTATTGTTTACTTTATCCCATTCACTGGGACATGGATTCAACATGATATCCACTTATTTTTTTCTTTTTCCAGTCACTCTTTCAATGATGACAAATTAGCATTCAGAATTAGGTTTTTTAAATTAAGAAAATTTTTTTTTAGAGAGAGAGAGTGTAAGCAGGGAGGGAGAGAGAGAGGGGAGAGAGAGAATCTTAAGCTCCACACTCAGCATAGATCCCAATATGGGGCTATATCCCACAATCACAGGATCATGACCTGAGCCAAAACCAAGACTCAGATGCTTAACTGATTGAGCCACCCAGGTGCCCTGAGAAATAGTCTTTGACATTGAAAATTATCATGGTCTGCCGATAGTCAAAGATGCATAAAAAAGGATTTAAATATTTGTGCATTTTAAACTACTTTTACTTTAGCAATACCAGGGATGTTAGAGAAATATGCTACATGACTTATCATTGAGTAATTTGCAAACTAATTAGAAATATAAGAAAGCAAGCACATTAATTTAGAAAAACAACATAAATCAGAATAAGGACCAAATACTATGAATAAATGGTTCCTGGGTAGGTTTTGGTTGACACGGAAATTTTTAGTTCTCCTGCTGAAATTTCTAACATCTGTCTTCACTTGCATGGAATTGATTGAATTAACATTTAATTAACATTCAGGCTTTAAAACCAAAGCTTCTATGTAGGAAGCTTTTATGTAGTGAAAAGGAAAGAGTACAACTCTGCTCTCCTCATCATCCCCAGTCCTCTATCTCCCTATTCTTTAATCCTAGGCCAATGGGGCTCCTCAAGGTCAGGGCTTTTGGTCATGTAAATCCAACAAATAGGAAACTATGTAGGCAGAGGTTTAGTTCTTCTCAGGCTGTTAGGAGATGTTTACCCTATGGACTATGAGTTTATTGAACAGGCCTTCCTTGGAGAGTCACGGTCTTTTGAATAGTATCCTTCTATGTAGGATCCTTTTATATATAATCTTTCCACCAACTTGGATGGTGATTTCTATTAGAGGGATTATGTAGCATAAGTATATTTTCAAATTGCCACCTTTACCTTCTCCACGTTTTTTAATGGAATATTTCTGTTACATGTTAACCCACTATTGGGCAAGAATCTGGACAGGCAGGTCTCTGAACACATTGCTCAGGCAAGACATTACAAGATAGCTGATGGTTCATTTTTATTATCACTAATCAGTTTATGCTTGCAACTAACATATCTTCTGGTTGACAGTTTCTTAAAAAGCCTTATATAGGGAAAGTACTTATAAAAAGTGGTACTGAGGTATAGCTTTAAATGTGAACTTTCTGAAAAGATCTTAGTACTTAAGTACATGAGGTGATGCAAACTATTAAACTTAGAGTCAGCAGATATAAAATTAGTTCTGCACAGTAACTCTACTTCACCTGAATGTTATATGAGTGACATAATGTATAAATGATTTTAAACTGTTGAGTGCCATAAAATGTGAAACACTGAAATTATTGTTTGTTTTTGATAGTAATATGTTTTATTCAGACAGGACTGTTTAGAGCAAGGTATAGTGTTAAGATTTCAGAAAGTTTCATTATGGAAGTGGGTCTTGATATAGGCTGCAAAGAAAATAAAAGTTGGATAATCCATGGAGAAAGAAAAATTTTACAGGTAGAGGAAACAGGATGATCATAGCTTCATACACTAAACTGAATAGATTGGGGAACAGCAAGATAAATGGTCAGCTGGTATGAAGAATGTATTGAAAGAATTCAGAAAATATATACTTACTTGTGATTAAAGAGATTTTTTCCTAGAGAGATTATAAAGATACATTAGATTGCTATGACCAAAGGAAAAAGAGGAAAATATGAAATACACATTAAATGGCCCCTAATATCAACTATCAGTCTATATTTAAAAATTTTTTTTTCAAGTAAGAAGGGCTGTTTTCATTTACTGCCTCTTGTAGCACTTTTAACAACCATACAATATAAGATGTATTATTATTTCCCCAGAATTACGTATAGACTGAAGTTTAGCTATCTTAGTTAACTATTAACTAGCTTAATGACACAAAAATGTTTAGGAATAGATCTGGGATTTGAACTCTGGCATTTTTAGTTTGGAGTACAGATTCATTTTCTTCCCCTCTGTCCATTTTTAAAAATTTTAATTCCAGTGTCACTAACATACAGTGTTATATTAGTTTCAGGTGTATCATATAATGATTCAGCAGTTCTATATATTACTCAGTGTTCATCAAGACAAGTGTGGAGTACAGATTCATAATCATAAAGCTATACTGGCTCTCCTGGCCAAAAGACTAAATGATAGTTATGTAGGAATAATTAACAATTAGCTTCCAAAACTAATGCAGCTTTCATCATTCTTAAGATAAAATATTTCACATGCAGAAACAAGAATATAGAATATTTTCACTCCACACACAGACTTAAGAAATTTTAATATTGTAACAACATTTGTTTTACATCATCAAATTAAAGAAAATATTATAGTTCTAATTATTGCCTTCTGGAAATTCTTCCTGATGCTATTTTCCTCACCTCCTAGAAGGAAAAACTACTAAGAATTCAATATTTATTAACTTCATGCAAGATTATTTTTTAAAAATAAATTTATTCCATAAACCATTGTATAAAAATAATATACGATACTTTTAAAAATTTTAAATATGTGAATGGCATGCTAAGTTCAAAATATTTTTGAGGATAATACATGATTATACATATAGCTCTTATTTATTCATTTTAACTTACACAGAGTCTTCTATTTTATGACTAGACCACAACTTCCCTAACTACTCACCTCTAATGGATAACTAAACTGATTCTAATTCTGATTTCTGTTTTTTTTTCCTTTATTTTTTCCCAGTTTTTCTGCTTTATAAACAATGCTGTCATGCATTCAAGGATTGAAACATCCTCAGATTTGGTTATTCTTTTTCTGGATGTAAGGAGCTTAGAAGTCGCCACTCTATCCTAACAAGGAGTAAAAAGTTGGAGAGACTGAAAAATCTGCAACTTTTCTTGGATCTGTAAGGGAAGGGAGAACACAGAGCAAAACATTGTGCCCTGATTCTGCTCCCAAGATTGCAGAGACAGGTAGGTGGATATAGGGATCAAGTCTTCCCAGAGCAGAAACTTATCAGGGTAGGAAACCTGAAGTGTAATTGACAAATTATTGGAAGCTGAGTGTAGACAACTCTGAGAGTTAAAAGCTCCAGGTCGACCCTGTCATGGGGGATTTCTATACCACTGTGAATATTACTTCCAGGAGCTTGACCAGTTTTCAGTAGTAGATATTGGAGAAAAATTTCCTCATTTTTCTAGCAGGGGAAGAGGAAAAGGAACCATTTTGAAATATACCAGAGCACTCTGTTCTTAAGACGGCCTACCCTCAGGAAAAACTAATCATCTGATGTCTACTGTGTTGGGGTTTTATGAGAGCTTCACATACCTGGCTGGGAGGAAATAATCAATTCCAATCAGGCCTAGATTCCATATGAGAGAAGAGAAATATTTAACTTTAACCTATGCTAGCCATCTTGTCCCATTTAAATTGGGGAGGAGGTACTGAGAATCATGTCTGAAGTTCACAGTCCAGGGGCACAAATTAAATAAAAGACTGAGACTTAATTATAGGACTATAGAATGCTTCCTTCCCTCCAAAAATTACCACCACATTACTAAAGGACTATTTACAATAGCTCCTTTTACCCAGGATATCATGTCCAGCTATCAGGAGAAAATTACAAGGCATACTAAATGGCAAGACAATACAATTAGATGAGACAGAGCAAGCACCAAATCCAGACATGGCAAAGATATTGGTATAACCAGATTAGGAATTTAAAACATCTATGATTAATATGCTAATTACTCTAAAGGATAAAGGAGACAGCAAGCAAGAACAGATGGGTGATGTAAGCAGAGAGAAAGAAATTCTGACAAAGAACCAAAAAGAAATGCTAGAGATAAAAAATACAGTGACAGAAATGAAGAATAACCTTTGATGGACTTACTAGTAGACTAGGTTAATCCCATATTTATATGGTCTTTTATAAAGACCTGGACATTTCCTTGTTAACAAGATGCATAGAAGAATGAAATAGTGGGTGGCAAATGTGTCTCACAGGGAGTTATTCTTGAACACTAATATATATTAAGGTTTTCATCCAGTGTCAGGACTGCAGTGTAGGTGTGGCTATTTAAATGCATCATGCTTTTAAAAGCCCATCTTTGAAGTTCTTCATGTAGGAAAAAGAACCTTTGAAATCATGGGCAGCAAAGCATTTAACTTTTATTCAGTGTACTCTAGGGGTAATTCATCTCCCAGAGAATTTCTAAGGCTGATAATTCTAACAATTGGTGCACTTCTGTTGGACTTGACCTTTATAGCTTGGTATCAAAACTGTTGGATGAGTTTGTGAAGAATGGGTGAAAGTAAAGCAGTGAAGCCTTGTTTCTCTCATTTGTGGCATTTCTAGCTAAGCTGAGTCCAGGTGAGCTGGAGAGCTTGATTTCTATATTTTGAGTGGTTACATATAATGTTTACTTCAGCAGCAATAGCTTTATCTACTCAAATGCCCTTGAACCTTTGCAGAAAAGTTTTATAGGTTCATCTTCTTGTTTTAGAACTTTGTTGCTTAAAAATAACTCAACTGCTTTACTAAGAGTTGGCTTGCTTTTCCTTAATGAAATCTATAAACTTGCCAAGTTTGAATTTTGTGGCTTTAGAAGATATCTATATCTATATATATATCTATATATATATATATATATATATATATTATATAACACACACACACACACAGAAACATCCACACATGCATATATATATATATATATATGGCCTGCATGCTGGCAAAAAGGTCAGTGTTCTTTTTAAACTTGTATTTCATAGGTAGTTATGTAGCTTAATTTGAAAATTATAGGTAAACATAGTTTGAAACCACAAAATTTTGGAATAGTCACATTAGCCAATTTCTGAAAAAACAAAAAAAACCAACCCTGTCTAATGCCTTAGACAGTAACAAAATAATTGAATTCAGTCTTATAATATGGCCTTGGGAAGATGCTAGGAATAATTGGTGTTATTTTTCTTGTTGTTGTTGTTGTTTATTTATTTTTTACTGTGCTTAGCATATGTGGTTTATAAAAAAATTCTATAATATTGAGTGTTTGGCTTCTTTCATATTCCCCATAAGTATTACTAGTGATGTACTGATAAATGTTTAACATCTGGCTCTTGGACTGGGAAGAACTCATATTTGTAGATTTGCTAATTTGTTTAAATACTTCCATCATTGCTGTTGTCAACCAGTTTGCAGAAGTTTCAAAAATTTTACAATCAGCTCTCAGAAGCTAGGTACACTGCTAACTGTAATTTCATCTCCTTCCCTAAATTAATATAAATTTATGAAGATATTGGGTAATGTTATATTTAATAACTATATGTTTGCATATCAAAAATGAATTTGAAGTATTGTAAGATGTTTAAAATGAGACAATTGAAGTCTAGTTTGTTTTTGCTTTTATTTCCTTGCCTCAGGAGACATATCTAGTAAAAGGTTCCTCCAGCTAATGTCATAGGGGTTACAGCCTGTGTTTTCATCTAGGATTTTAATGGTTTCCTGTCACATTTCGGTCTTTGACTCATTTTGAATTTATTTTTCTGTATGGTGTAAGAAAGTCATCCAGTTTCATTCTTTAATGTGTTCTGTACAGTTTTCCTAACATCATTTGTTGAAAAGACTATCTTTTTTCCACTAGATATTATTTCCTGCTTTGTCAAAGATTAATCGAACTTATAGGTGTGGGTTCATTTCTTGGTTTTCTATTCTATTTCATTGATGTATGTATCTATTTTTGTGCCAGTACCATACTATTCTGATAACTACAGCTTTGTAATGTAACTTGAAGTCCTGAATTGTGATGTCTCCAGCTTGGCTTTTCTTTTTTAAGGTTGCTTTGGCTATTGGGGATCTTTTGTGGTTCCATAAAAATTTTAGGATTGTTTGTTCTACCTCTGAAAAAAATGCTGGTGCTATTTTGATAGGGATTGTATTAAATATGTAGATCAAAATAAAAAGCTTCTGCACAGTGAAGGAAACAAAACTAAAAGGCAACCTATAGAATGGGAGAAGATATTTGCAAATGATATATCTTGTAAAGGGTTAGTATCTAAAATCTATAAAGAACTTATAAAACTCAACACCCAGAAAACAAATTATCCAATTAAAAATGGGAAGAAGTCGTAAATAGACACTTTTTCAAAAAAGACATCTAGATGCCCAACAGACACATGAGAAGATACTCAACATCACTGATCACCAGGGAAATACAAATCAAAACTACAATGAGGTATTACCTCACACCTGTCATAATGTCTAAAACCAACAATACAAGAAATAGCAGGTACTGGCGAGGATGTAGGGAAGAGGACAGCTGTTTCAAAATATACCGGATTTAGTTTTGATTGTAGAGCACACATATAAGGGCAAAATGCTGCATATACAACTACAAATCATATTTGGAAAAAAAGCTGTTAAAAAAAAAAAAAAAAAAAGAACTGCAACTGCTTTGGTTATGCAGTCCCGACTTGAATCCATGCTGGCACAGAAGTTCTGGCTCCTGAGAGGGGCTTCTCGATGGTAGATGGTAGCTGCCCCAGATTTCTGCATCATCAGGCCTGGGCTTCTCTAAGAGAATGCCCCCTTGGGTGGTGGCAACCTGGGCACTGGGAGAGCCTCTGGTCTCATCAGGCCTGGGTATTGGCCCTGACTGGCAAGGAGACATTCCTAAGGAATCTATATCATCAAAACGTTGCATCTTTGGGGATATGAGTAGGTGGAAATTGGTGAAGACCTTATTATTTTTTTTCTTTTTGTTATTTCTTAAAAGCCCCTTCCCAAGCTCCTATGCCCTTAAGACAGAAGAGGCAGTCCTGAGCTCTGGCCTTGGATTCATGCTACAGGCAGACAGAGGGGGTGTGTGGGTGCCTTCCTAAGGGGATGTCTTGGAGAGAAGGCTCAAGCTGGCCAGTGCAGAAGAAAGAAAGGGATTAGGAAAAAGCCAGGAGACCAAAGGGGAAAAAAAAGAAAACTCAAAAGCAAAAACAAAAACAAAAACCCTACTGTATACCACCAAAATTTTCCATACCCTAAATGCTAGACTTGGAAGGATACCATTCCTTCTAATTAGAAACAATTCCTTAAAATGCCCCAACATGGTAAGTCTTGCATTGTTGGTGGGAATGCAAACTTTGGAAAAGCAGCATAGAGGTTTCTCAAAAAGTTAAAAATAGAGCTATGATCCAGCAGTTACACTATTAGGTATTTACCCAAAGGATACAATATACTAATATAAAGGGAGATAGGCACCTGGATGTTTATAGCAGCATTATCTACAATAGCTAAATTATGGAAACAGCCCAAGTGTTCATCGACTAATGAATGGATAAAAATGTGAGATCTATCTGTATCTCTATGTATAAAATGAAATATTATTCAGCCATAAAAAAGAATGAAATCTTGCCATTTGTAATGACATGGATTGAACTAGAGAGTATTATGCTAAGTCAAATAAGTCAGAGAAAGACAAACACAATATGGTTTCACTCATGTGTGGAATGTAAGAAACAAAACAAATGAACATGGGAGCAGGGAACTACAGGAAAATGAAGAAACAGACTCTTAACTATAGAAAACAAACTGATGGTTACCAGAGGAGAGGTGGGTGGGAGGATGGGTGAAATAGGTGATGATGATTAAGGAGTGCACTTGTTGTGATGAGCATTGGATGTTGCATGCAAGTATTGAAGTATTAAATTCTACACCTGAAACAAATATTAAACTATATGTTACCTAACTGAAATTTAAATAAAAACATAAAAAAATAAAATGAGATAATTGAAACTCAAAATGTCTTAAATGTATTTCAATATATCATAGCTTATTTTTGATGTTTAATAAAGACAAAGAAATATATTTATTTTTTCCCTTGCATTGGTCTTGTTATCTTATTTTGAAAATGATTTTCGTATAGAGATAACTTTTTAGAAACTTAATGTACTTAATCTTAGAATTCTATAGACTCTATATAATTTTGTGATCATAAACATTAGAGAAGAAAAGAGGACTATTCTCTCCTATTTGAGAGCTAACAAAGTTTGGGACAAAACCTCTTAGGCTGATCTAGGATTTGCTAGTGGACTGGCTCAGTGATTCTCTAAGGGTTCCAGTATTTTAAAGGAATAAATTTGCTCACTCTCTTCGAGAATGCTTATAGATGGTCTTTATCTCTCAAATTTCTGCGTTAGAATGGAAAGAACACCAGTAGGACTTGATCCTTTGGTTAATGGGTGATTATAGATGTAGCTCTCTTGTCATTCTTCAGTACTTACTTAAGCTTTGGTCTCTTCTTGAACAATTACAGTCTGTTTCCTTTTATTTCTTAAACCAATGAAAAATTGCTTCTACAACAAAGACCCTTATTTGTACTGGTTAGTGGGATATGCAAGAGTTGGGTGTTCTGTATATCCTTGGTATAGTTACCTAGTCCTCCTCCTCCTTTTTCTTTTTTCTTTTTTTAATTAATCAGGCCATAATTCCCTATATATCATGAATACCTGGCTAGCTCTCTTTCATGAAGTCTTTGAGGTTCTAGAGTTTGTACCATGCTCTCTAGCCTCTAGGCCCTTGCATATTCTGTTTCTTTCTGATCTCTTCTCCTTGATTAGATAACTTTAGTAATCATTTAATTCTCAGTTTAGACATTAATTTTTTTTTCTACGATAGCTTCTTTAATTCTGTATTTACAAGTTAGATGCCTTGTACTGTTTGTTCCCATTATTTCGTGCATCATCTGGTATTGTTATTGCCTATTTGTTTGTCTCTCCCAACTAGTCTCTCCTATTTTGAATCAGAATCCCTATCAGTCTTAATTTTGTGTTCACCCAATATCTTGCATGATGCCTAGCACATACTTAGAAAGCTTACCAAAAATTCTGTTGAATAAATGAATGGAGGTTGAATGAATTATCTTGGACATTAGTTTGAAAGTTATTTAGTTCCTTGATCTGTTATGAAAACTTATTTCCTTATAACTCTCATTTCCCCTCAGTAAGCTATACACCATACAGAAATTCCCTGGTTGAGGATTCTTTATTGTTAGACTGTAGTTAATTGAAAATTACAAATTTATCCTATTTTCTCAGAGGAGTTTATCTGAGGAGTCAATAAACTTGATAATTTTATAGTTAGAAGCTGGTAACTTTGTCAACATTGGTTTGTGTAGAAAGGAACAATATTAAATGATGAGGCTAGAGAGTAGAGCAGCTTTAGGTTTTTCCATTTCCTTTTGATATGAGAATAAATAGGAAAAAGAATCTCAGATGCAGTCCACTTGACAAGATTTTGTGATATAATGTTACCTAGAGTGTACTTTACAATTTAAAATACATTGGGTAACATAGTCTTGCAATTAGAGAGTCCCAGGTTTTCTTGAGTAACACTCACTCTTCTATATTGTCTGGGTTAAAACTGTTACCTGAGATGGCCAATGTGACTATGTTTACAAATCTCCTTTTGAACTATCATAAAATTAGAAAATGTATGTGTGTGTGTGTGTGTGTGTGTGTAGTTTGTGTAGAAGTTTTAAATTTAATTCAGTGTTAGAAAGGATAATTGCAGCAAAAACTGCAAGTCTCCATTAATGATTATTGTAGCATTTTCCAAAAATAAAAGTCTTTGTACATAGGTGCTTTAAAACTGTAAGACTTGATCAAGGCATTGCAATTTATTATTTTAGATTAGACCATTCTAGAAAATATGTTTTGTTTCACACCTTTCTTTGCTGGAGCCATTTCTTTCACTAAGGTGCCTTCTCAGTTACACAAACCAGAGTGTCTGTACCCTTCATCTCTCCAGGGCCTTTTATTCAGGTCCCTTTCCAGAATGACCACAACTCACAGATATCCTTTTATTGTTCTGAACTATAAAATGCTTATTTACTATTATCTTATCAATTTATTGTGACTTAAATTCAGTGAATGATAATTCAACAAATACTCATAAAAAACAAAACAGATGTAAAACTTACACTCCAAAATTGTCCACAGTATTTTCATGACATTACTCTATTGACCTCTATTGTTACTACTTTTCATTATTACCATATTGATCATTATAATAAAACTTGAAGTTTCCTCCCTAGCATATATTTCAGCCTCTGCCTTTATATGATATCCATGGAATATGGATGATATGAACTTCATTTTCAGCCACAGTGATTGACTCTGATTGATAATTGCCAGTCAGTATAATCTTACTGATTGGTTCAAGGACGGACTGTAACTGAAGCCTAAGTAAGTACTTGATATTCTCATAGCCACAGTGATTATTTTGATTTAGTTCAAATAGGATTTTGTTTGATAGTGGAGTACGAAGAAGCCCTCTTTCTTGTGGTGTGCAGATACGAACCTGGAAACACGGCAGCCATTTTACCACTGTAAGAAAAGGCAGCGTGAGAATTAAGTCAACTTAGATACCTAATCAAAATTGAAATTGGTTTATCTGTACACTCTCCATTGGTATTAATTAATAAATTATCTTAATTTAAAGCCATTTTGAGTTTTCGGATTTTTGCAAATGAAAACAGCTTAACTGACAACTCCCAAATGGACAGCAAATAGAACAGTCTGTGTCTCATACTTCTTTATGTCCCCAGTACCTAGGAGATACCTGATCACAGGAGTTATTCAGTTATTTGTACTGATTTGAGTTGTTGACAATATTGGTGATGAACTCCAGACCTCCAGTTTCAAAGCTCATCCTAGCTGACATCATTTAGAAAGTCATCAACTTCCAGAGGCAAATTTCAAAAATATCTGAACTGAGAAGTTTGCTACATTTCCTGGGATGTGTGTATTACTAGCTGAGAGCTGAAAGAATATATACCTAAAAAATTCTTGGAATATTCATTTTATGTTAACTCATCATAGGATTGATAAAAAGAAAAAGGTTGTTATCATTCAACTCTAGGATATAACTTTCTTATTAGGAAATTAATTATAAGACATATTTAGTTTAAAATTGTAAGATGTGTGGACTTCAAGAAGGAACTAATCTTGCCACTTGTAATGGACATTTCTGGTTCATCAGCTGGATTTTGACATGTTCTCCTACTTAAAATTCTTTTATGGTGTTTTAGGTGCCTCAGTTCAGGAGTTGCAGGCTAGGACTAGATTACCTTCTTTAGAGAATGATTTAAAAAGAGTAAAGCCATATCAGGTAAGATTTCTAAGACTCATTTTTAGAAACAATGACATAACATTTTCATTGTATAGGTAATATAGTCATATTAAGAAATAAAAAATGAAGAAAAAAAGGAACCATAATTCAATTAAGATTATTTGCGTATTTTTCTACTAAATGTGCTTTTACTGCTTTCTTGTCATCAGAGATATGATATAAATTTTTAGGTTTTACTTTTGATGTAATCACTCATGTAAATGAACTGTGGTACTAGCAAATTCTTTAGGTCTTCTTACTGCAGATTTTAAGTATGATAACCTTAGAGGTTAAATCTGAGAATGAGATCTGTTTGGGTGTACAAACATCTTGTTTGCCTTGAGCATCTGTATGGGGCTTTGGAAACCGAAAAAAAAATGGATTACTAAAAAATAAAACAGAGCAACTCCTTTTATTGGTTGCAACAAAGGAAGAAGGCAGAGAAAGTTTTAAATATCCAATAGTCTCATTGTTTTTAAATAAAATACCATTTTCTGTTCCCTTTCCCAGATTTAAATTAAAATAGGCAGATAAATTTATTTTTATTCACTATATTTTGTCACAGAATTAATTTTGTATTTGGAAAACTACCCTTAGGTGGCAGACATATTCCTCCAAATTAAGTTGTATAATTTTTTAAAGCATAGTAATAGTAGTGACAGCATTTTATTCCTAAGAATTCTAGATCATTATGTAGGATGGCATTATAATACTTTATGATGCATGCTCCTTGTGATAATCTGAAGTTCAAAATATAGACACACAAACAGGCATAAAGATTAATTTAGTAATGCTAGTATTGTTAATGAATTAGTAATGTTTAGGACTAAATTTGATTGTTCTTTCAATTTGATCAGATTTATTCTTCTCCACTAGTATTTCTAAGAAAAAAGTTAAAGTTCTATATCCCTAGATTTTGAAGGGGTGTGTGTGTGTGTGGAGAGGAATGCTAAACCAACATCTCAAAAATGCCCTGGTTAGCTTTTCAGTGTTTACGGAGACCGCTTTTATTGGTTAGTTGATTATTTCATGAAGTTACTGGTAGGTTCAGCTGATTAAAACAATATAAAAACAAGATTAGTTTAACAGATTAGGTTCTCAGCAGGAATTATAAATAAGTTGTGCTGTACATTTGCAATTGCTGTACCCTCCTGAGCTCCTGGCAGATAATGATTATCAGTTATAGAGCATTTTCTAACTGAGCTTGAATATTGAGACATTTCAGTTGGCACTTGAGTCAAAACATATTTGCTGGCTTGATATGAACCACAATTTGCATTTCCAACCTAGGTCAGCTGTCTTGCTTAGGAGAGAAAATACAGTTGGGGTTAATACAAAATCTATTGCCTCTACTAGAAAATCAATCCTGGAAGCATGCACTGCTGATTGATATATAATCAGAACTACAGCTGTGTATATAAAGAACATGACATTAGTGATGACCTAAACTGAGAGGCCTTTATTGGACCAACATATATGAATGAACCTAACTTGCAGAGGACTATTAGCCAATCTCACCTCTAGCTTTGGCAAAACATTAGGGGAATGCCAGGGTTCCAGGATTCCCCCATTTATCAAATGATTACACTGAGATTTGAAGCAAGTTATTGAAGTAGTAGTAGAGAATATGGTGACTAAGGTCAGTGCCTAAATTCTTTTTTTACCCAGAAAAAATCAGCTAGATCCTCCTATTATTTGATAATATCTTACATGTATTGTAAAGAATGCAATACCCTTACACTAATGGTGACTGTGCCCTAATGCTAATGGTGATTAGCATAATATCATCCCCAATAGACATTTTTAACAACTTTTACTTTTAGAAATGAAAGGTCAGGATCAGTAGCTATCTCTAACTTAGAACTTTATGGTCCTTATTTAAAGCCCTTACTGGTGAAAACAGTGAAGTTTTACATGATCTAACCAGATGCTAGTGCATTGTAGGTATTTAACCAATGTTAAAACATGAGACTTGAAAGAAGAAATATTATTGTACTCATGTTAATGGCTTTTTGGCATTGTGCTTTCCTCTTCATAAAGCTTTAGTACATTCTTCTGGAGCAACTAACCAGGACAATTGCATTATCTATAATCATTAGTTTCTCCCTGATTCACTGCTTATAATTGACATCACTACATTTAGTTAAATTAAATTTGAAAAAAATGTAGTGATTGAAAGTAGCCAGTTAAGTGAGCCAGCCAAAATGAACAGTGATTAGTAATGAAAAAAGATAATGATATGCATTGTGATAATTATTGCAATGCTTTTCTATCAAATGATCCTTTTAATTTCTCTCTCTCTCTCTCTCTTTCTCTCTCTCTCTGTTTTATAACTGGCAGACTTCTGTAAGTATTTTTAGAATTTAGAGTTTATTTTAAAACCAGTCGAGTGAAACTGATTGTGACATTCATTTTTATTGATCCTGACAATGAACAGAGACAAAATGGATTATGGAACTGTATTTTTAAAGGATCTAGTTCTCCCACAATACTCGTCACAGTTTCCACCCCCTCTGTGAAACTCCCTGATCACTAAACATTACCTGGCAGGTTTGGCATTGGCCCACAGCAGAATTTTCCACAATTGATCCATCCTATCTTCCAATGAAATATTAATAACAGAACATAAAGCCAACTCAATAGAATATGTCCTTCCATAAAAATCAACTTTTTTTGTTGTTGTTTATTACTTTCCAATGTCATTATCAATGTCATGGATGAGACTTACGGCTATTACATTGCAGAACTATTTATGATACCAGAATATAGCATTGTGCTCAGGTCACTTATGAAAAAGCAACCTGTCATTATTATTCAATCTAATTTTCTGCTTTTGACCTTGAGTCCATCCAACAGTTGGGCTACTCTGTTAGGTACTACAATATTCAATATATTTTCATGCTTTTTGTTTAATTTTTCTCTTAATATTTCTGTAAGGGTTAGCAGCTTTGAGATTGTATGGTTATTTTGGCATTTTAATATGACAGCACTGGTTATGTTAAAACAACCTAGTACAATGAATAAATAATTGAAATTTGAAAACTGGTACTGAAGTCCTTGTATTTGGGTTTCCCTCTAGATCATTATAATTACTAGATATGTGACTTTGAATTAAGTTCTTTAAGTTCTTAGTCTGTTTTAGGTTTAGTAAAATACATTTAAGAAGGTGGTTATATGAATCAGTTGAAATAATGTAGGTGAAAATGCTTTGTGAACAATTATCTTGAGCAGTTTGGTCTACTCTCCTGTATTTCACATGCATTTGCTCATCAGAGTTTGCAAACAGTTGTTTTAATGGTGATATGCTGACTTAAGATATTTGGATTTTTCCCCCTTCTCTCTAAAATTGGCTTCCATATGAATTCTACACTTATAGTAAACATCCTTTTATCTCTACATTTACTTCTAGTAAGGACTAGGCACAAAAGGAGAAGCCATTTTCTATGGTAGATACTTGAAAAAGAGTACACATAGCTAAGCCTGTTTTGAACTTGCACTCCCAAACTATATATATATATATTTTACCAGGATAATGCAGTTCAGTTGAGATGCTCTTTGCTTAACTGGTGCCTTTGAATAGCAATCCCAGGGGCACCTGGGTGGTTCAGTCAGTTAAGCGTCAGACTTCAACTCAGGTCATGATCTCATGGGTCATGGGTTTGAGCCCCATGTCGGGCTCTGTGCTGACAGCTAGCTCAGAGCCTGGAGTCTGTTTCAAATTCTGTATCTCCCTCTCTCTCTGACCCTCCCCTGTTCATGCTCTTTCTCTCTCTCAGAAATAAATACAACATTAAAAAATTAAAAAAAAAAAAAAAGAATAGCAATCCCAGAAAGGAAATTAAAGATTGACTGTTCCTTTAGTTATGAGAGAGATTTTGTCTTGCTGGAACATAAAGGCATTCCTCTGCAGGGCAACAGTTAGCTTACTACAAAAGAAATAAAGTTATAAAAGGTTAATAGGTGTATGTACTTAAAATAGGGGGGTGGGCGTGGCAATCAAGAAAAGGCAGTAGGACTTCAACATATTACTAATTTTCTATCTGGTACGGTTGGTGCTGGTCATGATTACCAATTTGATGATGTAGTTTTAGAATTATTACTCACTTTGAGAAACACTTTTTTTTCTCTTCATACACTACCTTTTATTCCACTTACCAATGACAATGACTTATCTCTCTTCACATGTATCACCATTGTAACATTTCCCAGTGCTTCCTTGAAAAAGGTCTGCATACATTCAAAATTTTAAATTCTCTTCTCTTTTTTATTTGCAAAACTCAGAGCACTTCAGAATTGAATGCTGTCTGTTCTTGTGGCTGTGATCCCTTCCATGGGATGCATGTTCAAAGGGCTTTCACATACATATTTCAGACACTGTTATTTGAACTTTTAAGAAGGTATGCAATATTTTACTGCCACCAAAATGAATGCAAGTTTCTTTGAAGGACTACCAATCTCAGCTCCTTTTGTCAAGATGTATTAATGCATTTACTCTGCTCGTGAATGGTATTACACTTGTTCTAAATAAATAACTGGTAGTATACAAATGTTTTTATGTTTTCCCCAGTGGAGCAAGAATTTTTACCCTCACTCTAGAGGAAAATCTTTTATTACTATTAGAGGTGGAAAGAAGAATAAGCCATTGGAAAGTCTCCCTTTTTAAAAAAATATTTTTTAATGTTTTATTTATTTCTGAGAGAGAGAGACAGCATAAGCAGGGGAGGGTCAGAGAGAGAGGGAGCTACAGAATCTGAAACCGACTCCAGGCTCTGAGCTAGCTGTCAGCACAGAGCCCAATGCGGGTCTTAAACCCACAAACCCTGAGATCATGACCTGAGCCAAAGTCGGATGCTTAACCGACTGAGGCACCCAAGTGCCCCTGAAAAGTGTTCTTTCTAAAGACTGGACAACATCTTAGTCTTCTATTATTTCTTCTTAAAATGAAGGAAAATGGTGCAGATTGAATTTTTATTTATATGACTGATACAGATGGTCTGATTATTTATTAAGTAAAACCAATTTATCTAAGATGATACCTCTAGGTATTTTGCCACATATAGTAAACTATACTGTTTTCCTAGAAATGTGACAGCAGAATTCATTCTTTTATTTTTAAATGCTAAGTATGGATGTGTAAGTTTCCTATGGCTGCTGTAAACAAATTACTGTAAATTTAGTGGTTTACAGAAATACCCATTTATGCTCTTGTATTTCTGGAGGTCAGAAGTCAAAAATGGATTGGCAGGACTACATTCCTTCTGGAGGTTTTAAGGGAAAATATTTGTCCTTGGGTTTATAATGTCTAGAGCATCTAGAGGCTGCCTGCATTCTTTGGAGTGGACCCACGTCACTCCAAGCTCTCATCTCCTGTTACATATCCTTCTGCTTCCTTCTTATATAGCCCTTTGTGATTACATGGAGATAATCCAGGATAATCTCCCCATATCAGGGTCTTTAGTGTAATTACATTTGCAAAGTTGCTTTTGCATTTAAGGTAACGTATTCACAGGTCCCAGGGACTAGGATGTGGACATCTTCATAGGCCATTATTTTGTCTTTCACAATGGTAATTTTAAAATGTATATTTATAAAAGATAAAAAACTCTAAATCTAAGAGGGCAATTGCTCTTTTAAATTATCATCCCTGATACTGGGTTTTGTTTGTTTGCTTGTTATTTGTTTGTTTTCATTTTGTGAGATAATTGTAGTATTCACTTCTGGCACAGGCACTTTTAAATCAATCTTGATGAGTCAAACTAGGGAAGAAACAATCAGGATTCCTTCCAGGCCATATAAATCATAAAGAGAATGATTTGTCACTTTTCTTAACAATGACTAGAAGCAAAGGTGTTGGTACAGGATATATAATTTCCAGATGGAGGACAAATGTATGTGATTGGGAATTTGTAAAAGCTTGCTTTTTTTTCTGATTTAACAGAGATCTGTAAATGTGAATCATCCCATTCACGTGACAGGATTGTTTTCACCAGATCACTAAGGAAGCACTTGCCTCAGGTAATTGTATGAATAAGAAAACACATAAAATTTTCTGAAAGTATCCCAAATAATGTTTTAGAAATGATTCAACTTATCTTGGATGGTATTTTTCAAAAACACCTTGAATATTTCTCTACCACTATGGCAACTCATTGTAGCGCTTCCAATGACAGTGTTCTGTAGAACAGGATCAATGAGTTTTACTTTTGTCCTTTGTCTAGAAGGAATATAGCCCAAAGTTTTTAAGTAGCATTTTCACATGAACATGTAATTATTCTATTGTTACTGTTCATTTTTGAAATAATATTGGAAAAGAATAAACTAAAATAATTCAGTAATTTTGGAACCAAATCTGAACATTTGATTCTATCCCTATGAAGTCAATGCCTGAGGAGGGGCACTCATTCTAAAAGACTAAATATAAATGTACCAGTTCTTCATCATAATTTTTGAACAGCAGAGGGAAAAAAGAATTTTAGGCACTTGGCCTACTCTTTTGAGAGAGATTTTTGTAGAAACCTAAAACAATAGAAGTGCAGGAAAAATAATATGAGATTGATGTGTAGATAGAGTGACATCCACTTTGCTGGAGCAAGTTAGGTTAAGATGGTCTGAGGGGTAAGCCCTCCCTTGATTGCATACAGTTACACCCTTTTCTAGATCTATTTTCCATTGGTATATAATGTTCCATATACATAATATGCTATTAATAAGTATTTCTGAAAATAAAAGGAAGGGTTATAAAATTAGGGTATGGAATTATATAGATGACTCTTAGCTTTATTTTTCAATTAATGGCTCATAAGTTGAATTAAGTGAAGTTTGAGAATGAACATGTTTAGTTGGTCTAAAAGTAATTAAATCACTAAAATTATATGATTTAGGACTGATCATTTGTTTCTGATTTCTAAATCTCTATATGCAAGAAAAAAGTAATATTAGAGGCTAGAAGAAGGACAAATGTAAAAATAAATTTAGCATGACTTTATTTTTTATTCTTAAATAATATTAAGGGATTTTCTTGTAACATAGTCTATAAGAATTGATGAATATAAATAAAATGTGTCTTCCTGTCATCCTGATATTGGGTTTACAAGTGTTTGTATTGTTCAGATTTATAGCAGGTGAGGCAGTAATGCTATAGACACTAAGCTTTTTGGGGTTACTCAGATGAATGCCAGGAGGCTCTGGTTCCTAAAATCCAAATGAAGTGTAACTGAATCTCAATGGTGCTGATTACCTTTTTCCTAGCCATCTTGGGCTGCATGTTCTTCTTTATTGACAAATTGGTCTCTTTCGGGATCACTTTGAAATCTCATATATGCTTTCCTTTTTCTGTTTCATGACATGCCTAGACAGATCTCCATCCCTTAAATCGTACACACACACACACACACACACACACACTCACACACACACACTTACATTCTCACTAGACCAACTTTTCAGGCATAGAGAGTGAACCTTGATGTTTTGGAGCAATGAGAATGTTTTTAAACGACAGGAAGAGAGACTTGTAACTGAATACAAGACATTTCTCTTCCCAAAAGAAGTGTTTTAGTTAGTGTTGTTAACTTTATCTCTGGCTTCATTAATTGTCATCAGAGTAGCTCAGAGTCTTCTAGCCCAGTCTCCAAAGTCAGTTTTGGACTTCTATTTTATATCCAAAAATTTAGTGAAGTGCTTTATTAAATAATTTCCCATTAACCCAGAGTCTTAACTTTTCTCTCTCTCATTCATCTCCACAAAGAGAAGGAACATATAGAGGTTTTCCCATTGATATGAATTATGTTTTCCCGCAAAGAAAGAGAAAATGACTACAAGTAGTTTATGGACTAAAATAACATTTTTATCTATATTAAATTATTTTAATTAAAGTTACAGTACTACTGTCAATGTTAGATTATAATCAGTAAAGATAAGAGAAAAAGCCTATGGAGTTCAATTAAATGGTTTAGGGTTTGTGACATGTGAAAACTTAAAAAGTAAGAGTAAGGATTAATGAAAATGGTTTTGTTCAGAACCCTTGAAAAATTGAATAATAAAACATATATACAAGACCAGTAGAGGTTCAAGTTAGGTCTGTTTGGCTGAGAACTTGTAGAAAAATTGGTTGCTCCTGTCTCTCCAACATATGTACAGGAGGGCTGTTTTTTAAAGAAAGCTTATGTCTGTCCTAGTCAGGGGATACATACCACAGAGACTCAGCTTTCTGTTCATGAATACTTTGCTTAGGAGTCCATGGTTACCAAGGCAGCAATGAGCTGGGATATTTCTTTGGGTACATGAAAAGATCTACTATCAAAAGTGGATAGTCCTAGAGAATTTCACAAGCTTTTTTCCGGAAAGAGGTTAATATGGTATAGATACACAATAAATTAAGTATTAGATTCCCTATTCGAATACTCCTGAGGAGAGAGGCAAGGTAAATTACTTCTCCAGTATATTAACATATTAAATAATAACTCTTAGATCTTATAGGAGTTAATTTAACCTTCACAGGAATATGAATTCAAATCCCAATAGTTGCTTGCTGAAATGAGAAACTAACCTTGAGTGATTGTCTATTTATGCCTAGAAAAGGGCTTGTCTACACAATTTCTGAATATGCAGTAATTTCACTCAATTCAAATAGCCTGTTTGAAATTCTAGAGATAAGATTGTTTAGTTATTGAATACATGTTTTTCAGTGAATTGTTTTTGGGGTCATTTGTGATTAACCCAAGCCAGGTATTTAACCCATAGTCAAAACCAGTAAGGACAGAATAGCACCACATTCACAGTGCCACACTTGGTAGTCACACAGCCTGAGTTTGAATCTTTCTTCTGTCATTCAGTAGCTATCTGACTTTGGGAAAATTACTTAACCCTTAACCTGTTTTCTCACTTTTTCATCTGTAAAATAAAGAAAGCAGGTTCTCTCTCAGATGGTTGTCATGAGGAATAAATGAGTTAATCAGTAAAATACTCCGTAGTAAATAGGAACTTTAAAAATATTTTCTATAATCTATTTATATAGCATTTTATCTATGAAACAAACATGTACAAAAACATGTATGGAAAAACATACTAGTCTTAAAGCATTTAGATTTCAAAATGCTTATTTTCGGGGTGCCTGGGTGGCTCAGTTGGTTAAGCGACCGACTTCGGCTCAGGTCATGATCTCATGGTCCCTGAGTTTGAGCCCTGCATAGAACTCTGTGCTGACAGCTAGCTCAGAGCCTGGAGTCTGCTTCAGATTCTGTGTCTCCCTCTCTCTTTGACCCTCTTTGACCCTCCCCTGCTCACGCTTTCTCTCTCTCTCTCTCTCAGAAATAAACAAAACATTAAAAAAAACTGAAAAAAACCCCCAAAATGCTTATTTTCTTTTAAAAATGATAAATGTTAATAAGGAATTTTAATTAGACTATAAATTGAATGAGGTTTTACCTTTTGGTTATATTTCTAGATGGAATATGATATAAAATACTCATTTTAAGCAAGGATTACAGGATAATAAACACTGAATATAGAAAAGCCATCTGTTAATGGCTGAATAAATTTACATAGCAGTGAGTAGAGTTTAGCCTTAGGTTGTTTTCCTGATATTTACACTGTGTAATAAAGTCTTGCTCATGGTCTGCATTTTTATTGGGAAAATATTAATTTAATTAATAGAATGAAAAATTTTAATGGTCATAAGTAATGAGGAAATTGGTTTTGCAATTTTCATGGAAAGGAAGCTACTTTTTCTCTGATTTTAAAGTCTTATTTCGTTAATAGGCAAAATAATGCTATATTGAAGAGATAGTTGGTAAAACCATCTAAGAGCCTCGAACTGTTGAGATAAAAATGACTACAAAGATTCCAGGAAGATTGTTTATCTTGGAAATTAACCTTATGGCAACATTATAAAATTTTAAATCTATTAATACTTTTACTGTTGAAATTGAGTATATCTGAAATAGAATTTAGTTAAGAAAGTATAAATGAAAGAGTTAAGTCAATTAAACATTGTAGGTATTCTTTATTACTGGTAAGTCATTCTAAAGAATGAGAGGTTGATCCTACAAAGTTATTTGCATTTTTATATCTTGTCTAAGGGTAGGAACTTCACCTATTTTTATTCTGTTTTGACTTCACCTACAGGATTCTTGATTTCAATCTCTATAATTCTATGAAATTTTCTCATCATATTTCTTGCACCTTAAATTTCCTTTTTAAAAATTTTCAGCTTTAAAAGATGCTCAAGACTTTTTGGCAATCTTCAGAAATATGTTTCTAATTTTGTATATAACTCAAGCTACCAAGGCAACTCCTTCCTTTTCTTTTATCCCAATCATCTTAATGGGGCTTATACACCTTTTGTGTCTATTTTCTCACATCTCCTTTGCTGCATACTGTAGTGTGACTGATTGCCACCATCACTATCCTGTCATTGCTCTTACAAGTCACCAGGGATCAGCCTGTATCAAATTAAATGATGTCTTATAATCTGAAATCTGCCAGTTCTCTCTGCTGCGTTGGATAGTTCTTTTTAATTGAGATGTATTTGACATATAACGTTGTGTAAGTTTAAAGTTTATGACATGATGATTTGATACATTTGTATGTTGCATTATCAGCTGTCACCATAGTGTTGGCCAATAGTGAGATCTAGTCTCTTAGTAACTTTGAAGTCTACATACAGTATTGTTGACTATAATCACTGTGCATTGTCTTAGATCTCCAGAACTTACTCACCTTCTAGTTTCAAGTTTGTACTCTAAAACATCTCCCTAATTTGCCTACATTCAGACCCTGATAGCTACCACTCTACTCTCTGAGTTCATATTTTTTAGATTCTGCATATTATTGACAAACCTTTTCATGGTTTCTCTGCTGATATTTAGCATGAGTATCTTAACCTCTGTCAGCACTTTCAATTTCTGTTATTCCTCCTACCATCCCTGAAATATTACTGTTCACTAGGTATTTACCTGCATATCTTAGAAGATATATATATACTAAATGCTCTTCTTACCCTCCCAATTTGTCTCCCATTCGTTTTTCTCTAACCCTTTGTGACTTCATAATCCATGCTGTTGTTTAAGTCAGCAACCTCAGTATTATCATTGTACACTAACTTCTAAACAGTCATGAACTTTCAGCGTCAACTCTTCTCTTTATTCTTTGCACATTTTACTTTTCAGAATGAACAGTCTTCGATAGTCGGCTCTGTGTCTGTGTTGCCATAGGTAAAATTTAGAAGCTTTTCTTCCAACATTTTGGCTGGTTCTCTGATTCATTTATTTTTCTCTGATTGCTGACTTTGCCCTCTAAAGGACCCTCAGAGTCAGTATTCATAGTCTGTCTTGCTTCTCTAGTCGTCAACTCAGAGGAAGTAAATACCAGCATCCCTTTGCTAGGGACCTCTAGGACTGCTGTCTGCCAACATGAGACTTACAAGTTCTGCTTGCAGAGCCAGTGAGAGGCTATGATTTACACCTATGTAGGTCTGACTCCCCCAAAGATAGTGCTTCCCTGAAAACAAAATTTATTTATTTTCATTGACCAAAAAATAGTGGAAAATTCTCTCCATCTTTGTAAAGATTACATATGTTTAAATCTATGGAGTTTTTAAAAGACATGTTGTTTTGACTCTAGAATAAAAATGTTCATGTTGCTTATTTAGATATAAGACATCTATGCTGGAGAATAGTCAATGTGTTGTTAATTTTGCATAGCAACGGTAGGGTGAGGTATTCTGTTTTCTTGAGAATGAGAAGATAACTTTTCTGTTTGACAATGATAGTTTCCTTAAGTGTTCACTCTCTTTATTAAATGTTTATCTATTTCTTTTGATAGAGAAGGAGCAAATGAGGGGTAGAGAGAGAGAGAGAGAGAGGGAGAAAGAGAGAATCCCAAGAAAGCTCTGCACTGACACGGGGCTCAAATCCACAAACTGTGAGATCATGACCTGAGCCAATACCAATACCAAAAGTTGGATGCTCAACTGACTGAGCCACCCAGACACACTAAGTGTCTACTCTTTTTGATCCCTGCAAGCAAATTGTTAACTTGTGTTATCCTCTGAACATATTAACACGTGTAAATAATTGTTCAACCTAGTTATTATATAGAAGAAAAACTCCAAGAGTGCTTTTAAAATCATACAGTTAGATTAATTGCTGCTAAGTATGCATAAAACCTGTTCTTTTAGATTACTTTACTGCCTGGCCTTTCTGTTGTCTCTAGTCTGATTTTTACTTATCTAATCTTTATGAAAATATGAGTTCTTAATGTAAGTATTAGGAAGAAATAGAACTATTTTGATTATCACAAGGAGACAAAGGCTACTCCAACTCTTATCCCCACCTGGCAAAAAATTTTTAAAGATTTTATTCTCTTGGGGCGTCCGACTTCTGCTCAGGTCATGATCTGATGATCTGTGAATTCAAGCCCGTGTGGGAGAGCCTGGAGCCTGCCTCAGATTCTGTCTCTCTCTCTCTCTGCTCCTCCCTCACTTGTGCTCTGTCTCTCTCACTCTCAAAAATAAATAAACGTATAAAAAATTTATTCTCTTGCTTTAGAACTTATTAGAACTCAGACAACTTCATTTATAATTGTCCATGTTTCTAGGGACCAGTTTTAAAATGCAGTAACCATTTTCTGCACTAATAAGCCTACTGTACTTATAATTTTGACAACTACACAGGGCAAGCTGAAGATTTCTTGTTACCCTCTGGAAATTCACAATTATATAAATAAATATAATTTATTATTAAAGGCAGACTATACAATTTTAAAACATATCATCCATCTAGCAAACATTTCATTTTATAAGATATATAATATAGAGAAATACATTTTTTAAAAAATTTATTTCTAGGAGACAGAGAGAGAGACACCGTGAGCAGGGGAGGGTCAGAGAGAGAGGGAGTCACAGACTGAAACAGGCTCCAGGCTCTGAGCTGGCAGTCAGCACAGAGCCCAACGCGGTGCTCGAACCCACGAACCGCGAGATCATGACCTAAGCGAAAGTCGGACGCTTAACCGACTAAGCCACCCAGGTGCCCCAGAGAAATACATTTTTAACTAAGAAAAGTCAGTACATAGGAGAGAAAGGTCTTTCTGTACTCTCAGTGCAGATAATATGTAATATCAGGTCTGCAGCAGCAGTTATAACTTTGAACTCATTACAGCCTATGGATTCATTTATCAATTAATTTTATTTGTTCATCTGAACTTTGGACAACTGAATTGTCCAAGAGAATCAGCTTCTTTTAATAAAGTTAGTGAATTCGTCATAATATAAACTTACAATTTTTTGGTTTTATCATTTGAGTTCATTTTTACCAATTTATTTATTTAATATATATTATATACATATTAAATTTCCAGAAGCTATGCTAAGCACTAGAGACACAATACTGCACAGGACAAACATGTATTCTGCCCTGCATTGGAAAAGCAGTGTAGTGATAATCATAGATAATGTCTTTCAAACTCTTTGAAGGAAGGCAGTAATATCTAAGCAAAGAAGAGAGAAAGTTTTGCAGACAGAGGGAATGGAATATGCAAGGGTCCAGAGAAAAGAACGTATGGTCTACTGATCCTAGAGGGAAGAGTGTGGGCCTTCATTATAGTACTCTCACACTTAGTGCTGTCCAGGCTCATAGTAAGCACTTAAGTCTTATATTAAATCATTTAAAACTTGTGTCCATCATTCCCTGCTTTCTAGACCCATCAAGTACCTTCTTACCTGATTTAATATTCCAAATTCCTTCAACTGCTCCACATATGGTTTTGTTCCAAATCTTTCATGTTCCTGTTAATACTCTGCTGCATAAGCTTGATTGTGTTTATGTTTATATCTTTAGTATGTGTAGTTCACAAATAAATGCAATAATTCAGCTATAGTTGAGAAGAAAGAGTCTAACATCAAAGTTATAGATTTTAGGGGTGCCTCAGTAGCTTACTCGGTTGAGCGTCCAACTCTTGATATCAGCTTAGGTGGTAAGCTCATGGTCATGAGATTGAGCCCAGAGTGGGGCTCTGCCCTGAGTGTGGAGTTTGCTGGGGATCTGTCTCTCCCCCTCTTTCAACTCTTCTCCCTGTATGCATGTGGGGTCTCTCAAACTAAATAAATAAACATTTAAAAAAGTTACAGATTTGACAATCCCTTTTGTAAATTAAGAGAAAAATAGCAGAGTAGTGATTACAGTTTGCAGGTAATGATTATAGTTCTAGTATGTTACTCTCAGGCACAAGAAATTTAAAAAAAAAAATCAGTTTCTTCTATTGAAATGATATGGTTGTTACCCTATACATTTGAAAGAATTAACCCAAGTATCCTAGTAAATGTTCAGTCCAAGTGTGGCTCCCTCTAAAGTTCAGCAAACATCTCTACCCTGTTAGCTGATATTTGCTTATAGAAAGAGAACAATTCCAAAATTAGCATAACGAAAACAGAAAGACCCAGCCTTGCTGACAGCTTGACTTTAAACTAGTGAGACCCTGTCAGACTTTGGAACCTCTAGAACTGCAAGATAATAAATATGTGTTGTTTAAGACACCTGGTTTTAGTAATTTACTATAGCAGCAGTAGACTAAATATGTGTTGTTTAAGACACCTGGTTTTAGTAATTTACTATAGCAGCAGTAGACTAATATATGGAATTACATGGTAAAATTATAATTCTGGGACAGAATTAAGGAGATGGTACTACAACTTTTTCACAGAGTTGATTGTTCTACCTGTAATGAATAACGAAAGAAGCTTCTTCACCTTCAACCTGCGTAGACCTACTTTTCCCTGACAGAATTATTGACTTGACTTTATGGTCCACATCAAATTATCAGCATAAATTATCAGACCACAAATTATTAGTAGATCTGTGCACACTTAAGAGTGAAAACACAAGCTCAGGAAAAATGGCAGCTGATCTTATAAAACTCAGGCTATTGGTCATAACACAGCAATGCTGTTAAATTTAGCTCTTTTCCAAAACATTGTAACTTATGTGCCAATTTGCTAAGGTCATTTTCTTCATTGAGACATGATGATGACATTTATCATTTATTTAGCATTTATACTGTGCCACATACTACAATAAGACTTTTACATATACTATATCATTTTATTCCATAAAATCAATATATAAGAGGCTTTATCCCCATTTTACAGATGAAACTTAAGCAAACTGGTCCCTGTCACAGTGGTTGCAGTAATATCTGACCCTAAGTTCCATGTTTGTCCTTTGTGAAAGTTCTAGGAAGTTAGATTAGTAGCATCAGGCTTCTTCTCTTAATATTTAAAATAATTGGGTCAACTGCAGTACTGGTTTTGCGTATTTGTTCTTCTGCACAAAAATCACTCACCCTTGATTTTTGCTTTGCTTTGCTTAGCAGACATAACCTATCCTAGGAACAAGTGTCCTTTTTGAAGTTTGTGCTGTGGACATTTAATTAAAAGGGAAGATGTAGAACAAAATGTTACTCTGTGACCTAGAGTCTGTCAAAGGAGGCTACCTTCAAGAGTTTAAAATTTGGCAGCATATTTTTGCTTTAGGCTTTACCATGGAATGTAAGAATTTATCTACAGGGCTGATATTTAAAAATTAACTTCTAAAATAATTTGACTTCTATTAAACTGAAATCAAAATATAACTAAGTTTTAGACATCTGATATAGAAGGATAGATGTTAAACCATTGACAAATATTCAACTTAATTTTTGACTGACCAATTTGAAGTTAGGTAAAAGAATAGGTTTTCTGTTGGGTCAAACTGTGTCTTTTTGTTTTTACTAAAGATTTAAAGGTGATGGAGATTGAATAGATTGAAGAATTCAACTCAATTGATTTGTCTTTGATGTTTCTTGATAGTAAAGGAGATAACTCCATTTGACACAGGTAGAAACAGGAAACATGTATCAGACCTAACTGAAGTATTAAAATTAAACTGATTTCTTTTTTAAAATAAGAAAATTGGCATTTGGGCATTTCCCTAATATTACTCTATAAATTTGTCAAAACTTGGTACCTGAAACTCCTCTTTGAAACTAATGGGTAACACATCACTTATCCTCATTGATGACTTGGCATTTCCCACAAGGAAGCTACTTGTTCCCTCTAATCTCTGGATATATCTTCCTTACTGTCTACCATAGCTGCTCTTTCCTATCTTATGCCAAGGTTAATGATTTCCACTTTTGAAAATATTGGTAAGAATTTACTCAATCCTTTTATCCAAATATATATGTCACATATATATTATTAGCACTGTGCTCTAATCAACTGAGCTAATGAGCCAGCTTATGTATATTTATTAAACACATACTTAGTAAGGTGACAGAGGAATACATAGATTGTTTCTTTAAGAAGGCCAATTTATTAGGAGGGACAGACAAGAGTAAAAATTATACCTTATTAAGTTTTATGGTACACAGAGAAAGAATGCTTTTCATGAAGCTTCCCATAATTTGCTCTATGCAAATGATAATAATAATACTGGACATATATTATCATCTACTATATTAAAGGACCAGGGAAAAGTACACTACAAAGTGCCATATGTGCATTATTTCATTTAAATCTCACATTAACTTGGGGGTTAGAACTATTTTTTGTCTCATTTTATAGATGATGAATCTAAGGCTCCAAGAAGTCAGAACAGTTTCAACAGTCACATAATTATTGAGTGAGATAAGTGTGAGATAAGCAAAAAAGGATACAAGTCTGTCACCCCCAAAGGCTATTTTCTTATTATAGGGTGAATCTACCTCAAGGCAGTGTGTTTTTAGCCCATGAAGAAATTGCTCTGCTCAGTGCATGACATTTGATAGTGGGATTTCTGTACATTTCTTTGTGTATCTTTCCCTCATTATGTTCTGTTTATTTTATTCAGTAGAGAACTTCTTGAGGACATGATACCTTTATTTTGGTTGACAGTGTGTCTTCCCAATGCTTATTTGTAATAGAAGGCTATCCATATGGATTTTGGTCAGTTAAGTTTGATTACTAATTAAGCCTGGGGTAAGAAGGATAAAAAAAAATAGAAAAGAGATCAAATATTGGTGATATGATTAAGCATATGAAAAAAATATGAAGAATAGTTATTAAAGTTAGAAATTTTAGAACATGAAAATGTTCCCATTCTGGTTTGGACTTCTATTTTATCTAGCCACAGTTCTATTTAAAAAAAAAACAAAAACCTTTTTAATGTTTATTTTTGAGAGAGATAGAGCATGAGCAGAGGAGAGGCAGAGAGAGAGGGAACCACAGAATCCAAAGCAGGCTTAAAGTTCTCAGCTGTTAGCACAGAGCCCAATGCGGGGCTTGAATTCACAAGTTGTGAGATCATGACCTGAGCTGAAGTCAGAGGCCCAACAGACAGAGCCATCCAGGTGCCCCCAGCCACAATTCTGTTTTCTAAATGTTTATTTATTTTAAGAGAAAGAGAGAGAAAGTAAGAGTGGGAGAGAAAGAGGGAGAGAGAATCCCAAGAAGGCTCCACATTGTCAGTATAGAGCCCGACACGGCTCAATGCCATGAACCCGTGAGATCATGACTGGAGCCGAAATCAAGAGTCAGATGCTTAACTGACTGAGCCACCCAGGTGCTCCAGCCCCAATCCTATTTTTAACATGGACATAAACAGCTATGGTATGATGAGAAAGAATATTCTTATTTTATATTAATCTCAAAGATTAGAAACATTTGCATAATCCCAATTTTATGAGATTTGTGCATTAGGATTTTGTGGTAGGCAGAATTCTAAGATGACCCCTAAGATTATCAGTACCCTGCTATATACACACTTTCTCCCAGTTATTCAAATAAATGCTAATCTAAGTGCTGCTGGGAAGGGATTTTTCAGAAGTCATTAAAGTCCCAGATCTTAAGATGTTCTTGTGATTGGGAGATTATAATTAGTGAGTATAATCACATGAGCCCTTAAAAAGAACTGGGCTCTTTCAAAGAAATAGGAAGTGTGAGAGGGATTTGAAGCAAAGGAGATTTTTTGTTTTTGTTTTTGTTGTTGGCTTTGAGGATGGAGGGAGCTATGTGTCAGGGAATGGTGGGGTGGTCTTTAAGAGCTGAGAATGACTGCTAGACTGCAGCCAGCAAGGAGATAAGGGTCTCAGACCTCCTTATAGTTGTGTGGAATTGTGTTTTCCAAGAACTAGAATGATTGTGGAAGCAGATTCTTCTCCAAAGTCTGATAAAATCACAGCCTGGCTAACACCCTGAACAGCAAGTGCAGCCAAGCTACTCCTAGACTTCCGACTCATAGAACTGGGAACAATAAATGGCTATTGTTTTAAGCTGCCAAGTTTCTGGTGGTTTGTTACACAGCAGTAAGAAGCTAACACAGATTTAAAAAAAAACAAACAGAAAACTCTCAGTCTGTGCTGCTTATTGTGATGATTTTTTAAAGTGTACTCCATACTATAGAAAATAATGTTCGCTATTTTCTATTTAAAACTTAGTCTTATTTTTAATTCAAGTGATCACTACTGATGACTTAGGGATTTGATAAATGAATTATTCATAGCACTAATATATTTGTTAAACCTTTGTATTTCTAATCCCAAGAATCCTAATCACTTTAGTCTGTTTGCATGCAGAAATGCATCCACCTCCTTGATTATTTTAGCTGGTCTTTTAAAAATATTTTTTCCTAAAGAGGAATGATTAGACTTGAACAGGAATGCATGTAATAGACAAGTCAGGATTTTGTATGAAAGCAAAATAGTCTTTCTAAAGTAAAGAAATAAATGGAATTTTAGGAGGTTATGTGTAGTAAAAGTGACAGGCCTCTTCCTACTAAGCACATCTACTGTTATATTTACTATAAAAGATAGTAGTATGTTTTATATTTACTATGGTAGGAAATGTTCTATATAAGTAAACTTTCTTCATGAGACTGTAGAGTTGAGTATTTCAAATCCAAAGACTAGTATCAATGGCAGATTCTAAAAAGCAGTACGGAAACCTTGATAAGATACCTCCTTACTCCATGTCTTAAAAAAAAAACAAAAAAGAGGACCTGTGACCCCAAACAGGAAAGAGTTAGTAGGGTTTCCTTTAGCTTTCCAGAGTATAGCTTATACATAGGGCACAAGTTAATCTGTGTCAAGACCTCTCATTTGTTCATTTTATTATTGGAGCTGGAACCCAGATGCTCTTGTGGATCTTTCTTTTCCACAGGATTTCTTTCTTCACTATTTCTACCATAAGACTTTGCCTGGAAATGCTTCTTGATAAGGGGAATGCCTCTGGAGAAGGAATCCTAGAGCAGGATATAGGCTGTTTCAGTTTGAAAACAAAACAAAACATGTTTTTAGAGGAACAAAATAAATAAATAAAGCCCACAAGCTCATTTATGCTCTATCTCAGCTCACTAGGGTTGAAATAAAATGTTTGGCATATATGAGGCATTAAGAAAGAGTTCTGTGAGTGCTCAGATCAGAGGCTCCCAAGATAACCTCCCCTAAGTTTTGATGATTTGCTAAGAGGAGTCACAGGACTCAGTATATAGTTGTACTCATTGCTATTATTGTTTACAGTGAAATAATATAATGCAAAATTAGCAAAAGGAAAAGGTGTGGGGGGGAAAATGTGGAGAAAACCAGATACAAGATTCCGGAGTCCCCCCTAGTGGAGTCACACAGGCTGTGCTTAATTGCCCCAGGAATGAGTTGTGAGAAAACATGTGAAATGGAAAGTTCATTAAAACTCAGTTTCCAGGTTTTTTTGTTTTTTGTTTTTTTTTTAACTAGGGATTGGTCACTTAGCCTTTTTCTGGCATTTCAGTCTGCTAGAAGGAAGGCAGGTGTTTAGCTTAAAGTATATTATTTGCACAATCAGATAGGCACAGTGAGTCACTCTTATCAGTTAGTATGGAGAAATCTCAAAATCTAAGTTTTCAGATGCCAGTTTGAGAATCAACCTTGCAAGCAGTCTCCTAGAAGATAACAGTCTCAGGCCTATGTTAGCTCTTTTCTGCACAGTGTCAAAGTAGAGATTTGGAGTCAAGACCTGTCCAGTGTATGCTTGGCAATACCCTTAGGAATAGAAGTGGATTGATAGCCAGAAAGGCATTTGAATATTTTTATGTTTTAGCCACTGCATCCAGAACCAATAATCTATCTAAAAGGAAAATATGTACTCTGGGAAATTAAAATAAGTTGTATATATGATATAGGTTATCCCTCAAAGCTTAGAATAGGCCCATTAGGCTTACAGAGTGCCTACTATGTGTTGAGCATGTTCTTTGTACAGAATTATATGAGCAAGAGGAAAATAATCCCTGCCCTTTGGACTTGATACTATAATAAGGGGTGACAGATAAATATAAACAAACAAGTGAGAGAAGAAAGATGGGGAACTGTAAGATGATAAATTTAGGGTAAATTTTTAAATATTTTGGCAAGTCCTACTAATATTGTAACAATAAGCAAAGACATGAAGAATGTGAGAGAGCAAGCCATGCAGATATACAGGGGAAAGTATTTCATATACAGGGAAACTCAAATGCATATGCAAAGATTTTGAGACACGAGTGTAAAATAGTATATTCAAGGAAGACCAGAGAGGCAATGTAGTTGAAGTAGAGTGAGCCATAGAGATAAGAAATGATGGAAGGGCCAGAGGGGACAGAGCCTTAGGCATAATTATAAGGACTTAACCCTGAGTAAGATAGGAGATCATTAGAAGGTTTAAAGTAGATAAATGATATGAATACTGTGGCTGCTGTGTTGAGAATATATTGTTGGGGGCAATGGCAGAAACAGAAAGACAAGTTCAGAAACTGATGCACTGAGACACTGATGGCTTGAATCAAAGTGATCATTTGAACATAGTGAGATGTGATCATATTTTGGTTATGTTTTTGGAGGTTAAGTCACAATTCCACGATAGATTGAAGATGAGGAGTCAAGGGAAAGGAGTCAAGAAGGATGCCATAAATTTTATGGAGCACCTGGGTGGCTCAGTTGGTTGAGCGTCCAACTTCAGCTCAGGTCATGATCTCGTGGTTCATGAGTGCGAGCCCTGCATCGGACTCTGCTGTCAGTGCACAGCCCACTTCAGATCCTCTGTTTCCCTCTCTCTCTGCCTCTCTCTCAAAAATAAACATATATTAAAAAAGAGAATGGTGGCATAGTTTTTGGTGTGAACAACTGAAAGAAAGAAGTCGTTTACTGGAAGGGGAAGAATGCCAGTGCAGCATGTTTCAGGTGGATACTTGAGAATTAATTTTGAATAGTATGATATGATTTTTAGATTATACTTGTGTAAGTACCAAGTAGGCAGTTGCAAATAAGGGCCTGAGATTCAGGGGAAATATGTGGAAGGTATAATTTGGGGAAATTTGAGCCAATAGATGCAATTTAAAGCCATGACATTAAATGAAATCACCAAGTGAGTGGCTGTAGGATCCAGTTGTGGGCATGTCCTGTTGGAAAGCCAGAGAGACTGGCAATGGAGACTGAGAAGGAACTATTTACAAGAAAGGAGGACAGGCAAAATAAGTAGTGTCTTGGGAAGGCAAGTGAAGAAAATATTTGCACAAGGAAGGAATGATCAAACCTATTGATGATGATTAAACAAAATAAAGATAGAAAAGTTATTAGATTTTTCAAATTAGGGATAATGGTGACCTTGAGAGGGACAGTTTTTGTGGTGTCAGTTTTATATACTTGCTGGGAACAGATCCAGCTGTTTAAGTGAAATCATCAGAACAGGAGCAGCTCAAGGGACAGTATTCTACATGGACTTCAAAGAACTCTTATCTTTCTTATGGCTCTGGATTGTCTCAGTTCATTTGGAGCAGAATTATTGCATGGCATTACCTACTGCTATGCATTATATATTGCATGGCATTATGGATGCAATCTTTTGACTTATACCATTACTGCTAACTGCCTCAATATCCCAATTTTTTGATTATTGAGAGAACTTGATTTTTTATTTAGCTTTTCATACTAGAGTATAGACTTTAAGATGTAAGTCACCATCAGCCCATATAATAGCTTCCTTTGGATTAGGTTTCCATCTCCATGTAGTCACTTATGGTTGGTAGGAGTGGTGAGAGTTGGGATGATATGATAGAGAATATGGAAACAGGAAGAAGGTGGGCATAAGTTTGACACTATGACATCTCCTAAGAGGCTTAGCAAAAGTCTTAGGGCATTTTTGAACTTAATCATTATATTAATATTTCATTTGCTTGAGAGCTGAGCTATTGAATGAAATAATTTTACTCTGAGTTCTTGCCCTGCCAACATCATAACTCTGGAATTATAAGCTTGCTCTTCATTTGTTGAACCCCATTTGGCCCTGTCCATCTAATTTTAAGTTATCTCTGGTCACCACATTTTTATATTATAAACATTTTCCCAGGTGTAGTTGTAGCAGCAGGTCATTAAAGACAATATTTTTGTATAGATTTTTGGAGAATATGGCCATTCTACCACCATTCAGTCCTCTTCAGTATAGGAGGGAATTAATTCCTTTCCACAAATATGTGTGTCTATATATCTATATCTCTCTATGTTCATATCATCTAAACACACTATATTTAGAGTGTTTCCTTAGTCTTGCATGTGTTGTACCAAATTACTTTTTTGTCAGATTTCTATAGCACTTATTTTCTAAACTTAAGAACCATGTTTAAAGAAGAAAAAAAATACAGCTTTTACAAGGGAGTAAGATCAGATGCCTTAATTCTATATGAAACACAGAGATAGGCATAAACAGTTGGCTAACATCACTTTTAAATAATTGTGTAATTCAGTTAGTAATTGGAACAGACTTAAAGGCTTCATATCTAATGTTAAATTAAATTAAAATGTTTAATGTTTTAAGAAACTGTTTAGAAAGAGTTTTTATTAGTTACATTTATAAATGTTAGCTCTGATAATATAGACCACTTCTTATACTTTCATTATTGGATTTTAACTTATTATATTGTGAATCTTCCTTTAAATTGTAACCTTCAATTATCACTGGAACATTGATTTCTTGAAGCCTTTGGACTATCATTGATCTTAACATTTAAAAGAGAATTTTCTTTACCTTCTAAGAAGAATGTGGTAGAGAAATATATTAAACTAGAAAAGAGAAACTTCAAGTTGAGGTTTCTATATTAAATATACATGCAGAAAATATGGAGTTTTTTGTATGGCTGAATCATATATCTTGTTCTTGTTTTATACAATTGCCTGCTATTAATTTAGGTTACTAAAGTTCAAAGAAAGGAAGGACTTAAAAATGCATATTAGTCCAACACTAATTTTGTTTTTGTTTTCTCATGCTGAAACACTCTTTAGTTTTAAGGAAAAGATCCATTTATCTTAACCATTAACATTGATGTTTTGGTTAGATTAGCTCTTTCTATGCTATCTAAACAAAGGAGTAAGAGGAATCATCTAATAAATTAGAAAAAATATGTGGTCTATGGGAATTACTTAAATTGTCAAATGAACATAATTATTTACATTTAATGACTAAGGATACAAGTTGTCACTCTTCAATAGAAGAAATCCTAGACTTGAGGAGAGTGTCACCTATCTGAATATTTATAAATGGTATAGCCAAAGTGCTCTTATAGAACTATATAGCCCAAGAACTTTGGTGTGGAAAGGGATTTTTGAGAGCATCTACTTCAACCTCTTCATCTCATGGGGTGAAGAAATGTGTCACAGAGAAGTTTTGGTGACATCCTAATCTCATATATTAATTGTCAGTTAAAGACCCCAAACCTGATCTTTTGATTCTCAGTCAGCAGTCTGTCTACTACTGAGAAAGGCTGTTGTTGAGGCTGGAAAGATGAACATTATGTTGAGTTTTTTAAAGCTCTATTTTTTACAATAGAAATAAATCATTTGCCTCTCTGTAAATACATGCAGATATAGAATAATGAAAAGAGATATATAGACTAAGCAAAATAGAAAAGTATAAGCTTAAAATACTTATGAGGCTGAAAATTAAACACTAGCTGCCTATTAATTGCTATTATGGAATTAATATATTTTAAACATAGGAAGAGCACTGTGGTTATGTTTACAAAGAGTCCTTTGTAAAAAAGCACATACTGAAATATTCACAGTAAAATGAAAAATAAATATAAATAGATTCATAAACTGTTTAAGAGAAAGTTTTGCAGGAGAGAAACATAATGCTTGACTGAGAACTTGGCAGTTAAGAATTATGCTCCTGCTGCGTAGGCAGGGCCTCAAGGGAAACCACTACCTTGGTGGACTCAGTAAGGGGCTAGGATCTAGTTCTCTGTATTCCCTGTTCAAAAATTATTTTTGTATCTTGGACTCTGGGGAATTGATTGAAACTATCTAAGCTTTCTAGTTTATGCATTGATAGGGAGAAACTTAATTTCCAATGGTAGAAATAATTATATCTGCTACTCGGGGTAGTACCTTTGTAAAGTACCTGGGAAACTGAATTGGAAATCAGAGCTTCCTGATGAGCATGATGCTAGAACCAAAGGAGTTGAATAGATGGTAGAATGGTTTCATTCACCAATGGAACTGCCCGAAGACTTGCTTTTCCTTCACTCTACATCATTCTTCTATAAAAATGGATTCATTTTATAATGCTGTCCCCATAACAGGCCCTTGAACACATTGAAATGATTATTCTCCAACTTCTCATTGTTAGTCATCAAGGATTTCATGACCTCATGAAAGAGAAGAACAAACGTAATGTAAACTTTCCAAGATTACATCTGACTGGTTTACCTAAATGTAATCCTTACTCACTGGTTTTAGTGAATACGTAGTCTTATCATGAACACCTTTATGAAACTATTTTCCTCATCTTGGTCTCTCCCATGCCTGATATGGAGGAGACCAGGGGTCAGCAAACTACTATGCCCATGCTAAATCTAGCCAGATATGTGCTTTGTACAGCCTGCAAGCCAAAAATGGTTTTTATACTTCTAAATGGTTGAAAAAAAATCAAAAGAAGACATGATATATTTCACAGCATGTGAAAGTTATATGAAGTTTAGATTTCAGTGTTCATAAATAAAGTTTTATTGGAATATTGTCATTTATGACAGAATTAAGTAGTTGCAAGAGACACCATTTGGTCTGCAAAGTCTAATACTTACTATCTGGCCCTTTACAGAAAAAAAATATTGCTGCCCTGCAGTGGATAATTAATATTTAATTAATTAAAAATTCTTTTGGGGTGGGCTACTTTTGCAAAACCTTCTTTAGATGTTGGTTCACAATTTCTAATTGTAGACAATCTGGATGTTCTCAGTCACAGTATCCGGAGGGTATTATTTATTTTACTCATTCATTCATTTAATCATTTGGCATTCATTATACGCTTACTACAAGCAATTAGGGGCTTTTTGTCCCAGCTGGAGAAATTAGGATGGTCAAATTTAGGCTTAAATTTTAGAAGTTGTTGTTATAGAGGAAAACTTGCCCTTTGAAAATTGTTCTGAGTGAGACTCTGAAAGGCATTATGAGGTAAGATGGACCATAAGTTTAACTCAGTTTAAGATTAGCTGGTTGGCTATCTATAGTTTTCAAATTCGTTAATAAGTTATGTAGATCTGTGGTACTAACAATACCTTCCCCTTCATTTTTTGTTAGCTATAGGTTAGTGATAAGGGTTAAGGGGAAATTGGAAACAAAGAGGGCTGTCTGAATCTCTGGCCAAGCACAATTTTGTGAGTCAGTCAGATCCATAAATGCTCCAACAGAACCCCATCAACACTGAGAATCATTTGAGTTAACTCCTGTTTAGTGCTCTAGATAATAACTGGAAAAGTTTATCATTGTATTTTGTTTAATACAGTCAGAGAAACTTTAATTTTAATTAACTTCTCTGTAGTTTTATCTTAGAAGACCAAATGCAAAGTGAATTTTCTTCAGGGAGAAATTCCAATCTTATACTTATTCCCAATTCTCTAAACTCCCAGGCACTTAATCTAGACTCCTCAGATCTGGATTCTTTGAAAACATGTTTTCCAAAGTGAAGATTGAAAGACGGACTCCATAACTGTGGAACACTCTTAACCCTATCCAGTTTATCTTCCTTAGAACTGGTGCACTTTTTGTTTTTAACCTAAAGCGGGTACATTTTTCCTTTTCTTACAACTTTTCAATGGCTTTCCAGTACTCCTGCAATAAAATATAAACTCTCAACCTTGGCTTACAGTGTGCAGCAGGACCTGGTCCCCGTCTGCCCTTCAGTCTCCTCCCACTCTCTCCTCATTCCCATGTCATCGTCTCCCTGGTTTTTTGTGAACATGGGAAGCTCTTTCCAGCTTTATAGCTTTGAGGCTCCCTGCTCCATCTATCAGAAATGATCTTCCCTGGTCCTACACATTGTAGCTGCTTTTCATTACTTAGATCAGAGCTTAAATGCCATCTCTTTTATGGGCACTTTTCCTTCACTCTATCTAAAGTAGATGATGGAGTTTCCCTTTATTGTCAGAGAAAAACTGCAATGACAAGTTAAACAGGAAAGAAAGACTCGCTCAAGTCTATTGCAGTAAAGAAGGGATATTTAACTCAATCCCACTAAAACAAAACACAGGAGAGTATTTAAGTGCTGGTTGAGGTAGTAGAAAACTACAGGGGACATCGGCACTGAGGTTGCCAGTTAGATTAGCTGTGTTCAATAATTGATTAAGTTAGGCTCCTACCCTCCCATAGAGACTGGAAGAAAGGGGTCCTATCTTTCTTTCTTGAGGATTATATTTCATAGAGATGGTCCAAGTCCTTGATAAAGGCATTCCTGCATTGTAAAACTGGTCAGAAGCTAGGAGAAGATTTACATGTAAAGGAGTTAGGGAAATATTTGCAGTTGCAAATTCCTAAAGTAAATTCTCTAAGAAAAGGGAATTCAGGGGTCTGTAGTCAGGAAAAAAACCTGTCTGAAGTTTGGTTAAACTGAGGGGATTGCTAAGGCGATATTGGTTGCCATTATGCTCTGTCACTGTATTACAGATTTCTAGTTATTTCAAATATTTATGAAAGTAATTATTAGTTAATTTATTGAATTTTTTTTTGGTCTGCTCCACTAGAAGAGGCATGAGAGCAGGTATTTTACCTGCTTTATTCTTTATTGTATCCTCAGTCCATAAGGCAATGTCTAGAACATAGTAGCTACTCAGCAATGGAATGAATGAGTGTAAGCACAGAGACAAGTGGGATCTTGTAGAGACATTCCAAGCATATTGATGATTTTAGCAACTGTGTGTGACAGAACTTCTTACTCTGTAAATGCCTATGTACATACATGGTATAAAAACACTGAAATTGTGAACTAGTACTAATTTGAAGCTTGCCTAAAGTGAAAACCAGTGAATAAGTATTAAATCATATTCAATGGGAAGAGTAACATAACAGTACATTTAATTAGTTCATATCATTCCTTTGTATGAGGCTCTGTATTTTTCCATGGCAGCTTTGCTGCTGAAGTGAGACCTTGTACTTTTTTTTTTCTTATTCATGGTAAATATGTGTCCATTCTAAGACTCAGAGACTATTAACATAATCAAATACAATTAAGAGTTTTACTCTACAAGGATTTGTGTATATATATATATATATATTAAAGGTAAGACCCCTAAAAAAACTCAGGTTCATTCCAGATTCATGAAATCACCAAGGCATCAGTGTGACTGTCATAATTAACTAAATCACAACATCCAAATTGTAATATATTCATTTTATGCAAATGCATCAGTAAAGAGCAAAATGCTACAGTACTGGAAAATCATGTTTTTCATGAAAAACAAGGATGACTCATTAGACATGCATCCCACAAAGTCTGTTTTGTATTCAGAAAGCCAAGAAAATATAGATCTGATCCATTTCTGAAAAAAAAAAAAAAAGCACCACATTTTATTAGAAACACAAGTTCTGGGTGACTGGCCCTTGAAAGCACAGATAATCAATCAGAAAATGATGACATCCTTTGCTTAAGGTTAGCTGTACTCTCAATTGCCTTTAAAAGATCATGATTTTATGGTAATGAGGTAAGGCTAATGTTCAAAAATTCAGATTAGTTACACACTTACAGTGAAGTTTTTAACAAGAACTATAATTCCAGTAAAGAATCATATGTTCTTTTATATTAAATAACTCATACATCATATTTTGTTTCCTTAAACACATAGTATGTTTGGGAAGTAGAACCTAACTTTTAAGATCTGAAAATCTTTAATTAAAAAAAAAAACCAGTAACATAATTGTTTAAGAATATGCAAAGTGACTTACTCCTAATGGAAAATGCACAGAATTTTTTGAGATATATTCAGTCATGTTTTTGACCTGTGAAAAAATTTTTCCTCTAAATATCCAAACACATACTAATGCTCAGGCTATTCTAGACTCTGGTTTTCTTTCCTTTTTTTCCTTTTCTTATACATACTTGCTAGTGGATCTCACCATCTCCCTTAGTGTTGGGAACCATCTGCACATATATATTTTTGTTTATGTTCTTATCAGAGTAAAAACCCACTATCAGCAAGACAGATGAAAATACGAAGGATAGGAATTCTGGCAGTAGGGAAGAAAGCTGCTTGTTCTACAGGGTATCCTTAGGATGTGGTATGAGAAAGTTGAGCTGAATGGATGGAATATCTGGGCAGGAACAGGAAATTGGGATAGAAAAGGTAGGGTGGTGGAATTTGGTGCAGCAGGCAGGGTGTAGAGGCACCCTATACTCATGAGCACCAGAAATTAGGATTCTTGTCCTTATTCAACAAATGTACAAGAAATACACGGAAAGGTACTGCATTCTCTTCATATGCTCTATTCCTGAGTAATTCTCATAGATTTAATTATGCCTTATGCTGGTTACCCCAAATGTTCTACCCCACTCAGATTTCCTCTCTGCTCCTGACTAGCCTATGTATTTCTTGGCATCTCCTCTTTTAGATCTTGTATATTGGTCAAATCCTTATAATGGAACTCTTGACTTCTTCTTACTCCACCATTCTCCACCATCCATCTGTCCCTCCCGCCACCCCAACATATTATCTTCATCTTCGCAGTTTCTCAAGCCTGAGAGAGTCATCCTGAATTCCTTACTTCCTCTGTTAATGCTTACATTTAAGCTCTAGGTACTTCTGTGAAGTTAAGAGCTAAAATACATGTTGGATCTGCCACTTTCTCTCCATCTCTTTTGCCTTCATCAGAGTCCAGTTCTTCAACATCTTTCATTGGGTTTATTTAGATAACTTAAGTTGTTCCCTCATACTGGTCCATTCTCTGCACTAATGTGCCCTTCTCAAAATTCAGGTTAGGTAATGTCACTTTCATGCTTATAGCACAAATATGTTTTTATCTTACTTAGAATAAAATCCAAGTTTCCAAGACTGTCTACCTCCCCAGCTTATGCCAGGCTATGCTTCCTTTACTCACTACATTCACACTCACTGGCCTATTATGTAAATACTCCAAGTCTTTTCTGATTCAGAGCCTCTGTATATACCCTTACTTCTACTGAGATGCCCATCCATCACAAACACACACATCCTTTTTGCATATGTAGCCATTTCTGTTTTTTTATGTCTTTTTAATTTTTTTAAAAAAAATTTATTTCTGAGAGAGAGAGAGAGAGAGCATGAGGAGGGGAGGGTCAGAGAGAGAGGGAGACACAGAATCTGAAGCAGGCTCCAGGCTCTGAGCTGGATGTCAGCACAGAGCCCAACATGGGGCTCAAACCCACGAACTGTGAGATCATGACCTGAGCCAAAGTCAGATGCTTAACTGACTGAACCACCCAGGCACCCCTGTTTTTTTCTTTTTATGTCTTATCTTTTAATTGTCCTTAGAGAAAATTTCCTTGCTTGTTTTACCTAAAGAAGGGCCTCTTCTGTCATTCTCTATTCCTGCCTCTCTTTTACCGTAGAAATTATTATGACTTGAAATAATTCAATGTCTGCCTTCCTTCCACCCTCACCTACTCTCTTCACTTCCTCCCCCTCTCCCAATTTCCCTTCCCTTCCCTTCCTTCTCTTGTATAATGTAATCTCCAGAAACCTTGTTGGTCTTGTTCACCATTCTGTGAGTGAACAAGCATAGAGTCTTTGTCTTCAGTACCTAGCATAGAGTCTGGCACAATATATATTCTCCATAAATATTTGATGAATAAATGGCCTTTGGGGATACAGAGAATTAATAAAACAAGGCCTCTGTCCTCAAACTGCTGGGTAAGAGAGTACTGCTGAGTGAGAGAGTACTCCTAGAGAAACAGCCCACCCATAATTCATTAGTGCTGAATAGAGGCTTACACAAAGTTCTGTGGATACCAAAAGAGCCCCAAGTGGACAGAGGGAAGGAACATATGGAGAAATTAGGAGTTCTTCGCTGATGAACTGATACTTTAACAGAGAAGTAAGTTTTCTTTGACTAAGATTCAGAGTATTTAAGAGGTGTATGAATGATTCTCTGCCGTTTTACATTGCACATCCTTTTCTCAGCCTTGGAAATATATGGGAGTGAAATCTATAGGGATGCACATGTAGGCAAATCACTGTAGGTTTGATTTTTCTTATGTAATTCTTCCCTATTGTCTTTGTCTTTACAAACTTTTCTAATGAGTGAGAAGCCATTATTTCTAATGTAACTAATTTATTTCCTTTAAAAACTTCATGTTTGGTTATCTTTTCTGTCTCAGAAAGAACATTCTTTCAAGTGTTTTTCAGGTCTGGTAATTTTCTTTTACTTAGAATATCAGGCATAAAAACTCAAGCTCTGCTAAGAGTGCTAGTCTTTATTTGCTGTATCTCCTTTACTCTGATGCCTTTGTAAGGCATAATTATTGATTATATTCTTTCTATCTCTTTATCTTCATGTGATGATAGACCAAAAACTAACTGTGTAATATAGAATAATGCTAGTTGCTGAACAATTAACCCCTAAATTTAGAGTTTTAATGTGATAAACACTTATTTCCCACAAACTTAATAGTTCTATGAATGTTCATGGTAAGGAGAAAGTTTCTTACATGTGGTAATTCTGGAACCAAGAGCCCATCCATTTTGTGATTTTGACATCCCTTGGGGTCTCGGGTCAAAGACAAAGAGACAGTAGAGAATTCACATTTGCTTTTAAAAAATTCTACCATGAAAGTGACAAATATATTGTCCCACATCTACTATGTGAGAACTAAGCACATGGTTCTTAGGTTAAAAGGGAATCAGGGAAATGTTGTTCTGGGTGAGTCAATGGCTCAGAGTACTGAATCTTCCATATGGAAGGGGAGCATCATTTTGGTGAATGCTAGCTATCTCTGTTGCATTAATCAATAGTAGTATAATAGAGATATTCATTTTCTTACCCCATTGTGAGCTTAAAACATTGTTGGACACTAGCCATCTGTGTGTCACATGGACCAATAGTGTAATAAAAGTATTCACTTTCATACTCCCATGTGATCTCTGCATAACAAAATTATCCATATTAAGCTTCTTTTAAGTAATTCTAGTTCCCCAATTACTTTATATTATGTCTTTAAATACATCTCTTATATGATTTCTTTATAGGACCGATGAGTACTTTGCTTTTATTTCCTTACAAAGGCATAGCAAAGAATGGCAGGCAGATTGGTTGGTTCTGCTTTTGGCAGAGATAGAGAGGAAGTGCTCCCTGTTAATGAATAATGTATTGGGTACACCATTCCCATTTTAGCTCACTTCCTTTGGGTAAGATAGGCCAACTTGGTAAGAGCACACACTGCCGGGACACTCTCTTCCACAAGAACATCCCTGCTGTATTTCTTATTCTGCCTTCCAGTTACATGAGCGTTTACCCTAAGAACGAGAATCTGTGCCCATGGAAATATTTCTTTATGTGCTCTCCCAGAAAGTTATTCAGTCATATAAAGTATCATGTGTTCATTTTGGGGAAATTTATATTATCATTGATTTATTTTTCTGAATTATATTTTTATTACATCAACATAAAAATGAGATTCTAAGTATAAAATTTCATGATTTTATATGAGAATTTAAGTATAAATGTAAGACAAAATACAAAACAAATGACATGTACAGCATGATTATTTTCAGATGTGATGTAGACAGAGGGAAAGAATAATATTTTACAGATGACAACGTTATATTTTTTTCTGGTCCCACACTTATTACCACAGCTTGTTAAAGAAAAAAAGGAATAATGTGGAGTCTCTCCCAGTCTCAGAGAAGAAAATGAGATTGCTCCATCTTTCTTCCTTTAAATATCATTAGTGCAACAGAATATCTATACATCAATATGTTCTTTCAGAGCTGCTAGTCATTTGCTAAATTCTGAAAATATTTTATTCTCAAATTCTTTGGATGCATATATACATATTACCAAATCATTTTGAAAGCTGCAAAGTAAAAAGTGAGCAGTCACTTCAATCCTCTGTCTAAAAACAGAGAGGGACACAAACACACACACAGGTTCAACTTAACTTGATATTTATTAGGAGATTTGTATATCTTCCTAAAAATCATTACAATTTCATAGTTCCAAAGCATAGCTAGATGTATGGCACTTATGGTCAAGATCATTTACTTAATGGTATTTTAAATCTCACTGAATAAATATCACAGAAGATCAAATGATATCTCTACTTTTTCTAAAGTGGTCATCCAGTCCTGGATGGTAAACAATCAGAAACATGTAGCCTGAAAAGTTTGTTTCTTTGTTTCCTGGTGTCAACACTTAAAAGATTCTTAAGCATCCCCGGATGCTATTACCAGTGAGCTTGATGAGCTTGGATCTAGCAGGGTGGCTACTGTCAGGGGAGCAGTTTGGCTGTGTAAAATTACATAAAATAAAACCTGTTTTGGCAATAGTATGGAATGCAATTGCTCAACAGTAAGCTTGCCTAAGCCTGAACAGACGGAAGAAAAGTAGAGCAGACTGCGACACAGATGATGATAAACAACAGTTAGGCCCAGAGTTGGGTGGCTTGATCTGAGGAGTATTAAAGAAGCCATTTGCATCAGATGTTGGAACGGTTAAGCCATGCTTGAAGTCACTGTATATCATTGGAGGCTGCTTTAAATAATGTGATGCAACACAGATATTTTATGTATTTGCAAAGCCAGATGGGAAAAGGAGTAAGAATTTTAGAAGGAACAAACTGGCAAGAAACACTTCTATAGATGTCACTCTGAACTGATGCATTATGGAGAACTGAGCTAATGGGCTTAGGAAAGAAAGAAATATGAATATTAAACAGAAATCCCAGATTTCATTGGGACTTTATGGTTTCTGTGCATCTTATTGTCTACAGTAAAGCAGAATACACCTCCCGTCCCTGTCATCTAATGCTTACTGAGAAAGCTAATGTGTATGTGTGCTTATGTGTATGTGTGAGTATTTGTGTGTATCTATCTCTATATTTAGACCAGATATGGATATAAATATAGAAAACGATCTATGGATATAGCTATATACCAGAACAGAACTTCTTGCTCTGCTCTATTTTATTTAAGTATCTTGAATTAACAAACTTATAAATAAGCTCTCATAGTTACAAGTTCATTTTTAGATAAACTTTTTCTTTCAAAATAATTTTAGCTTTATAGAAGAATTGCAAGGATAGCACAGAATGTTTCTATACACCCTTCACCCAGTTTCCTTTAATGTTAACTTCTTATATTTCTTCAATACAGTTATCAAAACTAAGAAATGGATGTTGGTATGACATTATAAACCAAACTATAGCCTTAATTCAAACTTCCACAGTTTTTCTGGTAATGTTCTTTTTCTTGGTACCAAGCATACCACACTGCATTTAGGCATCATGTGTTTTTAGTCTATTCTGATCCATGACTGTTTCTTGTTCCTTCTTGTCTTTCATGATCTTGATACTTCTGAGGAGTACTGAGCAAGTATTTTGTAGAGTGTCCTTCAGTTTGAGTTTGCCTGAGTTTTCTCATGAATAGACTTAAGTTGTAGAGTTTGGGGGAGGAATGTAACAGACTTGATGTGCTCTTGTCATCACACCTTGTTGCAGATATTTGCTATCAAAATGACTTATTACTTGGTTAAGGTGTTGTCTACCAGGTTTCTCCACTGTAAAGTTACTATTCCTCATGCACTTTAAAATCTGTGTATATTTTATGCAAGAGGGTCATATAGGATACAATAGTTATTATCTAACTATCTGAAATTATTAGTCATGTTAAGTGTATAGGAAGAGATTACTTTCTTTTAAATAATTTTTTAAGTATTTGTTTTTGAGAGAGATTGAGAGACAGAGTGTGAGCTAGGGAGGAGCATAGACAGAGGGAGACAGAGTCTGAATGGGGCTCAAACTCACCAACTGTGAGATTGTTATATAACCTGAGCCAAAGTCGGACACTTAACCAACTGAGCTACCCAGGCACCCTGAGAAAAGATTACTTTTAATGACATTGACAAATGCATATACTGTATAGAAAATATCGCTTGCTTCCTGAACATAGAAATAATATGCAGATAATCCTTTGATTAGCATTTTAAAGATGTTACATAGAAATAATCTTTTGACACATTCAACATTGCCTATCCATATAGGCCAATATTTGAAAATGAAAAATGAGTCCTTTATTACTCGCTTAACTTTTTTTTTTTACTTATTTTTTTCTCTTAAATACATAGCCATTTAATCAGTTCATTTTGACAATGGTAAACAAGCTACCCAAATAACTGATAACATTTTTCTTTGAATCTATCACTTATTTAGGTGTAGTTAGACACAGACTCCACTATAGTCTCTTGACACTCTAGCGAGAAAAACAGGGATGTTGTAAATGTGCAGAGGCCACAGCTGTTAGACTGCCAAGAGGAAGATAGAAAAGAATGAAAAAGTATAAACATTTCAGTAATTCTAACATTTACTTACTTAAATACATTTGCAATATTGCATTTTGCATATTGACAGTAAAGAAGAACAAAAAGATATATTTCAGTGTCACACAGGTAAATTTCTTTATAACTTCCATGATTTAAATAGTTTCATAATGGTGCTGAGGTGATGTGAAGAACCATTTTGAAAGCTTTAATTCTAGGCATCTTCGTCTTCCCACCATTTTATCTAAGTTCACAGTGCTAAAGGTAATCAAGGCTTAATCTGTGGGCTCATTTGAGGGGGAAGGTTGTTGACAGTTAATCATGAGACCTTAGGAAGAAAAACTCTCCTCACAGTAGATCAAAAGAAACATAATGTTTAGGGAGAAATCAAAAAGAATAAAAAGACACAATTCAAAGAACTGTAAGAAAGGTGTGCATTAGCAGATCACTTTTAAATTTGTTCAAAATGTCACCTAGCTTCAAACCCACCAGTCAGCACCTGACAGTTAAGGATCCACTTTAACCTTAAGGAGGGCGGCAAGTTCTCAGAGGAAGTTAGTCCCACTGTGAAAGGCAAAGGGATGAGGAGGAAGGCAATTAGCCCCTCTAGCCATTCACCCAAGACCCTAGCAACAATGGAAGTCACATGCTAGCTTGTATTTCTGGAGTAATTTTAATGGGTTAAAAACATCCTGCACAGATGATATTTTATTTTTATTTATTCTGTCAACTTCACCTACATTCTTATGGAATAGCAATATTAATGTGGAAAGGACAAAAATAGTGATTAGCTATGAATTACTAACACATGGTTTTGAACATACAAATTTCTTATTGGACATCTCTCTTTAAAGTGTAGGACTGTTAATTGTGAACTGAAACTACAGCAAAGTTATTTATAAAGACCCTCTGTGTTTCTCAGGTTCAGAGTTTTAATCCTGACTTAGTACCTTTTTCTCCTGATCAGGTTTAGTTTGGTACCTACCCCTATTTTTTGGATGAAATATGTAAAAGCTTGAAACACAGACAATAAGAAAGGAAGAAATGAGGGATAGAGGCAGAGAAAGAATCAAAAATAGCTTTCTTCTTTCCAAGACTTAGAAATTTGGAGACTTAGGGTAAATGAAAGACTTGATCTCTAGCTTCTATTCTGTCCTTTCCTATACCTATACCTGTCTGACAAATCTACTGAAGCTGGGCTTGAGACTTTGCTGTACTAATTCAAGGTCTGGACATTTTTAAAGACTCTTCAAGAGAAAGGATCTCTGAGGAGCTCTGAAAGGCACAGGACTTACCTAAATAAGGAGAAAGGTAAGCAGTGAACTAGTTGGAGGTGAGAATAGCATCTGTACTTGGATCCCAGCCTGTAATACACTGCAGGTCTTAGAGAGAGGAAATTACATTTCAGAATTTAAAAAGATGCACTGCTTTACTAAAATCACACTAAGACAGAAAAAGCATGAAGCAATAAACCTTACTTGTTGACTATGTCATAAAGGTTCATTTCAAGATCAGAAAAGGAGTACTGTTTGAGGACAGATGACAGGTGTCTGAATAGGAAACCATGCTTATCTACATTTGAAATTGAGAAACAATAAAACAGAGCAAGGAGTCCAGGGACAAATCACAACACCTTTGTTTCTAACATCAGGATCCTCAACAGCAGACATTGCTTTAGGAAGCAAGGCCTGATCAGGAAAGGATAAAAATATTCTGTCTGGTGGTTATTGAGAACAAGGGTAAGACATGACTTCAGAATTATTTAGAAGGGATTTGAGAGGCCTAGAGTTTTTGTTTATTAAGCAAAGTAGAACTAGAGAAATATTATTTTTGCCAGTGTTATTGTGACCCTATTTTATTGTCCATGGCCTGGGCAAATGAAGGGTATAAGACATTTAATTTATGTTCAATCTTGAATACTTTATTTGTATTCATGAACAATGCAGATTCTATTTTACCTATTTGGAGTTAGAGATTAAAGTTCAATTCACAAAGATACATGACACAATATCCAAATCCAGGCTTTATACATTTAGAGAAAAATATTAACAGTAATACTCTTGAAGGGACCTGGGAGCTTTACAATTATAGGTATAAAATTTATATGACCCAGATTTCCTTCTCTCTCAAAAAGTAGAATGATTTTTTTTTTTTTTTTTTTTTTTTTTGTAAATTGGTTTTAGTCACTATGGCAAGAAGGAAGGAAGGGAGGGTGGGAGGAAGACAGACAGACAGACCAAGTTAGCTGTTTGGTTGATTCATTTAATTAGTTTTGGACCATCTCAAATATTTTTAACAGAATTAACAGGTAAATAAAAGGAGTCAAATCACTTTGTTAGTCCAATTGGCCCCAGAGGGTATGACTTAATAACCCTAGTGTGAATGATAGACTCTGAATATATATGAGTGGGACAGTGTTAGGGAAGCATGCACAGAGACTAGTATGGGAGAAAGAAAATTGTAAAACCTCAAACCATTCACTGGTTCCTCTGTGCTACTGAACAATGTGGGCCAGAGCTGAGGACCCTTACTTTATCAGGATTTACAGACATCTGATATCAGATCTTGGAGTTGGCTCAGTTGCTATGCATAATAAATAAAGGATGTGTACAAGGTGGGAAGAGCAGAGGCTGAGCAGGGTCTAATTGGGGCGCCTGGGTGACTCAGTCCATTAAGTGTCTGATTTCAGCTCAGGTCATGATCTCACGGTTTGTGGTTCGAGCCCCGCGTCGGGCTCTGTGCTGACAGCTAGCTCAGAGCCTGGAGCCTGTTTCAGATTCTGTGTCTCCCTCTCTCTCTGACCCTCCCCTGCTCACACTGTGTCCCCCCCCCCCCCAGAAATAAATAAAACATTTAAAAAAAGAAAGAAAGAAAGAAGAAAGGCTCATGTCATGATTCCAGGGTCATGGGATAGAGCCCCATGTTGGGATCTGCTTTGAGTGTGGAGCCCACTTAAGATTCTCTCTCTCATCCTCAGTTTCTCTCTCCCACTTGCACACACTCTCTTTCTCTTTCTCTCTAAGAAATACATATAAAAACATATACATATATGTTATATAATAGTGCTCCATGTGATTATCTTGAGTGAATGGTGAATGGGTAGGGATAAATCAGAAAAAGGCCTAAATTCTCTTTCTAGGCCTTCACAAAGCAGATTCCAGGAAGAGAATGGCTGTAAGATCGAAGTCTTATAATCCACTGGGGATTGAAGGAATTCAGAGCAGGAAATTGCAGTGAAAATTTAGGTCCCTGAAATGCTCAGAAACATAGAGAAGGCATTACATTTATCCTTGAATTTTACTTAAATCTCAAAGGTCAGGATGACAGCTGCCATTTTGGTCTTTCAAAGCAGAACATCACTGACAGTGATGAAACCAGGTAGGCAACTGACAGCCCAGTGAGCTGGTAGCCATTTCGCCCTGTTGCTAATCATTTAACTGCATAGAAATGACAACAGGAATTTAGCCATGGAGGGCAGTTTGAATCATTTCCTGATTGTATGTCATTCAGAATATTTTCCTAAAAGTATTTTGGTTCCAGAGAAAAGTAGTAATAGCAAGCATCCAATGACTACTGAGGAAAATCTAGGGTAACTGGTATCATATGACATTTACTTTTCTTTGTAAAGAACAATTAGATACCTTTGTTATAAAGATAAATGAGATTGGCTACCATGTATCATTTAAATCTCAAGTTACTTTTTTTTTTAAAAAACCAGCCACATGGACCTGTTAAAACTGGAATTTAAACACAATCACAGGGAAAGGATTATTTTAAGGTGAATTGCTTGGAAGGGAAATTGCAGTTTGACATGGAGTGGGGTGGTTTGTGAGTGCAGAGCCATAGAAAGATTCTTCCTTGAACAAATGAAGCTGTTAGCTGCCAATTCTATTTATGTATTTGATGTTACTGATCCTAGCAAAGGTAAGAATGAAAATTGGGCATTTATATATACCAATCTGGAGAAAGCGGCCTTCAAACTACCTTTCAGACTGAGTTTAATTGAACTTCTCCCATTTATTTCATTCTAGTGATAGCAGGTTTGCTGGGTGATGTCACCATTCTTTAAAAGCTGTTTTATTGTCCCTAACAGTGCAGTTCCTGCATTCTTCATCTGTAGAGCACATTCCCAACAATAAGTAATGCTTATCTGTAAATTGGAATGCACCAGAGTACTATGTGAAGGCCAGCCTCACTGACATTCTGGCAGGATATGAGGAGAATGTATGTTTTATGCTCATACAGCTTTTTGAGGAAATGGACTATATACAGAGAAGTTATGATTATGGTTTTTCTCATTTATTTGCCAAATGCCAAGGAATACACTTGACAAAGTGAAAAAAGGAAGATCAAGACAAATATGTCTGTCTCATAGATAATATTACTACATGAAAATAAATCTTTTATGAATCCTCAGGCAGATATCCCGTGTTATTTTTTTTAATCAGTTACATTTTAGATGAAGTTGTTACCATATTCACATAAAGCTTTCCCCCATTGAAATCATTTATTGCCTTTATCAGCTCAATATAGTGGATGTTTACTTGTCAGAGAGAATGCTTCCTGTAAAAAATTTTCCAGAATCACAAAGTAGTATTATTTATACAGTCCTGGCTTTCCTAGAAGTTGTATTTCCATCCGGGTACACATGCCTTTTATGCAAAAGGTCTTTTCAAACACTGCTAAGACTTTCTCACTTGATGAGCTCTGTCTCTCCTGGCTTGAACATGCCCTGAAACAATATGCTAATTCTGCTGGAATTTATTTAAACAAACATTGATATAGTACTGTTGTAAGCCCTTTATAAATATTTACTAATTTCAACCCTCATGATAATCCTTTGAGAACACCACTATAATTACCCTCACTTGACAGATGAGAAAACTGAGGCAGGCACTTCTGGCACTTTATTAGAAATTTATTTGGTTAAAATTCAAGCAGTCTAGTTTCAGAGTTCATGGGCTTAACCATTATGTTATGCTCTTTTGTAAGGAGCATAAACTGAGTTTCTTCTTATCAATAATATGCCATTCTTCAATTTTAAAATTCAGCTTTTTCAAAAATGTCTGTTTCTTTGACTTTTTGACTTTTTTCCTACATCTATCAACAGCTCTAAAAGCTAACTTTTGGGTGGTAAGGGAGATGATGCATAAGCTTTATTGCACATGTGTAACAATGTTTACGTCTCCACTGCTAGGCCACTGCCCAGGTGCCCTGACAGACTGCCGGACTCCTTCTGACATCCTATCCTTTCAACACATGCAATTCAAATTTTGCCTCATCAGATTTACAAATTGCTGCATGCCAGGGACCCAGGTTGCTCTACAATAGTCAAAATCATGAATGTTAAATCCTTAAGTGCCAACATTTTATTACAGTCATTGCTTAAGGCTAGTGGAATGTTTCATTCTCTTAAATATTTTCTGGCCACCCCCATCTCAGAGGCACATGGGTACGATTTTCCTTTGTGTAATTTCTTTATGTAATATGGAAAGATTCTTAAGAGGACTGTTTTATTCTTGGAAAATGTTACTCTATAACCTCTTGCCAAGTAGGTGTAAAGTAGATTTCCAAGATCTTATCTACTTTCATCTTATATCTCTTTCTGTCTCCTTCTCTTTCCACCTCATATCATTCTGTTTGTTCTTATTTGTACACACTATTTATATTCATCCTGGATCTAATTATTTATGTTATCCTAACTCAAGATATAATTTGGTAAATTCTCCCAATTAAAAATTAATTATTTTCACAGCTAGGATTTTAGATAAAAAATTTAGGAAGCAAACTTTAAAAATACAGAATTTTTAAGAGATGTTTATCTAGATTCATGATCTATACAAAGTAAAACTTATAAAACTGTGTACAGGAAGTGATCTCTGCTACATGAGATCAATGATTAATTGCTTTTTTGTTTCTTTTCCATTCTTAATTTATTTTTACTTCTCATCAATATATTATACCAGGGGGCATATGCTTTTAACAAATTTTTTTATAGAAAAGTTGCCTTATTTTATATTTGTATTGTAGCTAGATTGTTTTGGCTCTGGCTACCCTGGACACTGCTCATCTAATGTTTTCAAAAATAGCTTGAGTGGCTTCTTTTACTTTAATCTTTTTCTTTTTTTACTCTCTAAGGGAATGAGCCGAATGAGAGTTACAAATTAGCCTCCAGCAAGTCATTAATTCCCTAGCATGTGATTTACTCTGGAGCCTATTAAAAATTCAGGTTTCTGGGTTCTGGCCTTGGAAAATCTGATCCAGGAGGTTTCATTTGGGACCCAGAAATTGGAACTTTAATAACCACTCCAGTAATTCCGATGTTGCTCCTCAGAACATACTTTTTTTTTAATGTTTATTTATTTTTGAGAGAGGAAGAAGGAGTGTGATCAAGGGAGAGGCAGGGAGACACATAATCTGAAGCAGGCTCCAGGCTCTAAGCTGGCACAGAGCCTGATGTGGGGCTCAAACCCATGATGTGAGATCATGACCTGAGCTGAAGTCAGATGCTTAACCAACTGAGCCACCCAGGCATCCCAGAATACACTGTTTAAAACACTGTTTCACAGTGTTCAGTGCTTAGTCTCCTTTACAATGTCATCTCCTAAAGTGGTTCTAATACTTAATATGTCAGTAGACATGTCAACTAAGTACCATAGGAGTAAGAAAACAACAGGTTAGCATAATTTGAAATTATCTTTTGTCAGTGATCAAAAAATATATTTGTGGACTGTTTATCTCCTCCTGATTTCTGGATGTGAAGAGAACAAAGTAGAATAAGTTAGAAAAAAACATGTAGCAAATTATTTTCAATATTGGTATTAATATTCCTCCTCCAAATATTCTATGTGATTCTTGCATTTTGAGAATTTACTAAGATTTAGTTAAATACATACATATCTTGTCTGTAATTCATTGTGTAAAGTAAAAACACATTCAGGACCATTTTGATCTCTACCTCCCCAAATTACATAGGTATATATCTAACTGCAACTGAAGAAATATGACAGAAATCTCCAAATGCATGCTTAATAGAAATTTAATTCAACCTGCTGATAGCACTCATAATCCACAGTGGTTAATGTGATAGTAGTGATCCACTATAACAAATGGCAAGTGTAAAGAGAGGATTAAGAAAGGAAAAAGATGTACCTCTGGTTTGTTCAGTGATTCAGTCCAAGTGCTTTTTGTTCAGTGATTCAATCCAAGTCTTTTAACATTGATTGCACTTTTCTGCCTTCGTTTCTTTGTTTCTTCATGCTTAACTATTTTCTTAGCATTCTCACTGGATTACAAATAAAAAATAATGAAATAAAATGTTTGTTTTAAAAACACATGATACATAAATGCAAATTTGACTTGATCAGTTTAGTCATCATAAACTATTTATCAGGTGATTCATAATTTATAAATTCCCTTAAAAAATCCATGCCCTTCACCAAGAAACCTTTGTGTAATAAAAATACTTTAAAACATTGAATAATAGCAAGCAGCATTACCAAAATACAAATAAAGTCTAAACACCTGTCAGGACTGTAGCCCCAGGCCTGTCCCATTGGATAAATATTCCTGGAACTAATTACTTGGTGCCTTGTTGATTGTTGTCTAGCATGCCAGGTCTCTATTTAAATCAGTTGGTTAGAGGGGCGCCTGGGTGGCTCAGTCGGTTGACCATCCAACTCTTGATTAGGTTCAGGTCCTGATTCCAGGAGCTGGGATTGAGCCCTACATTGGGCTCTACACTGAGCATGGAGCCTTCTTAAGATTTCCTCTCTCCCTCTGTCCCTCTCCCCAACTTGCATGCTCTCTCTCTAAAATCAATCAATCAATCAATCAATTAGTTGGTTAGAGAATCTTATGGTAGAGATTTAAAAATTGGCCACTCCCACATCTTCTGTAATTGCTGGATATTACATAATTAATTGAATGTTAATTGAAAACAAACAGAACATTCTTCTATGAATGAAGATAGGAGTATGTGGGTGGATCAAAGCAAATCCATCATTGTCATTAGGATAGCAACTTAAAATGTGAGTCGTGACAATGGTATGTCAGTTACATCATCCTTGTATATGAGGATAATATAGCACCAAGAACCCTCCCTCATGGTGATAGGATTTTATTCATCCATCTTTTATCACTCATTAGCTCTGTGACCTTGGGTGAATCACTTAACTTCTCTATCGAAGGTGAAAAGAAACTTGGGTAACCATGTGAAAGAACTTTTGAAAGTTCTATAAAAATGCCCTTTTGGGGGATGGAGAAGGTGTTAATTTATTATGGTCTACATACTTAGAAATTGCTAGGAATTCTGGACCAGGAAAAACATGAAAAGCGTAGGGAAGCTAGAAAGGAAGCTGTAAAGCAAGGAAACTTAGTAAAATCATAACTGTAGGAACCTTGTAAAAGTCTCCTTTCTAATTTTCTTAATGTTTATTTTTGAGAGTGAGAGAGAGAGAGAGAGAGAGACAGAGTGTGAGCAAGAAGGAGGAATAAGGAGAGAGAGAGGGAGACACAGAATCCAAAGCAGGCTCCAGGCTCTGAGCTATCAGCACAGAACCTGACATGAATCTCAAACTCATGAACCACGAGATCATGACTTGAGTCGAAGTCAGATGCTCAACCAACTGAGCCACTTAGGTGCCCCTGTCTCTTTTCAAGTTTATTAATTACTACTAAGTCACAAAAATCTTTACCTAAAGAAATAATACATGTCTACATAGTGTCCACTACATGCTATAAATTCTTCCAGTTCTAGATATTTAACAAAAGCTAGGTCTCAACTCTTGAGAAAATTGGTTAGATTTCTGTTTAGCCTGGTACCTAGCATTGGTGGGAAGCGACCACTTAGAAGTGTTATTTCAGGGTTAATGAGATTTAATATAAAAAATTTTAGCTCCTCATTCCTGCTGGTGTTTCATAATCCACAGTAGAATTTCAGTTTTCTATTTTAAGACTTTAATCTCTGGCAAAATTCATATTGTCTCAGGATTTAGCTTGTGTGAGTTTCTAATGCTTTCTGAGAAAAGTCTCTATAGTAGGAAGAAAGCAAGAAACTCTTCCTTGAGAGTGTCTAATATTGAAGAAAGGGGTCAGTGATCAGAATGGAGAGTCACTCAGTATTCCAAATCAGAAAGAAAGAAGACAAATTACTGACTACTTGAAATGAGAAAGGCAGATGATATGAGTAAGGAAGATGATGTATCTAGGAGTAAAAAAACTGAAGTTCAAAGACCAATTGCCTACTTAATAGTTTCCTTAAGCCCCCTACCTCCATGCTATACACAGAATTACCTCCTAAGTATGGCTCTTCAACTTAAATATATTTCTCATTTTTGTCTGTTAAAGAAAACATATATTCTAAGTCTTCTTCTTTCCTTATTAAGGAAAACAGAGAAAAGCAATAAGGGTAGCTGAAGGTAAATCCAAACTATTAATTAGCCAAGAAAAAGAGAATATTATTCTATAATGGGCATAACACTAAATGTAATATTAATTTATTAAATACATACTTTGCACTTGCTATCTACAAGTAGAAAAGTCAAGCAATAAATAAATGCAAAAGTAAATAAATTGCATATAAATAAGATGGATATGAATGCTAGGGAGAAAAATAACAAAGGAAGATAATGGGATTGGGAAAGCTGAGGCAAGGTTATTGTTGATAGGATTATTTTATATATTATTATTTTATATGTAGTGGCCAGATGGGTTTCTAAAATAAATTAATATTGGAGCAGAGACTCACACAAAGTGAGGGAAAGAACTGTGCAAATAGGTGAGTAAAGACTTGCCAGGTATGCCAAAGGCCTTGAAGCAAGTGCATGCTTACTAAGTATGTTCAAAGAAATCCACTATACGGATATAGTGATGTGGTAGAGGATAAAAGTAGAAAGAAAAGGGGTTCATGAGACAATGGTGTCCTGATTATCCAGTCATTGAGGGTATTTTAAGGACTTTGGACTTTCTCTGAAAGTAAATAGAAACTATTAGAGGCTATTGATTATCACTGGCCACTTTGGTATAGGCTATAGAAACGCAGATAGATGCAGAGAAATCAGATGGGAGGCAATGACAATTTGAATTGGGGTGGAATGACAGAGGTGGTAAAAACCAGTAAAAATGTCAGTGAATACATTTGGTCAATAATTTATTCATTAAAACAAATTTTAATGAGCAGGTACCTGAACCAAACAGATTATTCTCTGCTGGAGAAATAGTAAACAGACAAAGTCCATGCCTGTAATCAGTAAACTCATAGCTTAATGGAGGCAGACATGTTAACACATGCTTTTATGTTTTTAAAAACGTATTCTTTTAATGTCTTATATGATGATTAAAGCTAAATAAGATTCAGAGAAGGCCTTCTAGACAGAGGAAACTGCACAGGCAAAGGCACCGGTGCCTGAACAGCATGACATGCATATTCAGGGGCTGTGAGTGGTTTTGTAGGACTCTTGGGTTTATTGATGCCAGAAGTGGTAGTAGATAAAATTGAGGAAATGTGGAGCAAGGAGGGAGAAGATAATGAGAGAATTTGTGTATTGTGCATGACAAGGGGTTTGCATATTATTAGCAAGATTATGGGGAATCACAGAAGGGTTTTATGCAAGGAAGTAGAATCAGCTTTATATTATAGAAATATGAGAAGTCTTCACTGATAGGAGCTTTTCCATTCAACTTTAATTATACAGTTACATTTTGGTAATAGAGCAGTATATAGTAAAAATATTCTTCAGCTTCCTTTTCAAACATGATAATAAACAGTTATTTGTTGAGCACTTACTATGTGGGGCACTAGGGAAAGGGCATTTCTTACATTAATTCATCAGATTTCACTAATGCCCAGTGAGGTCATTATTGTTGTTATGCCTTCTTTTTAGAGATAAGAGAACCAATGCTTTGAGATGTTCAGCAACTCACCCAAAATCATGCCTAGCTAGTGGTAGATGGGGGCTGTGCTGGGCTTCTAGCCCAACATTACAGGCTGTGCTTTAAACCACTCCAGATACTGCTTTAATGTTTTTGAAGGGGGCAATAAAGGTTACTAGAAACAGCTCTGTTTTAAAGACTGCTTACATTAAGTTCTCTGTGTACAATAGGCTGACCTAAATCATCATTTCTTAACTCAATTATGTATGTTGCAAAGAATAAAAAGAAATGAATAGTGTTCCAGATGTTGGGAATGAATTCATTCTGAGTTTAGAAGGATTTTACATGTACATTTGTTAAGCAGCATACTTTTCTTTCTTTAATTAAAAAAATTTTTTTAATTTATTTTTTTTCCTTAGTTTATTGCCAAGTTTGTTTACATATAACACCCAGTGCTCATCCCCACAAGTGCCCTCCTCCATGCCCATCACTCCCCTTCCCCTCTCCCCCACCCCCATCAGCCCTCAGTTTGTTCTCAGCATTCAAGAGTCTCTCATGGTTTGCCTCCCTCCCTCTCCCCAACTATTTTTCCCCTTCTTCTCCCGCATCGTCCTCCATTAACTTCCTCCTAATTAGAGCTTCCTGGCATGAATTTTGACTTGCAAAGATAGGCACCCAAATCTTCTTGGCTATATCCACTCAAACCAGCAAAGATTTTTTTGAATGCTGTTTTCCATTCTTTTACAAACTGTTCTATTGATGGTCTGTAGAATGTGGCTGGTCTAAGATATCCAGACACTGCTGCTCAACACAGTGGAACTTCCGGCCTATAGAAATTCAAGAGATAAAGGACTGGGGTTGGAGGGAAGGGGAAAGAAAAGAACTCTCAGAAGTTTGAATTCTATTTATTAGGGGGCTGAGATATAATTACTGATACGTTAGATTTACTATTAGCAATTCTTTCAAATATATTCTACATTGACAAAAAAAAAAATCCAGATTTAAAATTTCTTAGAGCATTACCAGGTCATCTGGAGAATGTCCAGAAATGTTAAATCAAAGATCAAATTCAAATGTCCCAAGGTTATAGTTTCTAAAAAGCAGATCAGTTGGATATGCTGAGAGATAAAACACTTAATCCACTGGCAAAAATCTCTGTAAACAAATCTCCCAAATGTTCCCCAATGCATTAAATGTAATAATAAATATAAGACAATTATCTAAATTGCTTTGAAAAGGTTGTTGAAGAGAATGTTGAATGCTTATTCAGTCATGCATTGAAAAGTGAAGTTAAAGGTTAAATTTAGTTTAATTTTTATTTCAATAAGATTAAGAAAAGGGGGAAAAAGCTTATTTCAAAATGTTATTTAGACCATAATAACAAGTTATCATTTACAGTACCATGTCTAAGACAAGATGTGTTCTTGATAATACAGATAAGTTTTGACAATGCACCAATCTCTTAATATTTACTAGTATGTGTTGTTGCCTTACATTATTATTGTATATGCCACAATTAAATTACTTTTTTAACAAACTCTTATTCTACTACTGCAGTAGTATTCTAAATTCCTGCAGAATTTAGCTCAGTCCTTTCAAGGTTTCAGCTAGTTCAGCAAATCTGTCATGGATCAAAGTCTTCAGTCCTCTGAAAAGGGAAAGTTTTTACCTGTCTCAATGCCCTGTGTTATTCAGACATTAGCAGCAGTTTGCTATGTCACTTCTCATTGCTCTGAGGTTAAAACTACTTTTGTGGAGGCGGTTGGCCAGGGTCTCTTGTAATTGTTCTCTTCTCTGTTGTTATGGAGATGAAGCTCATACAGTTTCTTTCCTGCTTACTTTATCATGCTTCATATCCAACAGCACAGTAAACAACCGATTAGGTGACCTACTTAGGTCTGCCAGCAGGAATTCACAGATTTCTATTATTTAAGGTGTGTGATCACGTGAATCTTCCCCCATGATCTAGCTTTTTATTTCCATTATCCTTGCATTTTCAGTCTATTCCTTTTAAGTGGATTCATTTGGTGTCAATATTTTGTTCAGTGCCTCTGTTAAGGAAGAAGTAGTAGATTCTCAGTACCTAGGCTGAGAAAGAGAATTTTAGATTTATCACTATTGACATAATACCAAAATCCATACTAATTCAAGGACACAAAATAGCACAGCATGACAAGATAAAGCCCTCATGTTGTCATAGGGGCACTGACACCACTTTTCACAAATCTGAGCAGCTGAAGAAACAATGGGGCAGGAGGAAATAATTTTGGTAGTTTATTGTCTTACCTTGTTTGCTTTTAGGATGAGAGGGAAGAAAACCTTAGAGAATGAGTTGTGGTATACTGAATAGGGGGGAAAAAAGGTAGGCTCTAGGCAACATTATATACTGAAAAGAAGGTATGTAGTTTGGGGATCTGAATTCAAATTTTGGTTCCATGGAAGATGCTGTTGTGTCCTATCTAAAATTCTCTTACTAGACTGGTACACTACCCCTCAGTTTTAGAGTTGGCTGCAAATGGCTCACAGCAGGCCCCAGAGAGCTGCCTCATCCAAGAAATTATGTCTGTTTTCCACCTCCAGCTGGCCCACATGCAGTGACCAATGCATACAAAACTTCAGCTGTTTTGCCCAAGGTTGGGATCAATGTGCTTAATGCTTCAGCACCCTCATGGATCAGGCCAAAGTTGGACTCGGCGGTGACACTTCCTTGCTGGGCTCTTTCCCTTCCCTTAGGCAGCTACAGGTGTCTCCTGAGAGCACTCCCTCAGTAATTCCAAGCATCAAATCTGTCACAGGCTCTGTTTTTAGGAAGGCCAACCTAATTCAGCTTGATTATGAATTAACTTTGTGGTATATAAGCCAGATGCTTGGTTTCTAATAGCCTCAGTGTCCTCTCTAATAAAATGAGCTCTAAAATGCTATTTTTAGAAGAGACAAAACCATTGGGTCTTTTCTATCAGCAGCCCCTTTCTGATCCAGGTGTTCTGTGGATTCTTTAATGATGGATATCTATGATATTTGAAGCAGATTGATAATGACTAAGTTGTCATTCAATTCTGATTTCTTCTTTAGATATATTTTTCTTCTGCCTTTGAGTATATCCACCCTGGAGTGAGGAGGCCCATTACTTAAAGCAATGCAGCCATGAATAAATTGATGATTCCTAACTCCTAGAGTTTGCTAATAATATTGGCCCTCTTACTGGGGAGGAGGTTACTGTTCTCACTTCAGCTATTCCTTAACTCTAGCAAATTATAGAGGAAACAATTCACTCTCTTTTTTTTTTTAATCCTGCATAATCATTAAATAATGCACAAATGAAACCTCTCATGATGGAAAGCAGTCCAGCAAATCATCTAAATTAGCAACCACCTAGAGGCTTCTAACAGTATTGGAAGAAGAGAAGAATATTATTAGAATTAGGATAATGGATACTTTCTTACCAAGGGAGGTTCTATGCTGTCTGGTTAAAATCACAGTGTAAGATAACAATAATATAATTCAGTTCAAATTCTTGTTGATCCGAATCCTTTCTAGTGAATATTGTGAGCATGTCAATTGACATCATCTCTATTTATCAGTAGCTTCCATATAAGTGTTTTGAGAGTAGAATATGACAGTTTCAAGCACAATCTCAGGCAACACAACAACCTTGAAGGCTAGTCAGACACATGCGGAGATCTCTGTGTGCCACAGGGTAATCAGATACATGGCTTCTTGTTAAATAACAAGAGGAAGGCTCGGTTGTATGCATTTGGTCCTCCAAAAAGTGCTTGAGGTCCAGAATAAAGGTTAACAAGTAATATTGGAGATGGCTCACTTGAACAGACTAGCAATTTCTTCAAACATTCAAGACAATATGATAGACATAAATACATATATGACTTAAAAAAATACATGGTCTGTACATGAACAAAAACCACCTTGTGGTGTAGTAGATTAAAAATATCTAAATTGCTTTGAAGCTTCGTAGGCATTTCAATTTTTAATGAATAGAAAAATATATTATCGACTCCTTGCAAGTCAAAACATATTTACATATTTGGTTTTTATTAATCAGTACTGCTATAATTGCTTTTGGACTAAACACTCAATAAAATGTGAATGAAAGATGGTCTTATAGAGTGTGCTGGTTTTTCTGTATTTGCTTCTCTCCCCAATCTACTTTCTATTCTTCTCTGCGTCTGAGGATATTGAACCCTATAGAGTGAGTTACCAGGGTTCCTTGCCTTCTGGTTCCAAATGAATTGGGCCAATGTAAACCATTGACAAAAGATAGGAGAGTAGGAAGAAGAGAAATCGGGCGTTACTTCCACTGCCCCCTCTTTGAGTCTCCAATCTGTCAGAGGCCGCCTAATCCATGACCACAGCTCAGGGTGAGCAATTCCTCTTTCATGGTTATTGCTCCTACTAGACTCTTGTAACATAATTTTCTCCCTTTATCATTCATGTGGTGGTTTCCTCCAGTTGCTAGTTGCTGGCCACTCCTCTATAAATATTCCCTTACTTAAATCCCCTTAGCAATCCTACTTGAGTATACCTTGTTTCCTGCCAGGCCCCCTTATTAATGCATGAATTTTCCTTCTATTCAGACTCTTTCAAAACTAGAAGCTCTAAGTCTTCTTCAAATGCCCACTTCTAGGGACAGGGTTCAAATTGCAGAGTATAGAGGAGAGATAACTGATTTCATCATAAGTATGTTTGAGAAGACAATTGTTCTACCCCATCTTGCATACATGCCTTCTCTCCAGCCTTCTCCCTTCCTCACTCTTTCTCCAATATGTGGAGTGTTTCTCTGCCTCAGGTATGCACACTTGCTCTTTCCTCTACCTAGTCCTTGGAAATATCTGGTAGAAGAATGCTAAATTTGCCTCCTCACTTTCTTCAGTTTCATTGTCATGGTTTCATTGTCATAGTTCATATGACATTCAATGTCATAGTTTCATTGAGGCCTTCTCTGTTCATTGCAGTTAAAATTGCAACCTTGACTCTCTATCCCTGCACCTTGCTTGTTTTTAATCACTAGACTTATTTCCAACTGACATTATTTATTTATGTACTTATAGTCTGTCTCTTCTCACTAGAATATTTTTTTCATGGTGATATTTTCAGCACCTTGCACAGTTTCTGGCACATATTAGTAGCTTAGCTTTTTTTTTTTTTTTTTAAATGAGCGATTTATGAGAAGAAAGCACATAATAAGATAAAGTGAGACCTCTATACTCTTCTTTCTTTGGGGACATCCTAAGGACTAATTCATCTACAGGTACTTAGAACTCCATAAAAATGGGAGACAAAAATGCCTCCACTGTAGCTAAGGCTTTCCTATCATACTTTATGAAAACTACTTTAATTTGAAGATGCAACTATAGGTTGAGTTCTTCAAGCAATTTAAACATTTTTACATCATTATATTACTATACATTCTTCTAGGTAAATCCAAATAACAAAAAACAAAAACCCTGCTAGCTGTAGTTCAGGATTAAAATGTACTACTGAAGCTAATGACATGAAATGCAGAGGTAAGGACATAACAGAATCCTGAGTCAGACTTAAAAAGTGGGATTTCCTCTCAATTATGAAGAGTCAACAATAGATTATTGGAGCATTTGGAGAAATGCAGGAATAGAAACCACATCAAAATCATAAGATGATAAATTATAACACACTGTGGCTCTATTAGACAGATGGAAGTCTACTTGATTTTTAAACATTCCAGTTCAAGAGAGTCATGGTTTTCAGTATTTTTTTTTTATTTAAGAGCTGAGAGTCTTACTTCCAAAATGTTTTCCTTAACACTTGCCTACGTTCCCTATGACATACACTTTTCTCATTTCATCCTGTGTTCAGAAAGTATATCTAAATGTCAGTCACTATCCTTGGTTAGGTAATCCTATTTGGTGACATCATTTATTTATCTCATTTACCTCCATTCAGTATTTAACTGAAATAGGACCTGCTACACTTATTGGGTACTCAAATAATCATTTGTTGAATTGAGTTCAGTTTCCTATCCTCAGAGTTGTTTTTTCCACAGTCCCTTTACTTTTGCTTTTGGTTTTAATATCTCACTTTTTAAGACATATNATCACAATACCCTGTCATCTTTTCAAATTTAGGAAGCGTGATATTTATATGGTTGAAATCTGACAAGATCTGAGTATACTTACTATTCTTGAAAGCTTTAATACTTACTATTCTCAAATCAGGTTGTACTTTTATTTTTTGTGTGTGTGTGTGTGTGTCTTTTTTAAAAATTTTTTTGATTTTTATTTTTTTACAAATAGTTTATTTTCAAGTTGATTTCCATATAACACCCAGTGCTCATCCCCACAAGTGCCCTCCTCCATGCCCATCTCCCCGCTCCCCCCCACATCCATCAGTTCTCAGTTTTTGTCTGCATTCAAGAGTCTCTCATGGTTTGCCTCTCTCCCTTTCCCCCACCATTTCCGCCCTTCTTCTCCCCCTTGTTCCTCCGTCCAGTTCCTCCTAATCCTCCTATACGTGCAAACATATGATATTTGTCCTTCTCTGCCTGACTTATTTCGCTCAGCATAACACCCTCAAGGTCCATCCATGTTGCTACACATGGCCAGATTTCATTGTTTCTCATTGCCATGTAGTATTCCATGGTATAGATAAACCACATCTTCTTGATCCATTCGTCAGTTGATGGACACTTAGGCTCTTTCCATGTTTTAGCTATTGTTGAGAGTGCTGCTATGAACATTGGGGTCCATGTGCTCCTATGCATCAGCATTTCTGTATCCCTTGGGTAAATTCCTAGCAGTGCTATTGCTGGGTCCTAGGGGAGTTCTATTGTTAGTTTCCTGAGGAACCTCCACACTGTTTTCCAGAGGGGCTGTACCAGTTTACATTCCCACCAACAGTGTAGGAGGGTGCCCGTTTCTCCACATCCTCGCCAGCATCTAGAGTTCTCTGATTTGCTCATTTTAGCCACTCTGACTGGCGTGAGGTGGTATCTCAGTGTGGTTTTGATTTGTATTTCCCTGATGAGGAGGGATGCTGAGCATCATTTCATGTGTCTGTTGGCCATCTGGATGTCCTCTTTGGAGAAGTGTCTGTTCATATCTTCTGCCCATTTCCTTACTGGGTTGTTTGTTTTTCGGGTGTGGATTTTGGTGAGTTCCTTAGAGATTTTGGACAAGTTGTACTTTTAGAATCATTTGGGAAGCTTTTACTTTCCCAGACCCCAAACCCAAAGAAACCTATTTAATTTGTCTTTAACAGTGCCTGGAGATTGTTTAAAAAAAAAAAAAAACTTTTCCTACAATGATTTTGTGCAACAAAGGACTGTTACGACTGCCTTATATCCAGGTTTGTAGATTTATTTTTGCATTAACTTGCTGCAAACTTGTTTAATCTGAAAGGACCCCTGATAACAAGATGACCCAGTGGGCAGACAGCATTACAGATAGTTGGATGCTTGTCCAGATATCTTGACTATCTGTATGTCACATGGATGCAGCCTTATGTTATCATCTAACAAGGCGGATTAGCAGGGAAAAATATGAACATATTTATCTTTATCAGAGTGGGAGGAATTACACAATTGCTGGTGTTTATCTTTGACTCCCTGAAGAATAGGTCACACAGTTTTAAGCCAGCCTTCCAGCAGAGATGGAAACATCAGACAAACTGCTTATCTGACATACCCATAATAATTTAACGTACCGTGCCTTTCCCTACTCTGTTGTTCATTTGTACTGCCAAACATGATAAGTGAATGAAGATAGACACACTGTTAGCATTTAAATATTACAATGCTTCTCTGCCTTTATTATCTATTTTCTTTCCATCCATCTCTTTTCCTATCTTTTCTCTATCCTGCCTCTTTTAATATCTTTTCTTCCTCCATCTTGAGGAGGTTTTATGATAATAAGGGTTATTTTTTATTATAAGCAAGTGACACTGTGATAAATTCTTCCATATGATGTATGTAGTGGCACATTGTCTTACTCAGATGATTAATTAAAATTGATTATAAAAGAATGCAAAATTACTGAGGCCTCTTTAATACCTTTGAATCCTCTGTTATGAGAGAAAATCACAATGATGTGCAGCAATGGTGCCATTAGTCTTTGAGCAAGGAATCCTTTGAGTTACTGACAGCTATATGCCTCTCTTAAGTTCAGTGCTTTTAAAGGAAGCAGCAGAATGTCCTTTGGCAACTCCCTGACAGATTTCATAGGATGTGTTTTCTTTTCTATTGGGAAATAGAACAAATGCATCCGAGGGAATTGGGTAGACGTAAAATGTATCACTCTAATTGTCTATATGGATTGAATATTTATTCTAGTTCTTTGGAAATTTAAGTACATATTTCTAGTGTTAACAATTACTTGACACTTTAGGAAATGGCATTGCCTTACAATGGATCCCAGGAGACAAGAAAAAAAACTGCTGAGAACAGGATTTCAGACCCTGCAGATCTCATCTTTACCTGCCATCAATCACCCTGTTCTAACCAATCAGCTGGAATCCAGCCATTAATATCATAAAATCCAGCCATAACATAATAAAAACCACAAAGTGATTGGCATAGAAAAAGAAAAAAAAAAGTAAAATTAAAGAAATGTAAACCATTGAAGGAAAGGATTAAATCTGGCTGAATTCCCTAAATTCTCATGTTGGGTATTTTAAATCTTAATAAATAGAAGGAAATGTTGATTCTGATATTATTAATTTATACAAGCAGAGAAGGCTGGAATCTTCATAACATTTAGGCTGTGACTCCTACATGAGACAAAAAGTTTCAGTAAATTCAGGGGGAAAAGTCAGTTTTACTGATTATGAAGTAATTCAGTCCAAAGGGATGATCTAGTGTTATATTTAGATATACTCTGAAGATCTGACACAGAGATGGAGAATAATCAAGTACTCCTCTGTTTTGACTACATCAACATCATAATCATCATCAGGCATTAATTGATGTTTGGGCACGGTGGTAATCACTGGTGCTGTGAACAGTTACGAAGACACATTAGACATATTGGAGTAACAGTGTGAATAGGAGGTTTTACTTTCCAATAGGGATAAAGCCAATATTAAAAAAAGCATAATTAAAAAGCTATATGGTTGCAAGAATTCTATGTTGTGTCACTGGATTCATAGATGAAGCTAGGGCACATTTGGATCAGAATTAAACCTGTTGGCCAAGCCCCTAAATGGAACTATCTTTGCCCAAAGCACCTCTTAGATCTTTGTATGACAAAGGAAGACAAGAAAGACATAATGTACTTTTTAAGTACATGAGGTCATGGGAAAGTATTTTAATTTTCACATACTTGTGATTTGGAAAAAGAAAAATCTCTGCTTTTTCTTAAGCACAAGAGAAACTTGAGGATGAACATATGAGCATTTGGCTCTCTTTTTCACACCTGGGAAAATAAATATCTGCATATATAACTCTAGAAACAGAAATAAAATCGTAGGGATAAAAACTAGTGTTTACTGAGGGCTTACTATGTGCAAAGTGCTGTCCTAAGCACTTTGCATCAATTAACTCATTTAATCTTTATCATAATCCTGTGTGGTAGGTATGTACTATTAGTATTACCATTGTACAGAAGATCTAAACCAGAGAGGTTAAATAACTAGAACAAGGTCACAAAGCTGATAAATGGCAGAGCTGCCATTTGAACCTGGGAATGCTGGGCCTAGATTTTGTGTACAAAATCATCACACTTGAATACCTGGGTATATTTGAGCAATTAAAAAATTTTTTTTCCTTGCCTCTTCCTAGGATTTTATCACAACCTTGTAAAGTTACTTTTTATTATACCTATTTCAGATCATTAGAAGCTCAATGATTACAGTGAATAGCTGAGCCTATGTAAAAAAATAATAAAAGATCATCAACCATTAGAGGACATATTTGCATATGGTCTTGGAAGATTCTGGAAGGAGGAGTTAGGGCATGGGCAGAAAGAAGCTAAGGATACACAGCCTACCTGAATTTTACTGGACTCTCATACCAAGTTGGAGCATAGAGGGAGTGTCAACCAGACTGAAAGTTTCACAAATCAGTGATAAAATTTCCTGGGGAAAAGACCTTTGATGTTTATCTATGGGGAAATACTTTATTGTTGGCTTCTCTGAGGCAGAAGGACCCTCAGGCTATATAGGGGATGGTACAATTCAAGGACCAACACAGGTCTGAATAAATAGGGCCAGTGTTTTGCTTCTGATATGTTTACTTACTGTCTCAGAGTGACATTTCCTCCAGGCTATGATCTGATTCTAGAGACTGAGGTTAGAGCTCTCATGGTAAGGGCTATCATGAAATAGACTATTATACCACATAAACAGTGATGCTAAAGGGTGAATTTCTTGTCTATATCTGTCTGATATAACTAGTCAGTGTTTCCAAAATGCTTGCCTGGAAAGCCTATGTGATTTGTCCAGATTAACATCATCTAAAAGCCCCACGAGAGGAGATGAGACAGTTCCCTTTCCCTCTTATGTTTCAGAAGTCAGAAATCAATTGTTCTCTCTAGTGTTCAGCCAATAACTCTATTTATAAGAAATGTTTTATAATGTTCCTTTTTTTATCCTAAAATGACACTTTAGATGCTATATTCTATGTATAATATATTTTTTAATGTTTTATTTTTTTATTGAAAAAATTTTTAATGTTTTATTTATTTAGAGAGAGAAAGAGAGAGACAGAATGAGCAGGAGAGGGACAGAAAGAGAGGGAGACACAGAATCTGAAGACAGGCTCTAGGCTCTGAGCTAGCTGTCAGCACAGAGCCCAACGTGGGGCTCAAACCCACAAATCATGAGATCATGACCTGAGCCGAAGCCAGACGCTTAACTGACTGAGCCATCCCGGCACCCCTGTTTTATTTTATTTTTGAGAGAGAAAGAGTGAGGGAGGGGCAGGGAGAGAGAGAGAGAACCTGATGTGGGGCTCAAACTCATGAACTGTGAGATCATGACCTCTGCTGAAATCACTTGCTTAACCTACTGAGCCACTCAGGTGCCCCTAATATTTTTTTAAAAATCAGTACAGTAATCTGGTTTCATAGTAGGAGAGAAGTAAATGAAATACATTTAAATGAAACAATATGCATTTTAATATGAAAAAACTCAGTCATGACTACACAAGAAAATGAAGTGATGAGATGTTTTCATCTATATACATAGAATTCCAAAAATGTGACTGTTACAAACTCAGACTGATACAGGTATGTTGAATTGGTTGTACTGGTGACTTGAAGCTCTCAAGTGACATTGCTGTCAGGACATGATAAAATTTTAGAAAACTTTTGGTTAAAGTCTAGATAAAACAAAATCTTCCCATGATTTGCTTAGTACTGGCATTCCTGGAAAAAGTACCTTAGGGAAAACAATGCAAAAACACACTGTGCTTACTATAAAATATAGTTAGATTCTAGGCTTAGATTATAAACAGATTTTTCATCTGTGTAGGTGAGCTTTGGGACATTTGAAAGTCATGTGGGGTGTGGTACAATTCTATGTTAGTGGACTGCTTTGCATGCTGTAGAATTGTAGTATCTTGCTATCTCTCTTGAAAAACTAGAGCCCATCCTCATTGTGACAACCCCAATTACCCCCTGCTTTTCCAAAATGCCCTCTACAAGGAGGTACCACCACATGGAGAACCCTTGGTCACTTGCTTCAGTAGAATTTAAGTCTTTTTTTTCCTCTTTTCTTTAGTGGGAATAACATAGCTATTCATCTGCACTCATGTCTCAATGACTGCAGACTATATGTACTGCACACGAAGGTTATTGTTAAGTGCCTCTTTAACCTTATAAAATGCCAGGGAAGACATTAAACAGAAATCTCTCTGTAAAACTTAAGTTGCTGTAAGAATGATTCAGCCATGGCAACAGTGAAAGTCAGTTTTTAAAAGGAAAAGTGTTCTTTGGCCAGTGTAAATTCCAGAAGTGAAAAAGAAAAAAAAGAAAAAGCCACAGAGACCATCATGGTCATTTTTAAGGGCAAAGAAATCTAAACTGGGTTTTATCCAAAAACACAAGTACAAATGCAAAGCAGTCTTTCAGAGGGTCAGTGGCTCTAACACAAAATTGTACAGTCAAGTCCAGTTAACATGAATCTAGCCACAAAAATCAATGTTACATATGTCCTGTCAGAATGACCCGCACATAAATCTCTTAAGTGCCAGACATATTGATAAATCTACCAAGGACTAATGTTATCTGACTCTTTCACAGATAAGATGCTACACTTTTTGTGACATTCATAGATTATTTTAGACAGGAATAAATTCCTAGAGGAAAGAGGATAAAAAAAATAAGATAACGTATATGCTATTAAATACATTGAAATTTCTTTTTTCTGTATTGTTTGAAAAACCACAATTTTAGCGACATTCTGTTTTGTCACAGTGGTTCCAAGAATCACTTAATCCATGAAAACAAAGTAGAGAATATTTATGGGATATCAGGAAGTCCATATACTCCAATGACTACATTGATAGAATATCAGGACAATGCGCAAATGGATAAAGACTTCGTTAGACACAAACAGTACATATTTTAATGCTTTTTAACTTCTCGGCAAACATTAGTATTGTCAAGAAATCTCAGATTCTAGGTAAGATTTTGAAAGGTTTTAATATGCCCCTCAATATGTCAATATAGACTAAGAGTAAACATGTATATTTAGCATACTACAGATAGTATTACCTCAAATTCATAAAAGTAGTAATTTTAGATTCATCACATTGACAGGAATTTTAAAAAAGTGAACCTCTTACACAACAATGTGAATATGCTTAATACTAATGAACTCTTGTTTTTTTGTGTAAACGTTTATTTATTGAGAGAGAGAGAGAGAGAGAGAGAGAATCCGAAGCAGGCTTCCGCTGTCAGCCCCAATGGCCATGTGGAGCTCTGTCTCAGGCACTGTGAGATCATAACCTGAGCAGAAATCAAGAGTCCTAGGCTTAACCAACTGAGCCACACAGGTGTCCCAATACTAATGAACTCTTAAAAGATGAGTAATTAGGGGATGGCTGGGTGGCTCAGTCAGTTAAGTGTAAAACTTCGACTCAGGACATGGTCTCATGGTCCGTGAGTTTGAGCCCCATGTCAGGCTCTGTGCTGACAGCTCAGAGCCTGGAGCCTGCTTCAGATTCTGTGTCTCCCTCTCTCTCTGCCCCTCCCCCACTTATGCTGTGTCTCTCTTGGTCTCAAAAATAAAACTTAAAAACATTTTTTTTTAATGACTGATTAAGAATTTTTAAAAAGTGAACCTCTGCAATCAAAATTCTTTGCTTTTTAATTATGAATATAGTTGACACACAATGTTACATTAGTTTCACATGTACAACTTAGTAATTTGACAAGTTTATACATTATGCTATGTTCACAAGTATAGTTACCATCTGTCCTGTTACATTGCTATTACAGTATCATTGACTATATTCCTTATGCTGTGCCTTTTATTCCCTTGACTTATTTGTTTCATAACTGAAAGCCCATGTCTTCCTCTCCACTTCACCCATTTTGCCCATCCTCTGACCCCCATCCCCTCTGGCAACCATCAGTTTGTTCTCTGTAATTATAGGTCTAATTCTGCTTTTTGTTTATTTATTTATTTTTGTTTTTTGATTTTTTTTTTTTTTTTAGATTTCACTTATGAGTGGAATCATATGACATTTGTCTTTCTTGGTCTGACTTATTTCACTTAACATAATACCCTCTAGGTCCATCCATGTTGTCTTAAATGGTGAGATCTCATCATTTATGGCTCTGTAATACCCCATTGTGTGTGTGTTTGTGTGTGTGTTTGTGTGTGTGTGTGTGCATGTGTATCTCACATCTTCCTTATCCATTTGTCTATTGATGGACACTTAAGTTGCTTCCATATCTAAGCTATTATAAATAATGCTGCAATAAACATCAGAGAGCATATATCTTTTTGAATTACTAAGTCTCTGTACCTCTTAATAATTTTCTAAGCCCTGTGTACTACATTATAACCAGTGTAGTACAATATCCATTGGAAGTAAGCACTTTGAATTCAAGGATATGATTTTTTGTTTATAACTATATCTATAGAGTCTAGTACATGTCTCTCAAAACAGGAGTTCACAATACTTAATAAATGTTGACTTTATTATTAAATATTACTGGTTCTCATGAGCCCCAGTGTTTTTGAATGTATAATACAGTCAATAATAAAATATACTTAATTGTGGGATCAAGTAAGATAATGTGTATAGAACTACCTTACCAACTCTTTCCATCACAAGTTATTATTTTTTACATGATGTTATTTTGATACATTTATCTTTTAAATTAAAAACACAGATATTAATCAATAAATGAGTGAAAGCCAAAAGAGTACCTGAATTCTCAGTAACACTGCACATTTCTTAAAACACTCTTATCTTTTAGTTTTCATGTCTTGTGTCCAAGATTTTACTGACACTCCTTCCCAATCTCTTTTGTTAGTTTTCCCTAAGCCTTTCCCTCTGAATCTTGGTCTTGGATCCCCTTCTCCTCTCTCTTTATATTCTCTCTTTTGGTGATACTATTTATTACCATTATTTTATATATCATCTACAGACGAAGGACCCCTCAATTATGCCCATTTCAAATGTCTCCTCATATACGTATTTAACTGTCCACCTGACCTTTCAATTAGGATGTCTCACAGACATATCAAAATTATGCGTCAGTAGCCAAATTCCTTTGCACCTCACCCGACCCCACCTATGTTCACAATTGTTCTGCTTTCAAACTTCTCCAGCTCAGAAGATGTCAACACACCTACTGATATATACATTCAGCTGCTTAAATCAGAAACCTGGGAATCATCCTTAATTTACTTTTCCTAATCTTTCTGCCTTCCCTCAGCCAGTGCATCAACAGATGCCTTGAGTTTTTCTTCAAAATATCTTGAAATATGTATTTTTCTTTATCTTCTCTTCCAAGACTCTAATACAATATACCCTCCTTTCTTCCTTGGAGGACAGCAATCGTGTCTGACTGTACTTCCTTCTTTCTAGTCTATTTAGTTACCTAGGGGAACAATTTGAACTTTAAACCAGTTCAGTCCTCTTTTATGCTCTCCCATTGCATTTAGAATCTAATCCAAACCCCTTGATATTTCTAATGTGATTCTGATGATTGGACTGCTATTTTTTTTTAACCTTATTTTATGTCTCTCTTCTCTTCCCTCCTCTGTTCCAGAAACTGTGGCATACTGTCTGATCTTTGAACAAAGATATCTATTTTTATGTTTCAAGACTTTTATACATACTTTTGTCTTCCCCTAATACTCTCTGAAATGGCAGAATCCTTCTCATTCCTTAGTCTTCAGCGTATGTATCTCTCCTAAGAAAAGTACCTCTTATTTCTTTATTTAATCAGCCCCATTCTTTATTCTTCTTCATTACTGTACACCTTGTTTTCTCCATAAGACCAAGTATGATTTGAAATGATGTATTTATTTATTTATTTACTTATGTAATGCCTATTCCCCTAACTGTAGTCTAGTTCTGCTAGGGCAGAAATATGTCTTTTTTTGCTGTTACATTTCTGGGGGAGAACCTGGAATTTTAGAACTGAGTTCCCAAGGGCATTTCATATTTTTTTTTTTTCAGAAAACTTACCTCAGTTTGTAATTATACAGTCCTTAGAGTGATCATTTCAATCATGTTTGTCTGTTCCACAAATAGAAAGCTCCCATGAGGACAGAAACCATATCTGATTTTGGCCACTTAGTACATAGCACAGGGCCCACATATAATAATACTTAGTACATACTTCTTAGATTTTATTGACTGAATAGTAACTTTAGATAATTTAGAAGGAAATTCTTATCAGATCAACAACCTTATATCAAAAGCAGCAGATTGTGACCTGATCATCTTACATGTTTAATTGCACTGTATTATTCTCTTTACTCAAGGAATGGGCATGTCATTTGGTTTCCATTTTCTTAAATCTTTATGAAGTGATTCTTTTAAATATTATGTTTAAAAATCCTTAGATGTAAAATATTTTCCATAAAGAATTCTAACAAATGGATATGTTCATAAAACTGTGAAAACCTCTGCTGAACAATGTCATTTAAAGCTAGAAAGTTATATGACTTTGATAGTTAGGCTTCTTGTACTGTCTATAAAGAAAATATGAACTGTTATGCTTAGTCTCCATGAGTTTCATTCTGAATTGTAGAGCAGTCTCCCTTCATGAAAAGAAAAGGAATGTGGCCATTCTATTTATCCCTTAAGTCTTGTACTTTATTATGGAAGTGGTAACACTGCAGATTCAAATACTGTGGAATGTACTTTAGGGCCTGGTAACTTTAAAAATGAAATTTGTCAAGGTTATGTTGAAGTAGTTCAATGGAGAGTTAAAAACTACATTACTGAACTAAGGTCCCATGAAAAATACCACCTCTTAGATTCCAAGGGACTTAGAGTTTGAAGTTGTAGCCCAGAATCAGCTATGCACTTTGCTTTATTCTAAGAAGATAAAACCTCATAACTCCCTTTGGCATAAATTAATGTCTACTAACTATACTATAACAGCATTGTTTTAAATCTGTGCTTTTCAAATTACCATATTATAGCTAAGATCATGTTTAACAAAGTCTCTGTAGCATTTCTGGTCCCTGAACTCTGCTAAATAATGAACTGTGAAGGGATCCTTGAAGAATTGGTGATATTTACACAGGTCGTAGAAGAGGAAAGAAAGATGCTTGGAAGGGGCAGTGAACATGGTATGTTTGTATGTCAGTAAAAATACTGACCTATGTTGCTCAGAGGGAATATGTGGGAAGAAAGAAAAAATAAGGTAGGCTAATACTGAGACCAGTGAAGATGTTGAAAAGCAAGCAGAATTACAAACTCGACGCAGTGGGAGATAGGGAGTCACTGAAGGTTATTAAGCAAGTGAATAAATGCTCCAAAGTCATTTATAGCCCTCTTTCTGTTTTTTCATGGTACCAGATTTTGCTTTGAAAATGATTAGAGTTATGGATCTGATAACAGAATTGTGATGCAATGCTTACTAAAAGAAATGTATACATACAAACTTTTCAGCACATTATAGATCCTCATCATGTGTTAGCTCCCTAAGGCTTTGGTGCCTTTGGCCTAGTTGGTTTTGCTCCAGCACATGGTCATTTTCTCTAAAGTAAAGCAGCTATAACATGATACTTGTGATTTGTCTATCTTACAAAAACCTTTTGTAAGAGAGAGCATCCAAACATGAATATGATCATCAAATTCCTAGAGGCAGTATGGCTAAAAGAGATGCATTTTGTACAGCCATTAACTGTCATACCAACAGATGACTGGTAATTCTATACCCAACACATTTTAAGGAAAAAGTTGAATAAATGATGAAAATACAAGCATATTTCGGTTAGATATTTCAATTATCATTCAAGTATGCTTGAGAATCATTAAGGCAAATGAAAATTTCAATTGTAAATAACTGTCTACCAGAGTCTAGCACTTAGGATTCTCACCCTGGAAAAGTCCTGAAAGAATAATCTAATGCGGAAATCTCAAAGGATTTTAAGAGTCATATCTATCCACACTGAGACTTTAAAACTCTCAACTCTCTTCCCATCCTGCTTAACTATTACAGTGCAGCCATGAAGGCATGACAGATAGTGCCTCAACTGAGACCTAGAGGTCCAGGTGTGGCAGGTATAATTGCCACTGGGGTGATGACTAAGCAAACATGAGCCATCTCAACTTGGGGTCCCATCCAACTGCTCTCTTGAATGTCTTTCTCAACTACTATATTTAAAGTTGTTTTCTGTCTGCCATAATACATCTGAAGAATGACTGGCCCCTCAGCCCAGGAACATATGTTCATTGTAGTCATTTACACATAGTCTGGGGTACAAGGTTTGTGAAGGCAGGCTTCTCTAGAAAAGATGGCATCAGAAGAGTCTATTTTTTGTGAACCCACCTCCCAGTCTCCCTCCCTTCATTAATATCAACAATAAGGTCTGACCATAGTATTGCCAATCTCTGTGAAGCCCAACTTCTCTCCAAAGTCTTAAGGTTGTCTGTTTCCATTTGTCTGCTTGAGATTGCATGCTGATGACTATGGTGCAACTTCAGGTAGTGGCTTGTTCTGATAGCCAACTTAACCCTTTAGTTCTGGAAATGCCTCTTTGTCAACTTCCAACATTATGACTGACATTGCCAGTCACTGCTATGTGTAAAATGGCTTAGTGGTGCCATTTTACTAGTAAAAATAAAGCTGCATTATAACTGAGCTCCTACTTTGACTCATACCTGTGGCGTGTGCATATTCTCAAATTACCCATCAAATTCACAAACAGTACTTGACCATCTACTGTATGCCATTGGGGCTGATTAATCCATCATGTATCAATAGGCCTGGTCCTTAGGCCTTCTTGCTCTTTGAAGGCCATTGACAACATTTAAGACCTGAAGAACAAAAACATTGACTCTAAAATATAAAAAAAAAAACCCTGAAAATTTTAAAGTAATGTTTAAATGTCTACAAAAATTAACATTGTTAAGTTGTTAATTAATCCAACTTTCTTAATTGTTAAGGTTCATGTCCGTTCAAATTTCATGACCATTGAAAACAATTTGTAATTTAGATTATTTCATTTTGCAAGAATTCCTGGATGTGCATCATGAGCTGAGACTGGAGAAATTAGAGCCAATCATAAGGTGTTGGCTTATTGCCAAATTTAAAAAAAATTACCAATATCTTTAAAATTTTATAGTAAAATACAGTAAAAATGGGCCATAATGTGACTGCTAAAGTTTAACATGTTTCAGATGACATGGGAGGGGGGGGGCTCTAAGAAGTTTCTCAGTCTTACAGTGACATTAAGACAACTCTATATGCTTTATGTTATACTAAGAAACACAAAGGTGAATAAAATTATACCTGCTTTCAGGGAGCTCACAGTCAAATAAGAGTCACAAATACTGAAACAAACATGTGAAATACAGTGTGATGAGTGTTAAGATGAATAATCTAGCAAGGCAAAAAGGAGGTTTGTTAAAACATAATTCTGTAAGAGGTACTACTAACTTGGTTTGCCCAATTTGAACTCCAGAATGTCTGGAGTCTCCTGTGAAGTTCTCTCTGTATGTGGTTACTTAATGTGGAATCTTATAAAACTGAAAGAGGATTCACTGAGAATGGTAGACCCATACTTCAAAATGAAACAGTGCCTGTATTATTATGCCTTAACTTGAACATAAATCCAAATACCTGTGAAGTATATGTGTTGTGTTTTGATAAAAATTTCCCATTCTGTTCCCTGAGGAGCTAATTTTTGACTAACATCTGATAGAGCTTAGGGTATAGTCTCCCTTCCCATCCCTGTGCATATGGAGATTTTCTTTCCTAAATTTTATTAGTATTTTTATGTGTTCCACATCATTCTTGCCCCACAGTATTCTGTCATTGTCACTTTTTGTGTTAGGGTCTTCATTTCTATCTTAAATATATTTCCAAGACTCCATTATATATCTCAGGGTTTGCTCCAAAATTAACAAAGTAACAAACCATCTCTTAGAATGTTTACTATTTGTTGCTCTATGCTATAGATATACAGTTCATCCAGTTTTGATATCTTTTAAATGTGGGTATTAATATCTCCATTTTACAGATGAAGAAAAATTGTCTCAGAATTTGTGTTACTGTTCACAGCCACATGGTGAATATCTTGGGCAAGATCCAGCTCCCTGCTGTTAATTCCCACCATCTTTTTACTACAGGGTATCTTCTCCCAAAATTTTATCATGTTTCTTATCAGATTGGTGTTTTCAGTACTTTATGTAGGGTGCCAGCCCCATGTGAGAATCTCCCATAACTCCAGGATAGGTCATCTTCCACTCAGTGTTTCTGCCCTTTGCATTTTGACCATGATAAGAGTTCTTTCTGTCCAGAATTTATCTTTATACTTTTAATACAAGAAGAGTTAAATAGATCTCCTCTGTGCAAGAATAGTCATTTGCTTGCTGGAGTCTTAGCTGGAGACAAATTTTCTCCCACTGTACAATGTCAGGGCACTTTTTGTTTAATGCCATTGAGTTACTTCCCCTAACAGCAGCTCATAAGTCCTATTGTTTTGTTTTTTCCTTTCCAAACTAGATATACTGCTGAATTAGAGACACAAGCTCAGAAGGCTATGAGCTCAAAAAGAAAGGGTGCCAATTCATGTGGTTTCTTTGTTACAGGGTCCTTACTGCTATTTACAGATTATTCTATTTACTTGATAATATAATTACTCATAGTTTGCTCTCAGTTAACAAGTCTGTATTAATTGATTTCTATAGCAGTCTGCTCCCTTTAATGCGCTTTGCAAAATGCCTATTTACTTAGTGTTAAGGAAGGAAACGGCTTCTTTCTAATCTGCATGCTCTGTCCTATGTCTGTTTTTTCTCTTTCTGTATAATCAGCAATCTGTTTGCTGTTTACTGCAGCAGTGGAAAGGGTTATAATTTGTTCCCTTTAGTGGGAAGAGAAAGTTGCTGATTGGGATCATAGTTGAACATGAATCTTTTATAGGACAGAAATGTGTACAATGTGTTTAGTGATTAAACATTCCTCAGAGGATGGTCTGGTTTACTTTCTTGACTCAAAATCATGTGCATTATACAAAGTTAGTTCAATATTAGGAAAACAATTAGTATATTACTTCCTACCAATAGGTCAAGAAAGAAAAAACAATTTGGTAATTTCAATAAAATTAGAGAAATTCTAGAAAAAAAATTACACTCAATTTTTATTTTAAAATCTATCCAAACTCACATATGAAATTTCATTAACATTATGTTGTTTCTATAACATCTCAAATCAATGGCCGACTTCATTCTTAATAGTATCCAATTAAAATCAGGTGGAAAACAAAAATGCTGTTATTTTCATTGTTATCTAATTGTTCTGGAAGGACTAATCAACGCCATATGATATGGAAGCAAAATAAAAGGTATAATTATTAGAAAGGAAATGCAAAATTACCTTTATTTGCAGATGGTATAATTATATACAGAGAAACACAGAAAAGGATGGACTTGAAACTGTAAGAATTAATAAGAAACTAAAACAAAATGTATTGATGCATGATGAATACACAGCCCCCTTCTCTCACCCCATAAATGACGCAACAACATAGGCATTATCATCATCCTCCTCCTCCTCATCATCAAAGGTGGTCTCTTAGGGGTCTCCCAGACAGTGATGCTTCTGCTGTCAATGAACGTGGTAAAGATGGAGATGTCCTGAGCCTCAAACCACAGTGCAAGCTCAATTTCTAAGGTCCCTTCATCAAGGTTGTCACCATCACTAAAACTTGGCAATCTGAAGACCAAATACATGCCTTAAAGTGAAGAACCTGGTACCATATTGATGCAGAAGGGGGGTTTGATAAATCTGTGATGTTATAGCCTTCTAATCACAATCCCAATGAGAAAAATAAATACACATTTACAGTCCAACCTCCGTTTGACTCCTCCAATAACAATGGAAGCAGCATGACCAGAGGCCAAACCAGAAGACATGGATCCAAAACTAGGTGTGTTTTAATGGCCAACAGAAAATAATAAGCCACATGTTGTAGAAATCAATAAAACACATTTACAAATGCATCACAGACAGAAACACCAACAGTGTCTAAATCTCTCAGTTCCTTACCTTGGGTGGATGCTGAAACTAACTTATGGATGATGTAGGACACTCCAGGTGAAGTTCAGACACTATAGGAGAATAAACAATTAAAAGATGAAGAGCTTCTGTATTAGTTAGCTCAAGTTGCCATAAAAACGCCACAAACTGGGCAGCTTAAACAACAGAGATTATTTTGTAACAGTTCTGTCCTTGATCAAGGTGCTAGTAAATTTAATTTCTGGTGAGAGTCTTCTTTGCTTGTAGACATCTGCTTTCTTGCTATGTGCTCACTTGGCTTTTCCTTGGTACTTGTATGGAGACAGAGAGAGAGAGAGAGGGAGAGAGAGAGAGAACAGAGAGAACAGAGAGAGGAGAGAGAACAGAGAACAGAGAGAGGAGAGAGAAGGAGAAAATGAGATCCAGAGAGAGAGAAGAAGATCCATTCTTGGTGTCTCTTGACTATCTCATAAGAGCACCAATGCAGTTAGACTAAGTCCTGCTTTCCTAACTTCCTTTAACCTTAATTACTTCCCTAAAGGAGCTGTCTCCAAATACAGTCACATGGGGGTAGGGTATGGCTTCAGTATGTTAATTGGGGTTAATTAAGCCTATGATAGGTTCTTTATGTGAAGACAGTGCAGAGCAATAACTGAACTTCTGCTTTAGTCACAGCTCCTTGCTCTGGGAGTTTCTTTCTTTACCCTTGGAGTAATTATAAGGAAAATCTCCCTGTAGAGGCAACATGGAAATGATGGAACATTGGACTGATAAATCTATTATATCTTGAGGTTAAATCTATCTTAATAATGGTTAAAAATAAATTAATTATTGATGACATCTCACAGGTCTTTCCTTCAAATTACCCTTATCTCTCTCTCTCTCTCTCTCTCTCTCTCTCTCCCTCTCTCTCCCCCTCTCTCTCTCTCTCTCACACACACACACACACACACACACACACACACACCCCCCATAATCTTTTAGACAATTTAAAATGTACAGTAAATTATTTTGGAAGGGGGTGTTGAATGATCTTTATTACATGACAAGGGAAATTGTAAATAATACCACAATGAAATATTGTAAAGACAAATTTTACCATTTGTAGGCTTTGGTACATGTGGCTAGAATATCAAGGTAGTCTTCCTTTTATTATTGATACTTGCCCTTGGGAAGCTGTAATCCAGTATAGTGAGGAGTATGGTCACCTCCGTAGAGGAATACACTACATGGTTCATTACCTTCAGATGCTTGTTTCCCATGTCTTCAATTCTGTTCAAGTCATCAGTTTCATGCGGCTGATGAACAGACTCAGAATCCAAAAAGAATTTCATTGTGGTGACATGATGATGTGGTAGTCATGAATCAAAAGCACATAGTAAGTGATTTACCTAGCACATTGAAATTTTGCTGCTTTGTTTTCTTAAAAGGGACTAGGCTAGTTACTGTTGGTTTGTTTAGTAAAGTTGAACTGAGATTAAGAGATCTTAATGGTTAGTTAATGTATTTCATCTGATTTTTGTTGTTGTTGTTATTGTCACAAGATTACAACTATTGCTGTGGCTTAAACTCTTGTGTCTTAATGCATGTTAGTGGGTTAAGTTAGCATTACTGCTGAGGGCTGTGCTGGTCCTTTATCTCTACATTGTGAAAGTTATGATTTATTTTAATGTTGGGAAACAAAATGTAAAGATATATTTTTCTATGTAAATAAATAACATTTATCATTGGAAGGGACATACTTAATAACAACAGTCAAGCCTAGATTATTCTTTCACTGAAAAAGAGTCAGAGAGAAGCTGAACCTACCAAAAAGCACATACTGTTTTTCCTAATCACTCATACTTCTAGCACACTTATCCCCAGGTACAGTGGCTTTAGTTTGGAATCATGGAGAGTGAATCAGGCTGCAGAATGGTTAGGAGAGAGAGTAGCCAGCTTTTAGTTAGAGAAGGAGAGAAGGGAAAAATGTGAGAAAGACTCTTCAGGTAATCCAGAAAACAGTCATTTAGACTATGAATTATGAAGTTTTTTATCATATAAAAGACCAGTCCAATCCTGTTTAATTATGTAGCATCTTAAGAAAAAAAAAATAAACCTCTAAAACTCAGCTCTATTTTGTTACATTTGTTACACTGGAGAAGTTATCACTGTTATTATTTTGTCATCAGAAAGTTGATTTTAAAATAGTCTTCATCTGTGAAATATATATTTCATCACTAAACTGTATTTTCGTTGGTTGACTTTAGCTCAGGGTCTGAAGATAACACAAGGGAGTATCTTTTTAAAAATGGAAAATCAATAGCCTTTCTATATTCCACCACCATAAATACATACATACATACATACAACAATTAAGTAAAAAATATATAATGTGGAAATCTCATTTTCAACTCCAGTGAAGAGAGAAACTACAAAAGAATAGCCTCAATGTTAGAAAAATATGTGAATCTTATATCAAGAAAACTTTAACACTCTATATATGGCTTTTAATAAAGAGGAAGAATAAATAGCTTTAAGGTATCAATAATTCCCAAATAAATTATATTTTTGATGAATATCCTAATGAATATTTTCCATGTTGATAAAATGTTTCTAAAGTTACTTGGAAAAAATAATTAGTATAATAGAATAGAGAATCCAGAAATAAACCCACTATTATATGGTCAATTAATCTTTGACAAAGCAGGAAAAAATATCCAATGGGAAACAGACACTCTTCACCAAATGGTGCTGGGAAAACTGGACAGCAACTTGCAAAAGAATGAAACTGGACCACTTTCTTACACCATACACAAAAGTGAATTCAAAATGGATGAAAGACCTGAATATGACACAGGAAATCATCAAAATCAGAACAGAGGTAGCAACCTCTTTGACATCTACAGTAGCAACTTCTTACTAGACACGTCTCTGGAGGCAAGGGAAACAAAAGCAAAAATGAACTATTGGGACCTCATCAAGATAAAAAGCTTCTACACAGTGAAGGAAACAGTCAACAAAACTAAAAGATGATGCAGATGGCTAACACACATGAAGAGATGCTCAACATCTGAAATTAACAACACGAGAAACAATAAATGTTGGCAAGGATGCAGAGAAAGGGGAACACTTTTTCATTGCTGGTAGGAGTGAAAACTGTTGCAGCCTTTCTGGAAAACAGTATGGAGTTTCCTCAGAAAGTTAAAAATAGAACTACCCTAAGGATCCAGCAATTGCACTACTCTGTATTTACCCAAAGGATGCAAAAATACTGACTTGAAGGGATACATGCACCCCAATATTTATAGCAGGAAATGATGTTTTTTTAAAAGAGAGAGATTAATTCATTCTCAAATAAATGAATACAGCAATTTGGATTTCTTAATATAGAGATGTTGGGTGGATTTGACCAGGGTAGGTTTGGTGGAGTAGTATGAACGAGCATCTTATCAGAGTGGGTTCGAAAGTGAATTGGAGGTAGAAAATGAACATTAACAACTATGTTGAATAGATTTGCCATAAAAAGGGGCAACCAGTGAGTGGTGGATACATTTATATATTTCCCTTTATTAAAGAAAGGAATTATTATAGCATGTTTTTTGTGCTGGTGGGAATGATCCATTAGAGAAGGAAAAATTAATGATGCAAAAGAGAGAAGACATAATACGGGCAAAGTCTTTTTTTAAATTAAAAAAAAAAATTTTTTTTAATTCTGAGACAGAGAGAATGTGAGCAGGAGAGGGTCAGAGAGAGAGGGAGATACAGAATCTGAAGCAGGCTCCAGGCTCTGAGCTAGTTGTCAACACAGAGCCTGACACGGGGCTCAAACCCACGAACCATAAGATCATGACCTGAGCCAAAGTCGGACGCTTAACCGACTGAGCCACCCAGGCACCCTGGGGGCAAAGTCTTTGAACACACTGAAGGTAGCTGGGATGTTAGGTAAAAATAGGACTATCTTTATCCTATGACAAAGATTTATGGTATATGAAAAAATTAAAATAAGATAAAAATAGAATAGATTAAGATAGGTAAGGAAAGAGTAATTCTTTTTTTAGTATTATATGTACATAAATGAGAAAAAATGCAAACCTGTTAAATGTCTGATGAATAACTGTATAAATTATGGTACATTTATTAAATAGTATCTAATGTTTTCAATAATGAGTACAATTGTGTTACCATACCATTCCTAAATATACATGACCAAGATTAAGGAACAGAAAACAAGTTTCAGAGCACTATATTCATAGTACTATCTCACTTATGTAAAGAAATAGGGAACACATAACATTTTTGTACATATACACTGAAAGTGTTTTGAAAAATACACAACAAAATTCATAATGATCACATGGAGGGTGAGAGAGTGTCTACCTTGTACTTTCAATCTTGCATGCTATTTGAAGTTTAAACAGAAACATCTGTTGAATTTATAATTAAACATGTTAAACAAATAAGAAAAGAGATATACTGGTAGATATACCAAAATATATAAAATTAGTATTTCCCCAGAAATTAAGTAGAAGGGAAAATGAATTGGAAACACATGCACATACACGTGAAAACACTGAATTAAAATGAACAAATTGCATGAGTAGTAATTCATCTATTCAACATGGAAATATATTTGTTCATTAGTTGGTTACTATATATCTAACAACTTTAGATGGTCCATATGCAAATATAAGCATGAAACATTGTCCTCAAGGAGCTTCCAATCTAGTGGAAGGTACAGAGGAGTAGATATGAAATTATAGTTAAAAGTGATAATGCCTACGCAGGAAAAGGATGGGCAGACATAGAGAACAAATGTACACTGAACTTCTATATACATATACCTAGGCTGAGATCTAACAGGCAAGTGGGAGTTATCCAGGGAAGAAAGAACATTCCAGGTAGCAACAATAACAAATGCAAAGGCCCAGAACAAGTAAAAGTGTCACATGCTGAGAGAGCTGCAAATTAGTTTCATTAATGTGCTCCCAATATATATCACAATGCCTAACACATAATACTTGCTATATAAATATTTAACTGAATAGATTTGGCTGAGCATAGGTTCACATTTGGGGGAAAAGGAGAAATATGCAAATATCTCATATAAATGACAAGCAAATTCAAGAAAGATATACCAGTTAAAATAAAACAATAACATGATACCATTTAATTTACCAAAACATTAAAACAAAAGGAGACACCCAGTGTGATTGAAGAGAGACACTGAACTGCCAATACTCTTGTGCATTTTCAGTGACAGTTTGAACACTTGAGGAAAGAAAGTTTTGCAGAATAATCAAGGGCTTTAAAAATGTACATGCCTCTAATCTAACAGTTCCTCTGTTAGGTAACTCTCCTGAAGAGGTTTTAGTTCTAGAAAAAAATGCCCAAATCTATTACAAAAATATAAATTTCTTCAATACTTTCAGCAAGTCAGAGGTAGAAATAACCTGTCATAACAGTGAAGAATATTCAAGTAAATTATCCATTCTGCATCATTAAGGAACATACGTGAGGAAAGTTTGAAGTTCTCTGGAAAGACCTTTGTTGTTATATAAAAATGCAAATTATAAAAATGAGAAACATACATTTTTTTTAAATGAGGTGCGGTAGGCTAGAGAAAATGTAGCAAAATGTTGACTGCAGTGAAATTACACTACAGTGTACAGTATACACTTTTTCTTTCTTCTACCTCTGTCTAATTTCCATGTTTACATAAGAAAGCTACCACATACACTAAAAAATTTTTTTTAAATATGTAGTAATTATCCTAAATTGAAAATACCCATTTAGAAATGGTGCCCTAAAGCCTGGACTGTGGACTAGTGGCCTAGATAGTTCTGTTCTCTTCCTTTTAGTTTTTGTCTGCTTCCCAAAATTAAATTAAAGGTAAGCCTTTAACATTAAATTAGGACTGTTTATACATGGGGAGAAAAGTGAAGGAGGGCTAGTTAGAATGGGTCTGGCTTTGTAGTCAGCCATACTAGGGAGGAAATTCCTGAAACCAGTGAGTGATCTGTATGCAGAGTTCCTAGGGGCCTTTGGAAAGAAAGGACAGCTGATAATATGGAATTCTGTGACATTGAAATATGGTAAAAGCAAGAATGATTGACCAGATTTTAACATATATATTATAGATTCAAACCTTCACTAAATTCATCTTTAATAATATATCAGTTACAAGTTTTTCTTTATACAAGGTTTAATTTTTTACCACTTTCCCCCACTCCTTTTATCCCACTATAAAATTCCAGTAAGAGGGGCACATTTCAGGTGAATAAATTTAAATTGTTATTGTATAGTTCCCTTTGTCTAATAAAAATGAACTTTTTCTTGGTACTAAGAGTTGTTTGTATATCAAGGAAATTAACCCCTTGTTTGGAAAATAAGTTCCTTATTTGCTCTTACTTGATCATTTATCTTTTGACTTTGTTTACAATTCTTTTTTTGCCATGCAGAAATTTCCAATGTATCATTTTCTTAAGCTATACTCATGTGTGCAAAAAATAAAAATATAATAATATTTTCCTTTGTTTTTGCTTACATTTCTAGCAATCCCTCTGCTCCCACATGATGACAGGTGGATTTTATTCACTTGTATAAGTCCAGTCACTTCAAGTTTAGATTATAGCAACTCAGGACTTCCTTCACTCCCTTACCTGTTTGTCCCTAAAGAGGCATATAAGTTCTTGGGATCTTCTAGAGGGTCATGGTGTTGGGGGAATGTGATTAGTCCTTCAGTTGGGTTCTGTTCATGTTTGCATCTTTTGGGATGGCTATTAACACCTACTGATGGTTGGCTTCACTAAAATGGCTCTGGTCTCCAGTTGTACAGTATAGTCCATGCTGCCATCTGCTGGTGTTTCCTCTTATTACAAATGTGAGACCTCTTCGGGTCCCCTAGATCACTCTAGAAATTTACAGCTGTATACTTTTCAGGGTAATTTCATCTCTTCTTTTACTCTCCAGGGCTACAAAAAGTTGGTGAGACTGCCTCATCTTCTTCATACAGGCATCCCAATTATTCCCACTCTACTGTGATGATTCCAACTAGGACTCTTGTGAAGAACTCCCATGCTCAGATTTCCAGTCAGGAAGTAAGGTATAGGTCTTTTCTACTCTTAGATTTATCTTAACCTTCTTTCTCCTACCCTTGTGAGAAATTTCATTTTGTTTTGGGAAAACAAAGATTGATTTATTGTTCTTCATAATTTTTTGCTTTCCAACTGGGCCATACAAAGGCCAAGAAATTGACACAATTCCCTTTGACTACCCTAAGGTTGTCTTTCCTCTTTGCATCAATGAAGATGATGCTTAGATTGACACTGTAGTGCAAAGGGAGCATAGGAAATAATTTACCTACTTGAATTTAATGATGTCATCCTGTACCAATTTTTTTGTAGAAAACTTGTTGATCCTCCTGGTCTTGCTTCTGGGCTTAGGTCATGGTTATTCTAAAGTCTTTCTCAAGATTTTGCATAATTTAATCTGTATTTTCTTCTAGTATTTTTATATACTCACATTTTAAACATTTAAGTCTTGGATTTATCTGATATTTATTTTGGTATTCACAGTAAGACAAAAAACCCAGTTTACTGATTTCTCAAAGTGACACTGTAGCAACATTCCAGTTTGAACATCTTGGAGCAAGATTTAGCCTGAAATGCTCCAAGATGCAAGAAATAATCACTGATTTTATGACTAAACATGTCTTTAGACTTAGAGAATGGTTGTCATCTTTGCCTATCAGAACATGCAGAGAGATAAAAAGAATACCCATAAATTGGTCCTAAGCTCATGATTATAAAATCTTCCTGTAGGATTCCAATACAGTTATAATTGAGAAGTGTAAAGTTATAAGCCTATTTTCATTGCAAAAGAGAGCATAAGTGAAACCCACATGACACTTAATTTCCTATCAAGCAGTGTGGAATGTGCATCCTAATCACTTGGAGCGTGTGTTGAAACCTATGTTGCTGCCCCCCTCGCTCAGAGTTTCCAATTTAGAAACTCTGGAGTGATGCCTAAGCATTAGCATTTCTTAACATTCCTGGTTTAAACTGATACTGCTTGTCCAAAAACCACAATTTGAGAGGATCTGCAATAGGGTATAGAAAGAACTTTTGGGAGAAAATAACACTTGTCTTTTTTGGGGAGGGCAGAAGTTATCTGCAGCTACATTTATACTGGTGTGTCTCATTTCCCATTTGAATTTTTTGAAAAGATTTTAAATAAAAAATTATATGTGCAGAATTCTTATTTAAGAAGCGATTTAAGGTGCAATGAGAGAGAATATAAAAATATGGAAAGAAGATGAAAAAATTAGAACATGAGTAAAATGCTGTATGGAAAGATAAAATTAAAAGGATAATGTACACATGTACATATGCTGATGTTAAGCTATAAATTTGTCTAAGCTTTCTAGCAGTGAACATTAAACATGGAAACAAAATCATGGCAGGAATAATAGCGCTCCTGAGATTAAAACAAGCCAGCTGCTTCAGTTAAAAATACTTAACCCTGTCCTGACATCAGAGGAGAATTTCCTACATGTTTACTTTCAGAGATGATGCTCTACAACACTCAGAATAACATCTTTTCTCATCAGTTTTGTTGCAATGAAGGCAGATGTTTTGTTGATCAAAGTTTAGGCTCAATTAGTAACATTAATATACTAGGTCATTTGGTCATGAGGTCATATGGAGTTTCTTCCTTCCTCCCTCCCTCCCTCCCTTCCTTCTTCTTCTTCCTTCCTTCCTTCCTTCCTTCCTTCCTTCCTTCTTTTCTTTCTTTCTTTCTTTCTTTCTTTCTTTCTTTCTTTCTTTCTTTCTTTCTTTCTCTCTCCCCCCCTCCCTCCCTCCCTTCCTTCCTTCCTTCTTTCTTTCTCTCTCTTTCTTTCTTTCTTTCTTTTTTTCTTTCTTTCTGAGTTTCAGCGTATATTTACTAAGGTGGTTTTTCAGGCTTTAGCAAAGCAAAATGCAATAGACACAATGATACAATGGGCAAATACCACATTGTTTAGTGTTTAGATGGCCTTAGTTTGTTGGGGTTTGAGTCAGAGATAAACTTTAAATTAGTTTGAGTCTTTCCTTGGATTCTTGGATGTTATAGAGTTTTTGAGGATCTGGTTATAACTAAGCATCTTCTTCCTAGAAAATAATATATAGATCATCATTATTCACAAATTCCAAATTTATGAATTTGCTTACTCAGTAGAAGAATTTGTGACTCCAAAGTCAGCATTTTAAGTCCTTTCCTGGTCATTCTTAGGCATGTGCCTGTGCAAAATAATGAAAAAAATTGAGTTGCCGGATGTACACATTCCCAGTTGAAGTCAGTAAGACAGAGTTTTGCTTTCTTGTTTCAGGTTTCATACTGTAAACAAGTATCAGTCTCACAGTATATTCAAGGTCATGTTTTTCACTTTGTTGTGATTTTTGTTGTGATTTCACTATTTAAAATGGTCTCAAGCATAGTACTGAATTGCTTTTCTAAGCATAAGAAGGCTGTGATATGTGATATGCAGAAAATGTGTATTAAATACATTTAATACAGGCATAAGTTATAGTGATGTTGGCCATTAGTTCAGTGTTAATGAATTAATAATATATATTAAATACTGTGTCTTTAAACAGAAACAAACATAAAACAAGGTTATATATTAATTAGTTGACAAAAAGATGCAATCACAGGCTTGCATCTATCTCTGTTTTCCCAAGGAAAGAAATTCTTCATTTTCCTTAGGAGCAATAATTTAGTATCACTAATTCTGTGTTTTCAGTGACATTATAAAATATAACTGCTGCAAGTATCAAAAATCGACTGTATATACCCCAAATTTGCCTTCAGATTTAGAGATTTTATGAGGTCTTTCAATGTATGGTGGTTAAGAGCACTTGATGAAGAATGTACTGAGTATATTCAGAGTTATCTTACATAAGTAATTTTTTCCTCTCAATAGGCTTTTTATAAGGGTTATTGGCTCTAAAGCCATACTTCTGGCATTCAAATTGTGTCATTTACTAGTTGTGTGATCTTGGCCAAATTTCTTAGCCTAAGCCTACTTATCTGTGAACTAAAGCAATTAAGAAAAGGAATTGAAACATCTATGATATTGCTAACAATTTAAATTGATTGATTGAATATTGACCAGAGAAATACAGGAATAATTAGAATTCTCATTACTCAGAGAGGAGGTTAGATAGAGGACAGTAGGCTGCAGATATTAAAAAACAAACCACTCTATTTTTACATCTTAATGAGCATAAGACTTCTCAATTAAGCTGTTTACCATTCAGCTCCACCTGGTTCTGTTTACAGATGAATTTGGTGGGAACTAGTAACTAAAAGAGTAGCTCACAGGAAAGCAAACTTCTCATTCCTCAACTTTGGGTTGAAAATAATTATGCCACAAAGTAGCTGGGCTTTAAAAGGAAGAAAAAAAGGTTAGCAGCCAATGGATTTAAAAGTATTAAAAGGAGAGTTAAAAGATTAAGATAAAAGGCTAAAGAAAAGGCAAAAAGCTTAGAGATTATAAGAGGAAAAAAAAAAGGAAAACTCACTAAAAGTAGATAAGGCATTTGTGCCTAAGACAAACTCCTGGTGAGTCGAGTTTCCTGAAGTGTTGGGTCCCCCATTATAATTCTGATGTCAGCTATTCTCTGGTAAACAGCTCTTGAGGCAGGACCATTCAGTTCAAGCAACTGGAAGGCTTTGCAGCAGTTTATCTCAGCTAAATGGAACAACTGATAAAATAAATACAGCAGTGAAATAGTTCTGCTATACTAGAAAAGTTCAAGATTTGTGACCTCCAGCTTTGTTCTTCTTTAACTTTACCTTGGTTATTTTTGTTCCTTTGCATTTTAATAAAAAATTTTACGAATTCACTTATCAGATTCCAGTTTGAGTGTTGAAATGTAATCTGTAGATTACATTTACTTGATGGTAATTGACCTCTCTATAGTATGTCTTTCAATACATGAACATGGTATATTCCTCCATTTATTTTGTACTTTAAGTTCTGTCCATAACATTTTGTAGTTTTCAGTATAGTGGTCTTACACATGTTTTGTGTTAGATTTAGTTCTATCAATTTAATGGTATTTAAGCTCTTATAAATAGTATTGTTTTAAAATTTGATATTATGATTGGTCATGGCTTGTATATAGAGAAAAAAAGTTGACTTTTTTTTAACAAAATTTGACTTTTTTTTTTTTTTTACAAAAAGTTGACTGAATGCATTAATCTTACAAACCTGGCTATATTCACCCATTATCTGATAGCTTGCAGATTCTTTTGGACCTTCTAGCACATTATTGTTTTTCTCTATGAATTACAACAGCTTTTATTTTTTCTTTCTATTTCTTAGAATTCTTTTTTTTTTTTAATTTTTAAAAATGTTTTATTTGTTTTTGAGAGAGAGAGATACAGACAGCATGAGCAGGGGAAGGTCAGAGAGAGAGGGAGACAGAATCTGAAGACAGGCTCCAGGCTTTGAGCTAGCAGTCAGCACAAAGCCCGACAAGGGGCTCGAACACCGGAACCGTGAGATGATGACCTGAGCTGAAGTCGGACGCTTAACCAACGGAAGCCACCCAGGCGCCCCTCTCGTTCTTAGAATTCTTATAACTTTTATTTCCCTCTCCTTCTCCCCATCCTTGCCCTCTCTCCTTTTTCCTATTCATTTTCCTATTCCTCTTCCCTCTTTTTGCATCTTACCTTTATGGACTGGCTACAGGGTCCAGTTCAATATTCAATAGAAATGGTGATAATAAGTGTCTTTGTCATCTTTCCAGTTTGAGGGGAAAGCTTTCAATATTTTGCCTTTAAGTATATCATATATTAAAATTATGGATGTATGATCATCAGAAGACATCATTAAGAAAGTGTAGTGACAGAATGGAAGAAGATATTTTTAATACATGCCTCTAAGAAGGGACTCCTATAGAATAAAGAGCTCCTAAAAATTCATAAAAGATATTTATTTGAATAAACAGGCAAACATTTGAACAAGTACTTCACAAAAGAAGATATCCAAGAAGCCAAAATGCACATGAAAAGATGAGTACATTTGTGAGTCAACAAGGAAATAGAAATTAAGCCCACAGTGTATTAGCACTACATATCCACCAGAAGGGCTAAAATGAAAATGACTGACAGCAGCAGGTATTGAGAATTTAGAGCAGATAAAAATTTCATGCACAGCTGGTAGAAATAGAAAATGGTAAAACCACTGTATAAAACTGTTTGACAGCATCTATTAAAGCTCAGCATATATATATATATATATATATATATATACTCTCTGATGCAACAATCATATACTTAATAGAAATGCTTACCTGTGATTATTAGTACATGTACAAGAGTGTTCATAGAAGCATTGCTATGTCTGAAAACTGGAAAATGGATCAAATGTCTATCAATAGTAGTAGAATGAATAAATATATATTATACATAATATATACTTATACATATTATATATATAGTATAAAGTGATAAGAAAAAGAAGCTGTTATTATACAACTTTGGACTTAGTGGAGTATATACTGTAGGCTTCTATTTACATAAACTTCAAAAGCAACAAAACTAATGTACAATGCTAGAAGTCAGAGTGGAAAATAATACCTAGAAGAAGGCATGAGGGAGTTCTAGAGTGCTGGTAATAGTAAATATCTTGATCAGGAGGCTGGTTACATATATGTGTGTGAAAGTTCATTGAGCTTTCATTGTGGTTTGTGCCCTTTCCTGCATGTATTATATTTTAGTAGAAGCAATAATAAAAATGAACACAAAGCCCCCTAAGGGATTGAGAAAGGCTAATTTATTAAAAATGACTAAAATCTGCCATAAATATCTAGTGTACCTCAGAGGAAAAAATATTGTATATCTAAAGACATCTAAAATTTATAGGCTGCAAAACTTAGACTTCCATCAAAGATCTTGATGGGAAGTCTTTGAAAGGTACCCACTGCTCCGTATGCCTCAGAATAGACATGTAGATACACACTTGTGGTGAGGAGCAATTAGTAGTAGACAGGAACATCTGCATCTTCACACTGTTAACCATCTCCAGAGTCCATGCTAATCCCCTTACCCAGAACACTCTAGCAGGACAGTTTCCACATTGAATCCCCCAATTCCATTTGTCCTATAGCATTCTTTTCATAATATATGGTCAATCATTGGGTCTCAATTTGGAACTAAATATTTATTTATTTATTTATTTATTTATTTATTTATTTATTTCTTTCTTTTTTGTCAGCCACAAACACATGGTTGAATTGNAAAATCTCTTGAGGTAAGAGATACAAAGATTTCTCAATCGGTATCAGTGTGATTACAGGATTTTCACTATCTCTTTTTCAGACTGCGAGTGCAATGACCAACAAAATATAAAAATAAGGGCAAACATGTAGCATCTCTGAAAATTAGGAAAAGTCCATGAAAGTAGCAGACAAGTCAAGACTGGTGGCCATGGCTGTAGGTTGACTCACCACTTCACTACAAGAAAATGAGTCTATATTTGCAATACAAAAATGGAGGACACCCTTAGGAATACCACTAACACTGCTTATTGTACTGCTTGTACATCCTCTTAATGATTTGGATCAACCACATTTGGAAGCCTAAGTTCTCTCTGTCTTCTTTATTTGTGACTTGAATTACATTTCTTAGACTGATATCATATATTGTTCACCTATGCTGGGTTTTTTGGTCACCCGTCTAATCTTTTATCTTTTCTCTCTGTTCCTTAGTTTGCATATTTTTTATTGATTTGTTTTAAATTTCACTGACCCTTTATTCTTCTATATTCACACTTTTGGTAAGCTAACCAGTGGATTTTTTTACTTCATATATTGTTCACTTCTAGAACTTTATATGGCTATTTATGTATATTTACAGTTTCTCTTCTGGAAGACTTCATCTGTTCATTTATTCTATCAATATATTTCTTTATGTCCTTAATCACATGTATAATAGTTATTTTAAAGTTCTTATTTGATGATTTCAATATCTAGGTTATCTCAAGTATTTTTTCTATTTACTACTTTTTATATAATTATGTTTTCTATTTTTCTGTGTCTTTTCAGGTATAATAATTTTAGATTGTAAGGTGGATGTTGTGGATGACAGGTTGTACGGATTCTTGATAAAATTGTTTTCTTTTTAAGAATATTGAATTTTGTGCTGGCTGGCAGTTAATTTACTAGATCTTCTTGAATCTGTCACTCTTAGCTTTATGTTTTGTTTAAAATTTATGTTTTGTTTGGATTCTGTTTTATCTTTAATCTCAGGGTGCGGTCCTATTTCTAGTGCTTGATGTTTGCTCCTATATTTCCATTGCTGGGGTCTCAGATGAATGTCTGAAGGATTCAATGAGATCTCTTTACTCTGACATAGCCATTACTCCAGTATATTCCAGCACTGCAAAACTTCCAAGTGTCCTCTCTTTTCATCTCTTAGCTTTGAAGCAGCTTCTTTCTATTAGACTTTTTGAAATCTTTCTCTGTAGGTGTACAGCTTAGACTTCAGTCAAAGACTCAAAAGTAATCTCTATGACTTCTAGGTCTTACATCTGTGCATCTCATTTTTTTTTTTAAATTCTGTCTTGAAAACTCTACCTCCTTTAAGTGCCCTAACTTCTGCCCCTCACCTTAGCAGGAGTGCTTATCTTTTTTCATTCCATATCTCTTAGCTATGGTAGGTAGTATGTTTCCAGGCAGAGAGCCTTAGTGAGCATGGTGTTTATCTCATTTTGTTGGTTTCCCTTTTTCAAGTTCTATCCTGCCTATTGCGCAATGCATAGAAACTATTATTTTATATGTTTTCTTAAGTTCACAGTTACATAGAATGAGCGTATGTAAGGAATAAATCCAATATCAGTTTTCCCATCATTACTTGAAACAGAATTTTAAAGAAAACAGATTTTTAAAGAAAAACAAAAAGGTATAGTGTTATAATTCATGATATTAAAAACACATTATAATATTATAGTAATTAAAACAGTGTTATAAAGATTCCAGGATAGGTCATATTAAAACAATGATGTGCTATCATCTAAACTTTCAATACTATATTCAGCAAATATTATAAAGCATCTAGTATAACCCTATTTCTTGGTACACTCATTATGTTGATTTGCATCATTTTTTATTTCATTGCTTCTTTCAAGAGTATTCTCATATGGCTTTGTATGTGGCAAAATATCTGATTCTTTATATGCCTGAGAATATATAGTTTGTCTTTTTCAGTATTTTAAATACACTACTCCTCTTTTTGCCTCCAGTGGTGCTATTGAGAGATTTGATGTCCATCTGACTTATTTGTTTGTAGGTGATCTACTCTTTTTCTTTATACACTTTTATAATTTTAATATTGTCTTTGTTATTCTTAAATTCCACTATCACTGAAATGTAATTCCCCTAAATTTTTGTGGGTTTTATTTTCACCCTCTGGACTGCCAAGTATCTTGCCAACGTATGTAGAGTAGTGACTCCTTCCTCCTAACTAGATCCAATTATCATCAATGTTTTGGACCAGTATAGTAGAGGAAGTGAAGGAAGAAAAAGATGATCAAGTTTCTTCCCTGTGGACTATATGACATAGGTCTGGTGAGCTTTTATACCTCTTTGGTAAGACCATGAAGGTATATTGCTGACCTTGTCTACTGAAAGAAACATCCTTCAGATGATTTTTATATACTGTTAGAACAAGAGTAAAAAAAGCCTTGACATGATCAATAGTTGCATAAGAGGTGTCAGGGGATATATTGTTTTGTTTAAGCAATGAAACCACATCTGTAACTGAGCTATAATTTGAGTTACCATCACCTGATTGTACTTAATGATAATTCACTTTTATTCTCTAAGAGTCCTCTAACTTCTGCATAGCCCAAATAGGCAGGCTCAATTGGAATGTGCTAGGAAGGAATTCAATACCAAACGTTAGTAAAAATGTAGGAAGGTGGGGTACTTTTTGAATCTTTGGGCATATATACTTGCATAGCAATTTGGGAAACCAATCTAGTAGAATGCAATAAAACTACCTTCTGATTCAACATCATAATCACATATATGTGGTTATATATATGTAAAAATTATATATATAATTATGTTATATATGTCTCAGAGATATTCTTTCATAAATTTATGAGGGACAGAGGCAGTTCTGAAAATATAGCTCACAGAATATAAATTCTGTGTCTCCCTCACTCTCTGACCCTCCCATGCTCATGCTCTCTGTCTCTCTCTCAAAAATAAATAAAACATAAAAAAAAGATTTTATAAAAAAATCAGTGATTGTAAATATTAGATTCTTTTTCACTTTGATCACATGCTTTTAGGTAATAGGCAGCTATAGGAAAACTATCCTAAAATAATGTAAAATCAAGAAAGCAGAATGCAAACCATATGTATAAAATATGCATGTTAAAAAAGTCCAAGGGAAATACACCAAATTGTAACAGTTTTTATCTTTGACTATGGTCATTTCATTTTGCCTTTTATATTTTCTTTTATGATAAATATATTTTCTTTGTAACATAAAATAATCATTATCTTTTTAAAATGTATATAACATTTGCTGAAATTTAGAACAGTTTATTAAGGTAAGGTAAATTAACAAATAAATATTTATAAAGATTTATTATAGAAAGATTTGGAATTACCCTATTAAAAAGAAGAAACAATTATAAATATCTATTAAGCAGAAATGCTTAAAAATTTAAATTCATTTCACAAATATTTAGTGATTAAATATCGATAAAACATTTGATATATATTCAAGTTTAAAAAACAGATTAGGGGCACCTAGGTGACTATGTTGGTTAAGCATCCAGCTCTTAATTTTGGCTTAGGTCATGATCTCATGGTTCATGGGTTCAAGCCCTGCGTCCAGCTCTGCTGACATGTGGAGCCTGCTTGGGATTCTCTTTTCCTCTCTCTCTGCCCTTCTGCTGCTCATGTGCTCTCTCTCTCTCTCTCTCCTTCTCCCTCTCTCTCTCAAAATAAATAAACTGTAAAAAAGCAGATTAAAATATGATATTCTGATTTTGTAAAACATTACATGCATTCATACATTAAAAACATGTTCTAGAAGGATACGTCAGATGTTCTCAGTGATTGTCACTATATGCCTTGTGGTGGGAGAATGATTGGCTTTATTTTCTTCTTTATTTTTCTGAATTTTCCAATATAGTTTTCAAAGTACACATTATCACATTTAAAAATTATGTGTTACAGATTGCTTTTTCTCCTTCCATACATTATTTTTTTAACCTAACATAAAGAAGAAACAAAATAATGGGAAGAAGTATGAAAAAAAGTAATTAGAAAATGACAGGAAATATGTATGGGGTGCCTGGGTGGCTCCATTGATCAAGTGTCCAACTCTCATTTCAGTTCAGGACATGATTCCAGGGTTGTGGGTCTACACTGGGTGTGAAGCCTGCTTGGGATTCTCTCTCTCTTCCTCTGCTTCTTTTTCCCATTTGTGCACTCTCTTTCTCTCTCTAAAACAAAAAAAAGGAAAAAAACCCGAAAATGACAGGAAATAAGAATACAGGAAAAGGAGAAACAAATGAGAGGTGATAGAGTCTAAGTAAATGTAAAGACAACGTTTGTCCACTTATTTTAATGACAAGAGTCTATTATATTGAAATGAAGTCTTTTAGAATATTTTGCTTACATTTAATATTTTTATAGAAACTTGAAGCTTTCAATAGTTATTTTCTAAAAGCTGTTTAAGAAATATTTTCTGTTTTTTAAGAAAAATAATCAGCTACTGAGATTTAAATAAATTTGTAAAAAATATAGGCAATTAAAAAGTATGCCATTTTGCTGTACTGGTATTTGCTTAGTGGAGGAAAAGATGATGATGCTAACCTGGTTATTTTAGTGCAGATTGACACTATGTATTAAATGGTAATTATATGTTTCATCTTCAAATATCTGAGCAAACACTATCAATAGTAAGTGTGTGTTTCAATTTGTAACAGATTATTCTCTCTAAAAATGTTACTGAAAAAATGTGTAGAAAGTTTGAAAAAAATCTGGGTATTTAATTTATTTGTACTTTTAAAATTTATATGTATTGAATATATATGATATATTCCTTCCTCCACCCCAAATGCCCTACATTCCTTGAATAGTAGTATACTCATCATTTTCTGAACATATTGCATTTTCCATGTCAGTTTCTTACCCAGAATATCCTTACTCTCTATCTCCACCTGTCAAATTTCTACCCATCTTCCAAGAACTATCTTATGTCATCTGCTCCACAAAGCTGTCTCTAATTTTAGATTATGCTCATTGTTCAGGTATTTTAAGGTATTTAAAAAAATTTTTTGAGTGAGAGGGTAGATTTTTCTAGTAAGTAACTTCAGTGTTTATAGCATCTCTTCAGATAAGTGTCTTCAAAAACAAAAGTAAGAACAGTAATATAACATTAATTTTTCTTTCCTTTGGCAAAAACTTGCATATTTGTCACACACATTGGTGATTTTCATGAGCATATAGGGAACATTTTTAATTCCCTAGGATGTGTGTTTTATAATGAGGCAAAGAGGAAGAAATCCAGCTGGATGGCCATACAACATGACATGGTCTTCTTCTTTATGGCTGCAGAACCAGAAACCCGATTATCATGCATATTATGTGTCATTCTTCTACAAGTATCTGCAGTGAAGATTTGGGGTGAGATCTAGCTATTAAAATCACTCATACTAATCTTACTATGTTTGAGTATAGCAACTATATAGTTTGTGGGATAAAGTACATCTTCATTCTTCATGTCAAAGATAGGAATATTTTTCTTCATTGTGTCCTGGAAATGAATAATTGTAGTTGGCACATCCCTACAACTGGAGACATCTTGAAATGCCTAAATACATCCCAGGTAACCTCAGCTTGGAAGATCAGGTCTATGGCTTTCTAAAATGACTTATAAAGATTATGTGATTATGAAGTTTTAAGGACATTCTGCACTATGGGAAAGTCAGGGCTCTGGTTCTCACAGCTTTTCCAGAATCAATCTAGCTCAGTTCTACCTCCAGCCCATCCCAGGCAGTTAGCTCTGTAAAGAAAGAAGCTCTAAGGATGAGGGAAGGAATGATTCTTTTATCTGGGGTATTCTTACTGTCCAGTCACTTTATAACGTAATGATTCAGGATTAATGAATAATCGCTAAATATCTTATCATCCATCCATCTTAACTTTCTAGATAGTTAATCATATTATGAATTTTGTTTTTATGAAATTATAAGCCTTTTTAAAATGCAAGGCGATAAGATAACATTTGGGTGCAGTAACAACATTACCTGCTACAGTATGGATGAGTAATTAGACTTAACAATATTATATTACTTATAAATAACTAAATTTTTCCAGCTAACATAAAGGCATTTATCTTATCCAAATTACCAATTTTTAGAGATCATGACCTGGACTGAAGTTGGACGCTTAACCAGCTGAGCCACCCAGGCACCCCCAAAGCATATATTTTAAAATTGGAATGCTTTAAAAACAAAACAAAATGGCAAGCAGAAAAATTCAGTAAATGGAATTTTACTAAAAAAATACCAGTAGACTTTTAAAATGTTTAAAAAAAATCACTATTTTTATAACAACATAATATTAAATCAGAATAAACAGATACCCCATACAATACTAGTTTCATGGTTATACTTTAAGTCTATATTAGGCATTGTTTTGGTTTTATTGTTTTATTCATTTTTCAGGATATGTGAACAATGCTTAGCAATCTAAAGAAAGAACCACATCAATTTGCTAGTATAAAATTTGCAACTTCTGTGTACCTAGAAACAATACATGATGATGTTATTTATACTTATTTGGGCATTGTTAACTTGAGAGTTAAAAGAAATTCTAAAACATATCATATAGTATGGTTTGTGACTAAAATAATCTTTCTCTGAATTCTATAAATAGATGAGGAGTTTTATTTGTGTTATTAAGGATATAAGGCAGAAGATATATCATTAAATTGTAATGTATTATAGACCTTTAGTTCTAGTGGAAAAATTTATTTTCCATTTTCATTATTTTTATTCTTTGATCTACTTTATAATCTTTTCCAACATATATTTTCTGAATATATAAAATGTGCAAGTGTACAATTAGAAAATAAGGATACAAATTCCCATTTCCATAAGCCTCTCATTTGTGTTCCCTCACTGAGTCATTATTTTATTGACAGTAATTTTGAGTGAGGGCTCAATCACCTGAAAATTAAAATTGGTTTAGTTTAATGTTTTATTGTATCACCATTTAGATTCAAAAATAATTTTAAAAACTTCTTAGAAATTTTGTGCCACATTTGTTTTCCAAAAGGAAAAAAGACAACTTCATTTTGATATACTTTATTTACAAATTTTTTGCAACTAATTAAATTGAGGAATATTTAGCTATATGTTCATCTGCTCAAAAATGTTATTATTAAATAATAAATGAATAAATATTTATCCAAGATGGACTATGTCAAGCTCAGTTTAGATGAGCATCAAAGACATTCTACCTAAAACTTCCTGGGGAAACCTTACAAATTTGAAACATGCCTGGAATGAAAATCCTTAGTTAAATTCCTTGACCTGAGTTGAACAATATTTGCAGGCAGATGATATAGTAAGCATATCTTTTACCTCAGAAGCATATTGACCCAACCTATCACATTCTCTAAAGCTCAGTTTGTATTTTATGAAATCCTTAATACTCGATTTGTAGGGATCCTAATGCTTGACATGACCACATAGAGATCACCTTGACAACCATATTGATTTCTTTAGTCATCTAGAAAAAAAAATTAAGTACTACAATCTGGAAGCTTAAATGATTTCTCTGGGTATGATCTACTTTCAAATGACTAGAGTCAGTAAGTCAGACCTCATATTCTAAGATCAAAAACTCTTCAAAAAAAAGATTCCTTACAACATTGACTGGTTTTTATTAATTAAATGTATCATGTTGTTTATGATTCAGTGCTTAGTACCACTGAGGATTACTATTCTGCATTTGACCATTGATTCATTCAATGCATGTTTAGTAAACATATTTTTATGCCAACCAAAGTGCATATGCCAAGCAATGGGATGTCAGATGAACAAGAATGTTCTTTGCCCTTGACCTGATTGCAGGTAGAGTCAGACATAAAGATATTTCAACTCTTTATAAGGATTACAGTAGGTATGTGTATGGGAACAAAGTGCTAGGATCATTGGATAAAGAACAGTGAGGGATACCTTTCCATAAATGAGATGAAGCAAAAGCTCAGCACTTGATCACTAAAATATGCTGGTTTCCAATAAAGTCTTAAAAGTAGTAATGTAGTAGGTACCACTTATTAGATTGTAATAAACATTCTCACCAAATGTGAAGTGCCATAAAATTTTTTTAAACAAATATTAATGTCCCTATCCTTATCCAGTTTAGATCAGTGAGCTAAAAGAACATAGTTGCTATACCTGTGGTTCTCACACTATTCACCAAGGTACCCTGAGGCACCACAGAAAACTAAGAGCAACATGGGACATATTTACTTTTAAAAATTAAAAAAATAAATAAATAAAAGTAAAAAAAAGTTTATATATTTTTGAGAGAGAGGGACACAAAGCATGAGTGGGTGAGAGGCAGAGAGAGAGATACACACAGAATCCAAAGTAGGCTCCAGGCTCTGAGCTGTCAGTACAGAGCCCAGTGTGGGGCTCAAAGCCACAATCTGTGAGATCATGACATGAGCCAAAGTCGGAGACTTAACTGACTGAGCCACCCAGGCAATCCGGGTGGCTTTTTAATGGAAATACAGTGATACCCAATAACTATGAGACATGGTAAGAATACTAGCTTGAGGTACTTTCACAATTTCACATTAGCTTGCACTAAATTATTTGTAATTGAAATAATATATTTTTAGGAATTTTTAGGAATTATCTGGTTTTTTCTAAGTTGTCTGATTTGTTAGTATATAATTGTTTATAATAATCTCTTATATTGTGTATTTCTGTGGTTATTCATTTCTCATTTTGGTTTTTGAGTCTTCTCTCTCTTTTATCTGTTAATGTATCTAAAGCATTGCCAATTTTCTTTTTCTCTTTCTTTCTTTCTCTTTTCTTTTCTTTCAAAGCCTGGTCATTACTTTCAATGTTATGTTATTGTTTATTCCGGTCTCCATTTTATTTATATCTGATTTTGTTTGTTATTTCCTTCCTCTACTAAATTTCAGCTAGGTTTCTTCTTTGTAGTTTCTTGTGAAGTAATGTTTATTTGAAATTTTTTTCTTTTTTTTGAACATCTTTTCTTTTTTTTTTTCTTTTTTTTTTCTTTTTTTTTATTTTTTTTTTAATAGTTTATTGTCAAATTAGTTTCCACATAACACTCAGTGCTCATC